>NW_017178893.1:3713-27464 GCF_001652005.2 Ceratina calcarata
ATATATATATATAGATTCTAAGATTAATCAATTGTTATTTCTTATAGGAGTCTTATACGTATCGTGATCCCATTACGGAATTTTTAGAACACTTATACGTGAATTTTGATTTTGATGGAGCAAGACAAAAGCTACAAGACTGTGAAACAGTTCTATGTAGTGACTTTTTCCTAACTGCATTACACAGTGAATTTGTAGAAAATGCTCGCTTAATGATTTTCGAGACATTCTGTAGAATACATCAATGTATAAGTATTGGGTAAATAACTTTATATTTTTAATTTTTAATCAACTAACGACGTTTTCAAAATACTTTCCTTACAGAATGCTTGCAGAGAAACTTAATATGGAAACAGACATAGCGGAATGTTGGATTGTCAATCTAATCCGTAATGCACGGTTAGACGCGAAGATAGACAGTAAGTTGGGGCATGTTGTAATGGGTGGACAGCCTGCATCGCCGTATCAACAATTAGTTGAAAAAATTGAAACCCTAAGTGTTCGAAGCGAGGCGCTAGAAAACTTAATTGAACGTAAACTAAAAGCTAAGAATCAGGATTCTGCAAATATAATGTGGAACTAACTGAGGTCAGTATCATTCACAATCATTTTTCATAGATCAGTTTTTTCCATCTTTGCAGTTTAACTCAAAATTATTAAGATTCTCTCCATCAAGAAATTATATTTTATATTAAAGAATTTAACTAAATATCGATCAAATCACTTTTTAACAAGCTTTTTCTATTATTAAATACATTTTTAACAGTTGTACCATTCTATACTATACAGGGTGTCCCAGAAAAAGTGTTAGAGCTGAAAAGGGATCATTCTGGAGGTATTTCTGAACAACAATTTCCTTTGGTAAAATGCAAAGTGAGTCACGGTTTTTGAATTATTAACGAATAATACTGACCAATAAGAGTGCGTATAGGGCCCGCGCTATGCCACGGCCGAGCATCACGATCCGAGCCAACCTATCCGTGGCTGGGAGCAGACCCTACGCGTGCTCTCATTAGTCAGTGTTTTTCGTTAATAATTCAAAAACCATGGCTCACTTTGCATTTTACCAAAGGAAATTGTTGTTTAGAAATACCTCCAGAATTATCCCTTTTCGGCTATAACACTTTTTCTGGGACACCCTGTATATATCACTTTTGTATAACGAACTAAAAAAAGGAGCCATTATGCTAACATTTGTGTTCATTAACTTTTTTAAAAATATGCTAAAAATCGTATTATAATATTAAATCGTATCCTATATATAAGCAAGGTACTATTTATTCATCAACTCATTCATATACGTACGAATCAAAAGAATTCATCATTAGATTCTCGTATTCTAAATGTAAAGTGATTTTTTTATTTTTTGACGGAAGACTTGTTTACAGTACTAAACGTCTTGGAATCTGGTTTTGTGACATCAAAAAGCAAAAAAGGGCAGATAATTCAAACTGAATCTGTAAGCCGAATACACGACAGTGAAATAATTCAATTCTACGTATGTAAGGTGAAACCAGAATTAAGACCGTGAAATGAATATATTTTTATTCATAAACTTTTTGTTATAAAGTATTGCATGAGTAAAAATATATTGGTTACAATACTGCATAAATATACGTGTATACATTACAACGCAACGACTATTGTATTTTTTTTATATGTATCTCCACATCTCGTTACAAGAAATACGTGAAAAGAGGAAACGCAGTTTAGTATTTTTATTCACGCTTGTAAGTTCGAGTCTCTTCAGAAACTTCAATATTGATTTTTTTCTACGATGATCTAAACCGATTAAATCATAAAAGTAAATGCAAGTCCAAAAGTATGTATGTAAAATCATTAAAAGTAAATGCAAGTCCAAAAGTATGTATGATGTATAAGATAAAGATAATATTATAGGTGTGTAATTTGGATTAAAGATTTCCACTAATTTATGTAAGATGATTTTCAGTTTTTTTTAATGTATGTACGCTCTTAACGACATGGTTTATTTTTTCATACAAAATGTGAACATAAAATATTGTAGATACAGAAAAATATAATTTCACTACTGAACAATACAGGCTTCAATGAGTATAAAAAAGATTTCTTCCAAAAATACTTCACTCAAATCATGAATTGTTAATCTCTTCATTGGTCAAAAAATTGTTTGTTCTCGTACCAAGATCATCTAAATCGGAGTAACCGAAACTACACCCGGTATAAGAATCTCGATTTATGCAATATATTAAGACGCTTCTCCAATACGGATCTTGGGCTAAAAGCTTAGGATTTCCTAAAATGATGACTAAAGCACGAGCTCGAGTAATTGCAACGTTAAGTCTTCGAGGGCAAGCAACAAATCCAAGGGAATGTTTAATATCTTCATTCACCAAACCAGCCGAGGATCGGACAACTGATATAATGATTACATTACGCTCTTGACCCTGAAAACCTTCAACGCTACTAATTTTTGGTAATTCTACGTTCAATTCCATAAGTAATTCTCGTATTTGAAGGACCTGCAAAAAAATGAGGGAACGTTGCAAATGTGTTTTGAAAAAATTATATAAGATAAAAAATCAACTTTTACCTGTTTTTGATAAGGTGTTATAATTCCGACATCATCAGGTGAAAGACCGCATTTGTATAATTTCAACAGATAAAGATATACTTGCGTTGCTTCTACTGGATTATACCAACTCGGACTATCATTATCTTTACAATTCTCCCCAATTACACCATGAAACACTATAGCTGGCGGAGAACCTTTTCTTTCTGGTAATTCGGCAGCTAAAGTTTCTAAAAGTTTAGCTTCTTTACTTTCTTTCGGAGATACCTGTAAACGTCTTTTATCAGTATTATAATATAAATGAAGTGACGATGAAATACATAAGCATACCTGTGCTTTTAGTTCAGAATCATAAAATAGCGAACTTGATAATTCAAGTATTTCAGGTAAACTTCGGTAATTGAAAATAAGCCTGGTGACAAGTTTTGGATTATATTGTGTTTCAAAGCTATTAGAATCTCGTTGATAATGAAAATGTCGTAACAATCTAGACAAAAATGATTCGCCTAAACCAAAATAATTTGCTAATTTGCTTTGTACAACTGGTCCAAGTTGCAATGGATCGCCTGCAAGAATTACTTGTCCGTAGTCAGAATGAGTAAAATTTAACGGTATCATGATCTCTGGTTCTGTTGCTTGACCAGCTTCGTCTACTAATATATGTGAAAAATGTCCATGAGGAAAACCCATGTTATTCAATATTCCTAATGCAATACAGGTACCAACAGTAATCCTATGACGACCAAGTACACTCATAGGACAATTTATTCTTGGTCCCACTCCATTATATTTTGCTTTTTGAATAGAATTTTCGTCTGCTAATTCTGCAGTCGCGCAGTACGGCAACAATTTGCTGGGTATGGAATCATCATTCAAACAGTGATGAGCTACAAGTCGTACCTGCAAAAGGAACATATTAAAATGTAAACTTTTTACGACAGTAGTTAAATTTTTGACATATTTATAAAAAAAATGTTCATGTCATACGAACATAATACATAATATGTCATAGGAATTTAACATATGCGTACCATATCTCCAGGTCTAAGTACACCACTATCCAACAGCCTTTCTGATATAAGATTTGCCGAGCTATTAGACGGTGTTGCAACTAATAATCGGCTCTCGGGTATGAGTGTTAAGATTTGCAGTATTATTTCACAAAGGGTACTGGTTTTTCCTGTACCAGGGGGCCCAAATACTACGTAAGGTAATGGTCGAGCACGGCCTTTTAACACATTCCTTACAGCTTCCTTTTGATAATAATTTAGATTTTCGTTAAACCAATATAACTTTCGTTTCTTTACTTGCGAAATGTATGACAATAAATTAGTATCACAAGTAGAAGTTGGCGTCTCCTTTGTATCTTGTCTCAATTCATGTGCAACATTTTTATTAATATCTGTTTCATTCCTAGATTCATCGTAGGGCACATCTTTTGTCACTGCAACAGTTTTTACTGATACTTCTGTATCTTGTTCGGTAGGCTTAACATTAAACAATCTTTCTACAACTGTCAGTTTTGGCATAGATTTTGACGTACTACTAGAAGATTCTGACGATACTGAATCAGTCCGTTGATGAGTTAATGGCTTCACGATTGGTTTATTTTTTGTTTCAAGTTTCTCAATATCTATTTGAGATTCTTTTTCAGTAATACTAGTAGGAAATAAGAAGTTCTGTCCGAGACGATGTACAGCCATATTAATTGCATTATGGCAACGTTGTATAGAGGTTCGTGAACATTTAAATGTTACTTGACAAGCTTCGTAATTATATGTGTCATGAAATTTGTAGTGGAATTTTAAAAAGATCTCCTTATTCGCAACTTTATGGATGTATCCTTCATATTTTAATTTCCCTATACACATACAAAAAAGTTCACATTTTATACAAATTCCTTATGTTTATTTGTTAATAGCATACCTTGAGAACTATCCCATATAAATGATACTACAGCTCTGTCACCAATAATAAGAGATGGACGTTTCTCAGCAAGACCGGGAACTTCCATAACTAAATATTCTCCACAGCGTCTCATCACCGCACTATCTATGTTATATTGTTGCATATTTAGTATTTCAGCTATTTCTTCTAAATATAATAAAGTATGAAAACGATCTTTGTATGTCTCCAAACACAGCCTATTCGATAAACTGGGTATAGCATTTCCTATTTCATATTCACAATCCGTTTGTGACTTTTGTTCGTCGATACATTGCAATATTAGTTTCCAATAATGTTCAGGAATCTTAAAATGTCCATTGGGTACTTTAATAAATGACGGCGGTTTACGAAGTCGAACACCCGGGATATAAGTGTCTTGACTGGATTCATCCAAATCTGGCACACGAAATTTGGTAACTTTGATATCATCAATTGTACTGTTCGACTTATTCTTTGTAGTTTTTGGTTTAACAGTAATATTAAAGATTCTTCCAATTTCAAACTCTTTGAACTTAAAGATAAATAACTCTTCGCTGATACCAACAAACTTTGCCGTACATTTGA
Source organism: Ceratina calcarata (assembly GCF_001652005.2). Taxonomy (NCBI): domain Eukaryota; kingdom Metazoa; phylum Arthropoda; class Insecta; order Hymenoptera; family Apidae; genus Ceratina; species Ceratina calcarata. The sequence continues at coordinate 8,776 of NW_017178893.1, forward strand.
ATATGTAAATTAATGTATCAGAAGGATTCAAATCAAGTGAGACTGCATTAACAGTACTTGGCTGAACTAATGTTAATTGAGACTGAGCTGCCTTCGTCGTAAAACAGCCTTTAAGCAACACATGAGTAGTATCACCTACATTTTGTATCGTAACTCTTACGTTTTTTTCTTCTTCTATCTCTAAATCAATATTTAAATTCTTGGTAATGATGATAGAATTCTTATTTTCCAAAAGGTCGCTTAAATCCTTCTCGTTGTATGTTGAAAAAACATCGCTTAATGGTGATATTTTAGACACCTGTAAAAGATAAGTTTCATTCTATTTCAATCTTGAATTTTTTGTTTAAAATGCAAAACTTGCCTTAAATAATGGAGCTACTGTTAGTGATCTCCATTTATACATTCCTTGATCACTCTCAATGCTGTCACTAACTACTTGATCCCCAACGCAGGGAATATATCCAGGATCACATATCGTTTTATTAAACACAATAACTTTATCAATGACACCAAATGCTTTAATTGGATCAAAACTAGATATGGTACCGACATTTAACATAGACCTTAAAGGTTGAACCCTTTGTATCTCCAAAATTTCTTCATTCAAATCATAGGAACTTTCATTAATCTCTACCTGTGACTCTAATGTTAACCAATCACCAATTACAGGAATAAATTCGATTTGTACTTTGTCTAAGTTTACAACAATGTCATTTGGTTGTATAGTTAACAATCGATTATCACGCTCTGTAACGTATCCAATTATGCATTTTGTTAGTGATTGTGATTCAGCAATATTTGTTTGGGAATTTAATACTCCATTATCGCATGATCCATCTATCTTGGAAATAATTTTTATTTTGTGCTTTTGTTTATCATTATCTACTGAAGCTGAATATAAAACTCTATCCCCTACTTCGAAATCATTTATTGCTATCTGTGCTTTATCACAAAAAAAAATATTATCAACCAAAACATAATCTGTGGCAATGAAAGTGATATTCCCTGTATTAAAACTGGTGTTCTTATCAAAATATTCATTTGTTTGTATTTCTTTTTTGGAAGCATTTTCGATTCTTGCTATAGCATTATTTATTTCATCTGCGTCATTTTCAATAATTGATTTTTGCTGTGTAATACTTTTCATAACATTATATATAAATGACAACATAATTAATTCCTATTGTTTCTATCCATATACCTATAAAACATATATTATCATTATTATTATTAGTATACATATTATTAAATATATAAAAGAGTTATTTATAAATTTTCAAATTTAATGAAGAAATGATTTACCAATCCATCGGCTGGTATCTCCACTCTGTTGCTTTAATGTAATCTAATTCTTTCTTTAATGATTGAACACGTTTCAAATGTAGCTCTCGAAGTAGTCGTTCCTGTTGCTTTTGATCCTGTAACTCGGATTTGATTTGGTTCAGAATCTTTGAAGTTTGATTGCCGACAGAGGTTAATTCTGAATCTTGGGATTCCGGTGTTCTCTGTCCGGACGAGTGACTTAAAGTTCCAGACGATAAAGTCGAGGAATTCATAATTTTATGAAAAACATTTCAAAACTGACACACATTATTTTATAATTTCCAATCTTCTTCACTATTTAGTTTTCTATTTAACAAATATCAAACTGTCTCTCAACATGTATATAATACATACACACTCATATTATATATGTACATTTTTACTTGTGTGTAAGACACCTACCTAATACCTAACCTACTTACTTACCTTACCTGGCTATTCACGATTGTGTGTGTTTTACATTATTGAGACTTTGAGACGATTGAGCCAATCAAGTCTGCAATAAGTACAGTAGCGGGAAAATCGTTTTCGTATTTTTAAAATATACTGAACAAGAGTTCTTCTAATCAGTCTCCTGTCAAATTTTTCAAACCTATTTCACGTAGTACCTCAACATTAAAGTTCCTTTCGTTGAAACTCTATCTAAATTCAAAGTATATCAGACATAAGCACAACATGAAACGCTTACGTCAGCAACTTAATGTCGGTACCTCGTACGATCGTTTAGATTTTAAACCGTTTGGATTTTGCTGCGATATCAAGAAGTATGGTCCAAAATCTCTACCGTTAAAACACGCGTCTGCGCCACCTTTTCCACTCAGTGGTCCAACGGGAGAAGGACCTGATGTCAAGATTCGCATTCAAGAAGAAGACGACGTCCTACCCTCGACCAAAAGAGGTACCCAAAGGAGAAGAAGTGTGCTTAGACTCGGTATGCGAAGTGGAATACGAGTTGGCCAAAGAGGTGGATTACGAGGTAATCAATCTCGTGGAGTAATAGGACCTATGCGATTCGGTCATCGCAGAGGTAAAATCGTTAAACCCACGGGCGAGCAAATGAAATGCAAACGATGCAGAGGTCCTCTTCGGTACTATTTGGAAGAGGAGATAGAAGTCGCTCTCGACATCATAAAGAAAGATAAACAGCAAAAATATAATGCTGAGATGGAGAAGAATATTAAAATTGCTAAAAAAAGGGGTACATATATATATGTGATGTATGAAAGAATGATAGGATGTTCCAAAACAATTAAAGATATTCCTTCCATTAGGTCACTCCATGAGTAATTCAAATACCTTTTGATTTACAAAATATCAAATAAGGTAGTTAGCTTGTAAAAGTGAATCATTTGTATAATTATCTTTTTGATTCTTTAGATACCTATCAACATCTGATGTTTTGAACAGCTGTTCTTATATTTTATTTTTAATTTTTTTTAATTTAATATTTACATTATTTATGGCTGATCTGATATACCCATGTATTTCTAATTGAAGGATTAACTTCGCTGATATAAACTAAATCATAAATCGATATTAAATAATACTTCAGAGATTTTAATATACTAAGGTAAATAAGTTTCTTTAAACAGCAAGAAGACGACATCAAAAATTAAAGAAGATGAAAAGTATCGTTAAAGTAGACACAACCGATGAGGAAAAAGAAATGGCGGAAAAAGATCTACATGGAGATGATTCGAAACCTCATTAACATAAAGAGAACCGACAATGAGTACAAAAAAGAAGAAGTTTATACATAACAGAAATGTCTCACATTTAAAGGGATGTGTCATTTTCTACGTAGAATGATAAACGTTCTTAGATTTATACTAGAAAATATATTTTATTGTTATAATAGAAATGTTTACACAATAATCTCATGTTTATTAGACTGTGAATGTATGTATAATGTATATATAAATTGAAATCACAAATATGGTTATAATCATACGAAATAAAAGATAAATGAAACTAGTATTTATAGTAGTGTTTCTTTACAACTTTTAACATCTTATTACGCATAATTAATTATTTAATTGAACAGATATGTTACCAATTTTAATTTCGATTTTATTGAGTACATTTAAATTTTTTCTTTTTACCGATAAGTCTCTTTTTAGTACTTCATCTGTTCTAACTACGCATGTATTTGTTTATTATTAACGTCATTCACAAATATTACGTACTATTTTTATGGGATCATAATTTATATTAGCATTCAACGAACGGATATCAATTTTATAAACGAATTCGTATATGATTAAACAAATAGAAACGAACGACTGCCTATCAACAATAATTTTTTAGTACTGAAGAGTATGTACACTTTAAGCTCTTATTTATTTATGATTTGAATACCACAATAATTTGTAGCAATTTTAAATATCTTCAGTGTTCGCAACGTAGTAAAAAAATTCATAATTAGATCATGACGTGAATTATGCATATTACTATGCGAAAAGACAATTCGATAATACTACATGTATGTAATATATACGTCAATTATAAAATATATCAGCAGTATCATCTTGAACTCAATTTAATGTTATCATTAAGATTAAAACAGAAGCAAAAAAGCGTACTTTATCGATATATTACTAGTACGTAAAATAATGAATTCATATTTATGATAACTACGTATTAACATATAGTATTTATAATATGATAGAAATTACTCTGCAAAAATTATATTTTCATAATTCTCTTAGTTTATTTATATGAATAGTAGGATATCATTACTAGAAAATGGTGAACACTTTGACAATTAATGGATTCTTTTTTCATAATAATAAAAATGATTACAATAATTCTACAAAGTTAAAAAACTAAGTGTACATAAGGAAGAACTAACATTTTAAATGTTATCTTTTGTTATAAATTTGATATAATTCTATGAAGTTGAATTGTAACATTTTACATTTTCATCTTACAATTAGTACTATAGTAATCATATATTTCTACTACTAGTTGTATGCTTTATTCTTAATTATAAATGTATAGACTGAAATTTCATGAATTTCGATAGAAAAATGTAACATTTGAAAATAAATTGTAATTTCACGTGACGTTATTTTAAAGCTTAAATTTTCATTAAAGCTTATCAGTAATTAGTGATTAAAAAAATTTACCTTATCAACGTAAAATTTGAAAGATTTGTAAGAAAAATAACGAAAATATTAAAAAAATATATGTATTTTTATTATTAAGAGTTAATAATACTGTCAAACATGTAAATTTATATTATTTTCATATATTATATCAAATTTATGTTTAATTTTTCGAATGATCATATGTGTCTTATAATATCCATATGAGATACTGAGGTACTCCATATAGAAACAGAACAGTGTTGAATTATTATATACGAAGCACAATCATTATTATTCTTTGGCAAAGCACCAGGAAAATAGTTAATTAATGTTGTTATACTTTGTTTTATGTTAATGTTAAAAGGATTTGTTTAATATGTAGTACATAATCAAATAATGTAGACTATTATCTTCACTTACATACTAAACAGAAGACTGAAAAATGAAAATGTGTTACTTTTGTCTCTTTACATTTAAAGCTGCAATACGCATTTGGGAATGTTCTCTAGTATAAATAAGAGCACAGTAATCTCAAATTCTGTGCATTCGTAATAGTAATCACGTTTTCTCAAATAACGTAAATGTAATAAAATTTTCATAAATTCAAAACAGGTCTAGTTGAAAAAATAACAAAAGGTCCGCTATTTGCGATTCCATTATGAGTCAAGCGTTACGCTGAAATACAAAGTCAGTCTTTGCATATTCTCTGATGCACTCTGATGTACTCTGATGTAAAGAATTTCTTCATGACTTTTATTAATGTGTCCACAAATTCTTGTTTCAGCACTTTCATCTTGCACATTAATAATTCTACATTTATTGATCGATGTTCCCATGTAGATAGAAATCCAAAGGCGCTCGCAGACAAATCGTACTCTCTGTGTAGAATTAAATCTTTAGAATCTATTATACAGACATTTTTCGCTATTATACTTACACTCTTCAATATTCTTGTCTTTAATATTCTAACGTTTGTTGTTTTCTGTAGATTGTAAATTCACTGATGTCTGATCGGTTGTATCCTTTACGTCAGAATAAACTTGTGAACTTAAAGTGTTAATATTTTCTTCACTACTGTCTTCAGAATTTTGTTCGTCAACAATGTTACTTTCTTCTTCTACTATGGTTGCAGAATCTATGTCTAAACACATCCTTTCTTTCAGATCTTTTGTATTAGATGGTTGTGAATCTGTATTACTAATACTTTTTTCAGTACTACTTTTTGATTTACTATCTTCAGAATCATTTTTCTCACTAATCTTACATTCTGCACTAGATATATCTATAGGTACATTTGCCATGGATACATTTTTTATATCCGCAATATCAGAACAATGTTCAGTATCTATACTGTGAATATTTTCTTCAAGAGTACTTTGTGGTTTGCTATCTTCAGAATCTTGTTTATCATTAATCTTACATTCTTCAGTTGTTTTCTCTGTCGACACTTTCTTTATATTTGTGGAAACTGAGTGATGTTCAAAATACGCACTGAGAAGATTCTTTTCAATGGTACTTTGGGATTTATTTTTTTCTGAATCACTTTCATCACTAATCTTGCATTCTTCACTTGCTATGTCGGCAGACATTTTATCCGTAGATACTCCTATATCCGTCGAATCAGAGTGATGTTCAGAATCCGCACTGGGAAGATTCTTTTCAATGGTACTTTGGGATTTATTTTTTTCTGAATCTCCTTCATCACTAATCTCACATTCTGTATCTGTTCTCTCTGCAGGTCCTTTTTCCAAAAATACTTCGATATTCTTGGTGTCAGTGTGATGCTCAAAATATATACTGCTAACATTTTCCTCAATATTACTTTGTTGTTTAATATCCTCAGAATCTTGTTTGTCACTACATTTTGCAGTTTCTATTTCTGATAATTGTAAATGTGAGGAGACCTTCTCCTCTATGTCCTTAACATTAGACTCCGTTATGCTCGCATTTAATTCATCAGTGTCTTGTAAGTGACTTTCAACATCATATTTGTCTTCATTATTAAAGCTTAAAATATTAGTCACCTTCTGCGAATCTGTGGAAATCTGTTCTGGTACTTCCATACGCTGTTCATCTGTAGTTGTTTCCAACATATCGTTTTCTTCGGAAGTTTCCGATTGTGTAGTTATATTTGGTTCACATATATCCTCTTGATTGTTATATATTTCTATTTTCGAGTTCAATATTACTTTTTCTGTTTGTGATGTTTTTGATGGAGCTTCTTCGTTTACAGTTTTGCTATCAACATGTTCTTTGCTACTCTGTACATTAATTTCAGTACATTCTAAATTATGTTCATTTTTATGAACATCATTTTGTGTCTTTACATCTTCCCCTACTTTGTCGATGTCGTCTTTCTCGTGAGATGCAGTAGTGTCGCTATGATCCTTTATCGTCTCCTCATCTTCTTGTCCTTCATCTTTCTTCATACTTTGAACTATTTCATCTACAGTAAGTTCTACAGCAAAGCTACCATACGGAGATGCATCGCCTGCACCTTCTTTTATTTTTTGCTTTGGACTTTCATTTTCTGACGCACTTACATCTGCATTGTATTCTTCATTAACATTGCTTCTTGTTTCATCAATATCATCTGTTTTTTCTGATTCCTCACTCACATTTTTATTTTCGTACGAAGTTACTTCTATTCTGTCTTGAGACACAGTTTCAGCCGTTGGTATTAAAATATCGATAACATTTCTGCCATTATATATTAATTTAACATAAGCGGGATCATTGCTATTGTCAAGAATTTCGAATTCGAATACCGTTTCACCACCTGCGGCAAGTTCTTCGAATTTCTTACAAGCCTCCGAAGGCCAATCATCTACAATATCTGGCATTTTCAAAGCGCAATGTTTTGCCAGAGGAGAAATACTTATAATATCTACGGGCAACATACGTATTTCGTTTGTAATTGCTATATTACCATAATCTATGTACAACACTTGAGTAGCGTCTTCCGACTGCGAGATGATTTTAGCTCTATACCACATACCATCTTCCAGAAAGATCGCAGCGCAAATAGTCCCAATTTCAGGCGCATTTAACGGGAGGAAAGTAGGCGCCGCTTGTAATCTATCTGACATCACGTTCAAATCTGTGATATTACTTTCAGTTTGAATCCAAAAGTCATCAGGTGAATTTAAACGGCTAATGTATACATTTGGGACATTCTCTTCGCCCAAGGGAGGTAATCGTTCCTCTATGGTTGCTGGATAAAATTCACAGAAGTTTGCAAGCATTTCCGTTACATTTTTACCGTCTAATGTTAATTTTACCAACGATGTGTCATCTTCCTTTAATACTTCTAACAAAAATATAGTTGCTCCGTCGGCTGCTAATGATACAAATTCCTTATAAGCTCTCTCGGACCACTCAGTGACTCCTTCTGGCATAACCAAGCGACATTTTCTTGATAGGGGAGGAATATCAGCAACATCTGCGGGTATAGCGCGTATCTCGGTTGAAGTAGCGGAGTTTCCATAATCAATATATATAACTCGCGTAGCATTATCAGTATGTGATATAACGCGCGCCCTATACCAACAATTATCCTCCGGATATTTAGCAACGCATAATAAATTTTCTTTAATCTCCTCGACTTTAGGAAACATATGTGCTACAATAAATCTGTCACTCATAACTTCCAAGTCGCCGACAGATTTTTCCTCCTGTATCCAAAACTCATTAAGAGAGTTAAGGTGACTTACGAAAGCAGAATGAGGGTCCAGCTCGAGATCAACTATTTCGTCTATCAACTCTTCTTCAGCGTGAATTTTGACAGCAAGATGCTCTTCAACTAACATTTCGCTAACGCTTTTGTCGTTTATCAATAAATCTACTCGTTTTGGAACGCTATTTGCTATCACAAAAGCTTGTATAGATTCAGCAGATGTTATTAAGTTTTCAAATTTCTCACAAACTGCAGTATTCCAGTCTTCCGAGTCTACTGGGATAATGTCTAATCTGCATTTGATCGAATGTACGCTGGTTTCTTTCCACGAGTCAGGTAATATTCGAATACTTCCAGAATTATTATCGATCACATCCGTGTTTCCGTAATCAATAAATCGTACAGTTGTAATATCTTCGTCCGCATCAAGTACTTGTGCTCTGTACCATGAATCATCTATAGTATATACAGCTGCGCACAAACTTCCTTCTTCTAATATTTCATTTACTTGCGTAAACGTAGACGCTTGTACTTGAAAACTCCCTTGCATATTCATTAGGTCCGTGGCATCATCGACGTGTTGAAGCCAGAATTGACTAGGCGAATCTATATGAGAGACAATCACGTCATATGTACAGCCCACTTTCATATTATGAATCTGTGGTTTTCCTGTTTCAGATGTCTCCTGTTCTGATCTTAAATTCAGTAATCGAAGTTGATCGCTAACTTTTTTTCCATTCAATAACAGCTCCGCAACCCATTTTTTATTTTTATTATGAAAAACAGCAGTAAGCTCTCTGTTCATCAAATAATCTTGTAGAATGCTTAATTGTTCGGATACGGTACCATTTAGCGTCACTGGTAGAGATACATTGATAGCTAATTGATGAGGTGTATAAAAACGAGGATCCAAGCTTGCAATCATGTCAGGAGTAATTTCTTCACAGTTGCCATAATCAATGAAATTTACATAAACTCTATTTTCGTCACATTTTAGAATTTTAGCTCTATTCCAATGACCATCTGCACTTTTAGCAGCACAAACAAGATTCTCTTTCGGTTCTACTAACTTTTCTTTTGAAGAAGTATTGTAATATTGATTGAGTGCTTCAACTAGATTTGTATCTAATATGCGTTCTGAAGTCCGTTGTAGCCAGATGCTAGCAGAATGATCCGCGAAAGATACTGATACTTTATGAGTTGAATTTAGAATAGGCATTGGGCAAATTGGCGATATTTGTTCAGTTGCATTTCCAGTAAAGTTTATTCCATTACCATTTGTATCAAACAATTTTACGATAAGTCTGTATCAAAATTAGAAACATATATAAGATTATGAGAGTGGAAGAGAGAAATAATGCAATTTTCAAAAAACATCTAATAAACGTGAATATTGCAATTACCTATTGTTATCCACTTCGTCTACGTATATGATTACTTCTTTTCCCTCAACATGTTTTTTCAATGCAACGTCTGCTTCGGGAACAGATACAACGTTCAGAAGAGAACATTCAATTGCCTGATTCTGCATTATTGCGAGTTCTCCTGGCAAAGCTAGCACCTAAATGTATAAATTATTAATTATCGAATACTTCATCAAACAAAAATTCAATAAAAGCAAATAACATATTACTATTTATCTACTATAGTAAAATTATATTATTGAGACACTTATTCATAAGTATTTAATTCTGTGTCTTGCATAACGCTAGTTTATACGTAAAGAATGCAATTAATTTACAGTTTTACAATTCAGAAACTAATAATCTTCATAAGAAATTCAACATTTTAATACTACTATAAATTTACGAACATAAATGTTGCGTCAACATCATTCAATGCAGCAAGTATGGTATTAAGTAACTCCTACTCCTAGCATAGTTTTACATTACTTGTTATAAATTGAATCTAGCGACTGATCTCCTTTCTTTTTTCTTTGAAAAACTCACACTATCTGAGTGAATATCATCATACGCTCCAGTATCAATGAATTTTACATCAAAGCCAGTAGACTGTGAACGGCTATTGATTACACCTCGTCTCCAAACTCCGTTTGAATAAACCAGACAACCTGTGCCTAGACATATCTCATGGGTTGATAATCGTTGCATCACCTGCCATTGCCATACTTATTCTTACCGATATTATTCATTCAAACTTTTAGACAATAGTAAATAAAGTTCAATTTGGAATTGTCTGTAGTGATATTAGTTTTATATTATTCGTATTTTTCACGAACTTTAATTACATTTTTTCTGATGAGATATCCATTAGTTCTCAAGTTAACATATGCATGTATGAATGACATTTTGATTAGTGTCAAACATCACAGATTATGTAAATCACTAATAGACATACTCAATGTGCATAAAGTATATATGATCATTTAAGTCATGCAATGTTAAATATAACATAAACACTAATATCTTCGTCCGCAAGAAATGTATGAATATAATAAATTATAGACAACACACAAATAAAAATAAAAATATTACCTATTTTTCTACTTTAAACAAAAACTTTATAATATAAATATACCTATTTTACGTATGTTCAAATCATTCAACTAATATAATATAATTAAATTATACACTCCGAGTATTGAGTACCGTAAAATATACAAAATTTATTGATTATTATCTTACAAAAAATTTCAATTTATGAACTACAACTCTAAGTGATAATTCGAGCGGCAGGTATGTTAAATATTCGTATCATAAACGTATAAATATATGTACATTTTACTTTATTGAAAGAAAGTTATTGTATTATAGTATCTTGGAGATATATTTTACTGATTATGTTATTAATACCATACATCGTGCAATGAAATATAAGAAATAATTTATGATTTTTGTTAGTTAAAGAATTAGAATGATACAACAGAAACATTTGTATTATTTATTACGGATATGTAAAGAAGTGTATTTTCTAATATTGAATAATAGAGATATTTACAACACTTTAGGTGTATGCAACATACCTCAGGATTTTTGTCAGTCATGTATGTATTAATTATACTTTCACATTCAATAGCTGAACCTAGTTGAATATAAAATTTTGATGTAGTTTGAACACTCGAAACATTTACTCGAAGTGTCTGGCCATTTAAGAGATTTATATCGACTCTTTCCGCATTATACGAAATTAGCGATATTACAGCATTTTTGCCTGGAAATTGAATTTAAATACACGGATTATATATTAATTAAAATGAAGCATACAATAACCACAAAAGATACCTACCATCATTTGTTACATCAGTTCCTGAACTAAATAATGCCAGATTCTTTTCGACTATGGTATTAGCTACATCATTCCCATTATTGACCAACGATACTAAATATTTGTTGTCTTTTATGTCGTGAAAAGTGCACTCATATTTATCAGCATTGAAGCAATTATCAATTGCTTCTGTATTTATTTTAGACCAGTTAAGACCATCCTGTGAAACAATATTTAATAGGGAACACAGCATAGCTTGTTTAGGAAGATGCAGCAATCTTTTTTCTACTGGGTAAATTTTTTTAGGATTAACCACAGCACTATTTCCAAAATCGATATATTGGACAAGATGACCATTTAATTTATTCAACTCAATTATTTCTGCACGATAAAGAGCTTTATCATCAGCAAACAACGCTATGACGGGAGATCCAATCTGGAAATAATGAGAATTTGTTTATTAAATATGTATAAAATTTGTTTATTAAATGTGTCTGCAATCTACGCATAAATAATTGTTCAAATTACTACCTTTAACATATGTGAAGCCACTGGTTCTCTACCAACATACATTTTTTGAATTTCGTTCATCATATTTCTGAATTCATTTTCACTATCAAGTACATGACAATAAAAATTGTTTGGATTAATAAACCATGTAATAATTACATTCTTCTTAGTTCCAGGTGTATGTGAAATTGTAGCCCACTTAGCATCAGAAGATGCACAGTCTAGTTTATTTGATGTTTTCGTACTAATAGTAGTTGTTTGTTTAGATATTGCCGCTTGTTTCATTTTTAATAAGTCGATATTTTCACAAAATCTTTCGTTTATAAAAGCATTTGTTGGATAACCATCAACAACTTCCTTTAGCAAAACACTAAACATACCATTTTCTTCTGTTATAAATTCAGCTTCTAACGTTTTCCCAGTAACCGCGCATTCAAAATGTTTTGTTCTATCTTCATCAGGAATATCATTTCTTATACCAAACAGTTTACAATGTATCGCTTGTATTGGAAGTTGCAAAAATTCCTTTTGAATAGATTTAATTTTATCAAATCCTATTCTTTCTGTGTTTCCATAATCTACAAATTGTACGTTTGCACTGTTTCCTTCCACAGATTTAATTATAGCTCTATACCATCTTAAATCTTCTGCATATTGAGCAATACAATACATATCATTTAATATTTCCGATTCTTTCATTAATTCTCCACCATTTTCATAAACTGACGCAATGTTTGCCATTAAAGTGTCCAAGGCAGTATAATCGGGACTTAATTGTATGAAAAAATCCGAAACATTATTTGTATAGACTATTTCGCAATTCTGTACAATTCCAATAGTTACATTAGGACGAGGAATATGAGATTTGTTTCTCTTTCTGATAGGACTGTATCTTTGATTAAATGATTCTCCTTCGGAAGAAGAATTCATAGAATTAAGCTGGAAATAAAATATAACTTACGTACAATCAGATGATCAGAACTACATCAGCGGAGATGTACACATACTAAACTTAATACAATACTTTTAGTGCGTATCAGTAAAAATATATTTTACCTTAGTTTGAGCTAATCTATATGCTTGGCTTTTTTTATCTTTAACTCTGTTATTCGCATAGGAGTCACCTATTGTTGATTAAAAATATTCGTTTGTAAATGTTTTTAAAGGTACATAAATGAATTTAGAAAACTTACCGTTTGTCCTTCCGCTTCTAAAACTGCCATCACCATCCCTGTCACTGTACTTATTACCTTGTACTTTCCCAGAAGTTCCACCACGTCTAGAATATCCACTGCGATTACCACTGCTCCCACGTTTACCGCTACCTTTAGACGATGTGTCTGATTCTTTATCGCTCCAACTCTTTTCAGAAGAATGCCCTTTAGGTGTAAATCCCAAAGATCTGTTCTTCCCATCTCTAATACCTTTCCCACCATTATAGTCGTTTCGACTATTCCACTTATCTTTCATGCTTTTGTTATTAGAATAGTCATCTCTATTAAATTTTTCACTTCGCGTATCATTACGATAAAAATTACTTTTCTCATTCCTATTTTCCTGCACTTCTTCATTTGATTCGTTTTTCCAATTTTTACTTTTATTTCTTTCTTGTATATTACTATTTGGTGATTGACGCCATGAATCTGACTGATTCTTATTTTGCCAGAAATCACTGGAACATAAATACGTGTCATATACTCCATTAGCACATATTAAAGAAATATTTAAATAGTATTAGAAATTCGAGGAATTAATTTGAAATCAAATGAATATAAAGTTTTATGAACAAAACTGCATTTTCGTGTACATGAAATTATTACGATATTACAGAAATAATTCACAGGAATTAATTAAATAATATAATATAACGAAACATATCCCAGTTTCAAAATCAATAAATGTACAACGTTCTAGAAACAAAAAAGAACATTGAAGTTAATTCTTTTATCATTAACTTTACCATGTTGTTTCTATATTTATTTCATTTTTCCATTGTTGAACCGAATACACTTGCATTTTTGTATATGACCTGTGATCCAGTAAATAATATCTCAATTTATTTAAATTAGGAACTTTTAAATTCTTTTATTTGGAATTAAACCATTATGTACTTAAATATAAGAACAAATGAATACCTTTGATTGACTTTATGTTGGTTTGATTGTATATTGGCTATTTTAACAGAATGTTGATGTTCTGTAACATGATAATCTGATGGTTCATTAATTATTGTCGTTTCAGTTCCAATTATTCGTAACATTTGGGATTTAATGTTTTCATTTTGTTGTGGTTCATATAAATCAACTACTATGCCTTCCGGATTTACATCTACAACCTTTATACGCAAACATTTTTCCAAAATCAATAGCTCAAATCGATTATGAACTTCTTGAGTGCACGGCAAGAGTTCCCAGCCATTCAGAGAGCACTTCGTAGCTTGAGCTGGTAATTTTTTAACTAAAGCGTCGCATATCATACGAAGAGACATTGGAGCTACAGTTTCTTCATTACCATAATCCACATATAACACTTTTACATTATTCGCATTTACAGCTAGAATTTGTGCTCTGTACCTGTAATAGTTAATAGAAAAATAAATTCATTTAAATTGCTTGTGTATTCTAATGCACATTATTTTGTTATATATGTATAAAACTAACCACTGATTATCATATAAAGCAGCACAAGGAAGACCAATCTTTAACTGTGATGGATTTAAAGTGGGTGCTGCTGCGCAGAAGTCTGCTAAATTCGACATCACTAGTTCAAGAAACTTAACATTGCTTTCTTCTTGTACAAAAAACTTTCTACAGGATTCGACATATGAAACGATCACAATTTCTTCTGCGCCTTTTGATAGTTTTTTAGGTTCATGATATCCAAAAGTTGGAGAAGTTAAGGATGTTATTGCAACTGTTGACGGAAATGCTAGTTTAAGAATTTCCTTTATATTTCTCCCATTATCATACAAGTCACCATATTGAACCAAAGGTGGTCCCTCAGGTGGTCGAACGTGAAGAACAAGTAGTGTTCCTGATATTATTTTCTTGAAACAATCCTTCATATCATCCGTAACATTTAATTCGTGTACACCACTTAGTGTAAATCGAATAGAAAGTACTTTAGGGTTGATAAAATGAGGTGGTAATTGGAAAATATCCGTATATGGCAAAACTTCAGTATGACCAAAATCGACGTAGTAGAGTTTACACTTATTTTCCATGACAGACATTACAACAGCTCTACAAAGTACACCGTCTAACGTATAACGGCCCAAACACACTGATCCAGGTAAAGGTGGTTCTTGTAACGGCTGCAATGGATGGCTGTTAATGTCTTTCATAAGTGCGCTCAGTATGTGAGAAGTGTTCTGTAGCTGTATGGAAAACTTATGTGGGCCATCTTCTACGAATGAAACGTATACTTCATGTTTCGATCCAACGTCCAGTACTCGAGACTTAAACACAAGAGCTTCTGGAACGGGGTTCTCAAACATATGTTGTTGCTGTGCTGCACAACATACGGGAGTATTTTGCTGGAATCCACAAATTTCACTTTCACTGCTGCGTAGAGGATTCATATGCTGCATAGGTGCCATTGCAGCATATGTATTAGTAATAACTCGCTTGTTTGGAATTTGATAAAGTTGCATTTGAGGATGCCGCACACCTTTTGACCTGCAAATGTGCATGACAATTTTTCATAAAAATAATGTTTGTCACGTTTTCTCGAAACAAGGTTGTTTATATTATTTTGGAATTAAATTAAAAAACTGTATTTATTATGATAATAGAATATACTTCATATCATTACTGAGCTCTTTATATATTATTTTTAAAAATTAATGTTACGATTTTTTGATAAGTTATGAAATTATAAATTATTCATTTATAAAATATCAAGAATATAGAAATTAATATTAAATACATTAATATTGAATAACTAAAAACTGTGAAATAATGTAATATAAAATAGGTACCTAAGCATCTCTGCATATGTTGCTTTCAGTGCTAAATTTCTGTTGATCAAAAATTCGCTGAAGTCTTCATTGTTATACCAGAGTTTGATGAAGCGATGAGTACTGTTTGTACAATGAATTAAAATTGTATACTCATTGTACCAAAGGGTCTTCTTAATTGACTCAACTATTTTGTTCTCCCAAACACCATTTACAGGTAATACATTCATTAAGACAAAATCAAATGCCACAGGCGGAAATGATTGCAAAGACTCAGAATCAGGTATATTTTCAAGCAAATGTACCTCTTGAGGTGGTAATACTTCGATATTACCATAGTCAATAAATTGCAAAACTATCATCCCGTCAGGACAAACATTAAGAATTTTTGCTCGGTAATAGCCCTCATTGTGATATCTAGCACAACAAAGTGCATTCACAGATAAATTAGCTGCTCCAGGTCCGATGCAGCCTTGACTTCTGGTGAAATGTTCAATCAAAGGTAAAATCATGCGTTCCACGCATGTTGCTGAGTTTTTATCAACCTGACCCCAGATCTTGAGGTATGTGTCCTCTGCTTCAACATGGGTCACAAAAAAAATCAACTCTTTGTTCTGCTGTATACTCATTGTGTCTGGCATGTATCTTCTTCTAATCGACTACATAGATAACTTGCAATCTAAAACAATAATTATTTGCTAGATAAGTTGAATGTGCATTTTTATTTAACCCTAACCGTTAATCAAAAGTGGGCCATGTTGGCCGTGACTGATCGAATAATGAGACCGGAAGATCATACGAACAGTTCTTTACATTCCAACATATTCCTTTCTAACTGCATTACTTCTTATTTGTATATTATTTTAACAAGTATCGATATAAATACATTTATTTATATATTGTATGTATGGTCTAAGGTACCAGTAAAAGGTACCAGTAAAGGATATCAGATAACCATCTTGCAATTTCGCGAATAAAAATGTACAACTATTCATTCGTTTAAATGTAATGCAATAATACGTACATAAGAAAAGCCTTCACAAAAATTGCCTTCAATCAACACCAACCAATATTATTCTTTGTTCAGTTCGAAATGTATGCCGTATACGCTACATTTGTTACATATGAATTGTACATGCACACATAGATCTAAAACCGTATCACAGATATTCAGCACTGTGCCGATATTCTTGACTTGATTTACTACTATGGATATATGTGTAAAAAATGTACACATCAAAATTAAAACTAGAATTGAGACAAACCTCACAAATTGTGTATCAAACACATGTCTTCAGTCCTCGGAGATAATAAAAGAACATTATTGAACTAATACTTTTCTACAAGATTTCGCTCTCCTCAATAACACATGTAAATCTGACGGTTGACCGGCTTTGGCGGCTTTATGTCACCGACATGGAATGGAACTTTTTGAACATATTTTTGATAAGAACTAATGGCGCGAAAATTGAATTTTGCTTAGTGTTATATCAAAAGGGTTGAATATGCTTTATTTATTTCTTAAAACATTTAAAGAAATTCAGTAAATGCGACATACATCTAAAGCACTATATCTGTAATATAATTAAAGTAATAGCAAATGCAACAATAGCAGTAAATAAATCTGAGATTTTTAATAAATAACTTAATTATAATGACTGTACTATAGAAAAGCCTATACATATATTTTTATATTATATAAACCGTTTATTTTAAAAGTGGCCTAAGTTCAATTAAAGCTATCAAAAAATATATATCAATTATGTAAAAAAACGCATATACTATTTACATTAAACGAAAGAAATTAAGGTAGTCTACTCGAGCAGCTTTTGAATATCCTTTATTACTAAATATTTAATTTGTTATACTCCATAGGTATATGTATGTACATATATTTATTCTTTATTTCTATGTATGTATTAAAATGATTGCTGAAAAACGACATAAAGATATTTACCATGCTTAACAATAAATTAGACCGTTATGACAGAATAAAGTATATTTTTACAGTTTTTTTATAATCGCGATACTATAAGATGCTTATATATACACACATATATACATGTAAAGCTTTTGAACATTCTTATGGTATTCTTGTATTTTCAAATGTATAAAAACACTTGTCCGTTGCTATAATTTCAACACTTACTAGTTTACTTGTATTTTTGTACTTTACTAATAGAACAATTTATTTGAAAACTCTTAATACTTGAACACATGCTGAAATGCATGTGCTTTTGATTACACTAAAGGATTCTGTAGTTTTGGCAATTTATTCCTCTTGCGATGAGACCGAGATGCACTGCGACGCGATCCGCTACATGCGTTGATGTGATATTACAACAAAAGAAATCAGTTAGAAAACTTATCAATCCTTTATTCCTTTTCTTTAAAGAAACGAGTGAAACAGAGTTAAAATATCATGGAATTTCAAATAGAGATATTGTTCATTTACTTTACTAAAAATATAACGATGAGAAGCGCCAATATTTGACCTACATATACATATAAGTACAATAAAGCAGGGAAATAAACTCTAGAATCACTCGTTACGTATTATATTGACAACATTATGATTTAACGCAATTGATAAACGCAAATGTGTAATCACATTTTCAATAGTTTAGTATCTGAGAATAAAAATTTTTAAGGAAGTATTATATAATGATGATACAGTTACTTTGTACTTAAATTAGTGTGAAATTTGATGCACAATATATGCTATGATTTAATCCTAGTACATCAATACATATCGACAATGATGATTTCGAAGGCATTAAGCGCACGTACATAATAAAATAAATAAAAGAATAAATAATAAGTGCGAAAGTGCTTGATGCATCAGACTTTCAAAGAAGATCTACAAATGTTTAACACCAATTATATGACTATTCTTAGCACTATATAA
>NW_017178893.1:27825-29707 GCF_001652005.2 Ceratina calcarata
AAAAACAATATTATCGATTTTTTTTGATAAAAAATACAAACATTTAAGATATCTTAAGTTATCGGTGATCTAAAAATAATTATAAGTTTTATAATATAATTTACAGCAACAAAATAAATTACGTAAATTTTAATTAAGTAGAACTACTATTAAAGTACAGGAACGTGGAATGACATTATTCTTAGAAACGTTTCTTAAAAAGATGATAAAAAGTGCAAACGAATATACTAATTGCACATTTATGTATTATAGCTAAGACGTTCGTAGTATGCAAGAGAACACTTAAGATAATAATTTACTGAACATTTCGTTGTGAAAGACTTAATTGTACTTAATTTGTTTCGTTTTTAATAAGCATCACAGAGCAATGTACAGATTGCATTTCAGTATATTACATATACATATAAAAGTTCTGCATCTTTGAACATATACATGAGATTATTATATTATATTTCTCATTTATTAGGGATTCCACGTTTAGTTCAATGAAATTAAAATTTGAAAAAAGGAAATGATCTTCTTATGAGTAGCAATTGTTAGATGTTTGTTATTATAAAGTAGGATGAGTGGAAGGTGATTCACTTTCTTCATCTTCCTCTAATTCATCATCTGTATCTGAAGATAAATGTTCTCTCAGAACTAAGGAACGCATTTGTTCTAATACCTGATGTAAAGAGTCCCTTTGTTCCATTCTGTCATTTAAAGGTGTAGCATCACCACTTGCTGTTCCACCAGCTGGTGTTTGTGGTGTATTACTTGGAGGAACTGGAGTATTTGTACCATCTCCCGTGCCTTTGAACATAAAATTATATTATTTAAGTACATAACGCTAAAACAACATTGCAATTTAATAACAAATAGTACTAAAATTCCAAAAGACAACTATGTTTACTATTCATTATACCCATATCATCGCTAGCAGGACTGGCTGGCCTTTCAGCTCCCCTTACTTCTCTAGTAATTTCCTCATCTTGATTATTTAATCTTAAGCCTGCAACTCCCTTTTTTGGAACATTATACAAATCACGTTTAATCTTCCTTCGCCTAGAAGGATCGTTTCTACGTAACTGAAGCATCGATCCAAAATCGGCGATATAAAGAAATCCTGCTATGAGCAGTTCACAATTCCGTTTGCCTTGTTTGTATGCAGTTTCTAATTCATGGCTTGTACGTTGATCATATTGCCACCAACCTGGAACAACATAATTAAGAATAAAATTAATTATATAAGTTGTTCACATGGTCTTCTGTCAGTGAAAGTCATGTTGATGGATGCTAATTATTTCAGTTAGGGTCTTAGTAAAGAAAAGTAACATATTCTGAAATAGTGATTTTATTACGAACTATACATCGAGACTAAACTGCAATTATTTTATAATAAAGTATATCTATAACAAAAACATAGAAACATCCTTGCACTTTTCATACCATACAATATGTATATATATTTGTGTGTAATTCTACAGTGGAATTTATAATGTATGATTTTGTATAATATTATACATTCACGTGTCATAAATGATTACGTGAAATATAAATATATTTAGAAATATTTCATGCCAATTACATGTGGAAAAGAGGAAGCATTTTCATTTTAATCCTGACACACCTTTGCAAGGTGCATCCTTTCTATCGCGTTTAATTTTACGTTTACAATATGGTTGAAGTTTTCTGTATTGACAATTATTTTTAAAGTCAATTACATATAACATTCCGCAAATTAAAATTTCACATTCTGCGCTACCTAGGTTGTAAATAGCTTCCAAATCCTTGCTGGTCCTTGAATCATATTTCCACCAACCTATGAAGGGGTAGCAGATAAACTTTTCTATAACTCCGTAATATGTTTTTAACGAATAATGAAGTTATTCATTTTTCATCC
>NW_017178893.1:30501-33356 GCF_001652005.2 Ceratina calcarata
CCCGTGCCTTTGAACATAAAATTATATTATTTAAGTACATAACGCTAAAACAACATTGCAATTTAATAACAAATAGTACTAAAATTCCAAAAGACAACTATGTTTACTATTCATTATACCCATATCATCGCTAGCAGGACTGGCTGGCCTTTCAGCTCCCCTTACTTCTCTAGTAATTTCCTCATCTTGATTATTTAATCTTAAGCCTGCAACTCCCTTTTTTGGAACATTATACAAATCACGTTTAATCTTCCTTCGCCTAGAAGGATCGTTTCTACGTAACTGAAGCATCGATCCAAAATCGGCGATATAAAGAAATCCTGCTATGAGCAGTTCACAATTCCGTTTGCCTTGTTTGTATGCAGTTTCTAATTCATGGCTTGTACGTTGATCATATTGCCACCAACCTGGAACAACATAATTAAGAATAAAATTAATTATATAAGTTGTTCACATGGTCTTCTGTCAGTGAAAGTCATGTTGATGGATGCTAATTATTTCAGTTAGGGTCTTAGTAAAGAAAAGTAACATATTCTGAAATAGTGATTTTATTACGAACTATACATCGAGACTAAACTGCAATTATTTTATAATAAAGTATATCTATAACAAAAACATAGAAACATCCTTGCACTTTTCATACCATACAATATGTATATATATTTGTGTGTAATTCTACAGTGGAATTTATAATGTATGATTTTGTATAATATTATACATTCACGTGTCATAAATGATTACGTGAAATATAAATATATTTAGAAATATTTCATGCCAATTACATGTGGAAAAGAGGAAGCATTTTCATTTTAATCCTGACACACCTTTGCAAGGTGCATCCTTTCTATCGCGTTTAATTTTACGTTTACAATATGGTTGAAGTTTTCTGTATTGACAATTATTTTTAAAGTCAATTACATATAACATTCCGCAAATTAAAATTTCACATTCTGCGCTACCTAGGTTGTAAATAGCTTCCAAATCCTTGCTGGTCCTTGAATCATATTTCCACCAACCTATGAAGGGGTAGCAGATAAACTTTTCTATAACTCCGTAATATGTTTTTAACGAATAATGAAGTTATTCATTTTTCATCCATTCATATTGTTAGCTAAGATTAATATTTATTACGATTTTACATAAACTGCTTTATTCTTTAATAATCGATATCCTTTATTTTCTAATGGATTATTTATAAGTTGAATATGTATTTATAACCATATGTATGTTCAGGAAAATATTATTAAAAATATAAGCAATATTTAAAAAGCGAAATGAATTAAACAAAAATAGCCTACCATTTCTGCCTTCGTAAAACCACTGATATTCTTCTTCAAAATGTTCTGACTCCTTTTGTGCTTCATCTACTTCTACCAATTGTGGTCTGTTAAGAAAATCAGGAGGTATTTCCTGACGACACATAGGGCATCTTTTGCTTTGATTTGCAACACCTTTGACACATAAGTAACAATATATGTGATTGCATGGCAGTCTTGCGGGATATATGCATGGTTGGAGACAAACTGCACATTCTAATATTGTCGTTGAACCTGGTAACATTTTTTACAAGTAAAAATCATTAGCTTTTAATATTATGACAAAACAAATGTATACGTCAGAAAATAAAATAAAAATTTAGCTACAGAATACAATTAATTTAATATTATTTACATTGGCTACATTGCGCAAATAAATTTTTTTTTTGTTGTGTTGAGATTGTTATAATATTAAAAATAATTTGCTTGTATGAGCCGTCAATAACAAATTATATACAATAACAAAAGTGACAACGGTCTTAATATTTTTGAAATAGTTTCGAGAAGTCTTACTTTCCTTCTCATCGGCCTCTTTTTCCTTATCGTTACGCGTACTACTTATTTCTTCTTGCGAGTTCAGTTTCGCTTGAGCCATAATCGCAGAACACGTTTATTTCTTCATTAAGTAACATGAAAGATGTTGTATATGACTATGCTCGCACGCGTCATGTGGTACAGAAGGTACAGAATCGTAAAGTATTAACCATACGCCACCTTCATTGTTTATGACATACTGTTCTCTCTAAAATTCAAGGATCTGTCAAGGATAACTGAATCTTTGAGATGAGAATCCTTCAATTTGTCGCTTACTTCCAGTGATGTAAGATTTGCGGAATTTCGATCGCCGCGCGTACGGTGAGGAAAAGTGGAACTAAAAGTCTTGATGTAAGCACAGCCTTCTTTAATACCTAGCCATGCTAAGAGTAAAATGGCAACACCGAAGGAGTCCGGCCTCCTGTACCTAACTCAACCTGCCCCATCGGACTCCACACATGCTCCCAACTTCCCTCTATCGGACTCTCGGTTTCCCGCCTGTTCTTTAAATGTGTCTTCTCCATAAAATAAACTCACACGAGGCTTGACTCGTAAAATGTAGGAAGCAATAAGAAAATTTGTCAGGAATAAGGCAGGTAAGGTAAGATTTATTTGTTTCTTTTAATTTATAATTACGCCGGAGATCTTTTTTTGTAAGCTGCACAGTTGTTTATTGATACNGAGCCGTTCCCCTCGACTATGCACCGTCCTTTAAGTCCATGACCCAGCCAACCATCTGGTGGCAGAATGGGGCCAGGCTTGTAGGCAGCACTGTCGCTGCACAGCCAAACAGTTGGCAACAACCTCTCCTTAATATAGGGAAGAAGGAGTAGGGATGAGGAAGCGGAAGATCACTCCGTTAGAGACTCCGCTTTGAGAGAGCAGCTCCTACGACATCACCACGTGCACTTCGCATAGTACAGGATTGTATGAGCGATATTGTTAAGTTAAATATATATATCCTTGTTCCAAAATTCGTCAAGTGTGCCTCATTTATAATACGGG
>NW_017178894.1:0-650 GCF_001652005.2 Ceratina calcarata
GGCAACACTTGAAATGATTGAGACCAACTGAGCGGGACTAACGTCCTTAAAGGGACAAATTGGCTGGATCTTGCCTGATAATTTATATTATAAATTGAAAACCTTTACAGATGCAATAAAAATATGTACCTAGGCGAACGCGGAGAAGTGTCTCGGAAAGTATTGTCCTTTCGACCTGCCGTTCGCAACCCAGACCCTACTTATCTATTTCAAATAGCTTAACCGCAACAGGACTTCCTGCTGTGCTTGCCACTTCGCAAAAATTAATACAACATCTCACAATTTAATTAACAATCGATATCGTTTTAGAATACTTGTCGATCATTTACTATCTACGTAGTCTCACGGAACAAATTGACAACTACAGTTGTGAGAATTCATATTTTTAACCCTTTTAGTGCTGGGCGAAAAAGACGTGCCTATACGAAGATAACCGGCCGAATTCCATGATTTTACTAGGGTTTGGAAAAAGGTTCAGGCAGAATTTGATAAAGTAGTTCTCGGAGATGTCGGAGCTAAGGGTAAAAACCAATGCTTGGACTTATTGAAGAAGTATGCTGATCGGATCACGACGTCGATGAAAACGTTAGGAAAAACCGATTCAGTTGAGATGCAAATTCGATGTACCAGTGATACGCTCGTGTATTATA
>NW_017178895.1:0-651 GCF_001652005.2 Ceratina calcarata
CTGCCGCATTAGCCGCGAGGCTACTCTTGCGCGCATTAAGTCGAACCGAAAGCGAATTTACCCTTCAGATTTCGCGAAATTTTCGTTTTTTGTCCATAACTTCCAAACCGTTGGACATACGGAAAAATTGCATAGGACCTTTCTTGTAGAAGACGACGAGATCTACAATTTCTGCATAAAAACTTTTCGCTAGCTTCGATAGTTAACGAGTTATTTGCAAAAAACTGTTTTTTCGTTTTTCTTTAATAACTCGTAAACTATTGACGCTAGGAAAAAACTTTTATATTGAAATTGTAGATCTCGTCGTCCTCTACAAGAAAGGTCTTATGCAACCAGAAGTCGATTCGTCGATCCAAGTAGCTGCTTCTACGCTACAGCGAATCGGTGGCACCCGTAGTACATGTATAATTGTACCGCGAAACAATTTTCCACGCGGTTTCAAGGAAAGCGAGCACCGATAAAAACTTACCCACTATCTAAGTCTAAAAATAATTCTCCCATCAGTTATTGTCCNTAATTGTGGACGACACGTGATGTGTAACGTCCACTCTGATGATGCATACTCTCCCTCTCGCTTTCGGTTCGACTTAATGCGTGCAAGAGTAGCCTCGCGGCTAATGCGGCAGAGAAATCGCAAAGTAACATCTTGTA
>NW_017178896.1:0-650 GCF_001652005.2 Ceratina calcarata
CACGTATTATATGTATAATACGCAGTATAATACGTAGTATATAATTTTTAATTGCATTAAACACAAACCCTTAAATGTCTCAAATTAAGTATAAATGGACTTAGGCCACTTTCAAAATAAACGGTTCAATTATAAATATTAAAAAGTGCGAACTTAATTCACAAATACTGAATTAGGTCAATTCGATCGTATCTGGAATTACATTCTTAAGAATTAAAAGACAGATTGCGACACACTCGGATTACAAGTGTCTGGAAAGTCTCCGTGATCCGAGCAGCAGTAAATGCCATAGACAACCAATAGCGACTTTCGCGAGGCGGGATCATCGCGGTTGAATACCATGAATCCCAATGGGATTCGTATCGAGTCCCACGAGTCTGTGGTCGTCAGTATCGGATCCCGCGGGTTCGCGGTCGCTGATATATATATAGAATCACGCGAGTTCGCTTCGTTGTTTTACTTTCGGACCTTGGCAAAAACTATGAATATTGTACAAAAGAATATGTATAAAAATATACAATAATTGAACATGATGAAAAAACACTTTTTATCTGAAAATAAATTCATATAAACGAGATATTTGTGAAACAAATTAAATAATATTCCATTTCAAGCGACAAAGAATAAATAAAAAGGATATCCCTTACAAA
>NW_017178897.1:0-650 GCF_001652005.2 Ceratina calcarata
TCTCTTACAATATGATTCGAAACTGTCGTCGGATGCGGCAGTAGATTTGATACACGAATATTTCCATATTTGCGAGTCGTATTCAAAACTATTTGTAATAAATCTTTAAAGCCTGCACCAGTTATTGCGTTGAACGCCCTTAAATCCGTGGCACAATAACGTACGCTGGCCATTAATATTACTTTTTTGTCCGCCGCCGAAATTTCCGTACCACCCGCTGTCGCTTCGGACTGCGACTCGGTCCTCTCCACGGAATCACATTTATGTCTCCGTAAATGTGACGTCCCGGTCCTGCGTGTATACTTGTAAACTTTCAAACATATTCTGCACCGCACGTAATCTATTGTAATATTGTCCTTGTTCTTAATTACATTAAAGTGTTCCCACAGAGCACCATTTTTCTCTGACTGTACCACAACATATTCACCCGCGGTGATCTTATTTTTAACGATTGTGCTATTAATGTCTACGTCCGCGTCCATCTCTACACATCACTATCACTGCACATTTGCACACTTGTTCCTCACGGAGCGTCTGCGGCAAACTAAGTCTCTTCTAGTTCTCTTACCAGAAGATCTGCGTTGGCCGATCCTCAAAATATTTAAACATAAATATCCGATATTCTAGTTTCAAACAACGTACACGACTTC
>NW_017178898.1:0-650 GCF_001652005.2 Ceratina calcarata
TTATTATATTGAACAATGATTTTGTTATATGAAATTGCAGAAATTCTGAAATATACAAATGACGGTTAAATTTGTTGTGAATGAATTTCTTTATGTTATTTTGCAAGGCAGAGCAGTCGGACAGGGACTCGAAACGTCGATTGTAAACGGGTATCGATATTCGTTCCGGTAGGTTGATTCTTCTATGAGAGTTTTCGGAAACAGAAATGAAATGCAGATGAATGTATGCTGCGAGCGTGTGAAACGAGTTCATGGCGAATTCGAGCGCTTTTGTAAAAAATGCTCGGCCGCAGAAAAAACGTTATACAGTCCGATACTTGCGGAATTGACTTTTTGTTCGACGGAATGTAACTCCAACTTCGGAATCAACGATTCTTCAGTTCAGACTTCAGGATTTTATTAAGCCAATTATTTTAAGAATTCTGGAAATCTATCTGGTTTTGCAATTTTTATGACTAGCGATTTCGTCGCTGCCATGCCTTTGTCAGAGATAGAAGTTTAGAACCATTTTTATGGTAGGGCTCTGCTAAATGTCCGCAGGCCGACCTTGAGAAGATCGAAGAACTTTCTCTTGCAATTTTTCTAGGATTTATTATTTTTTTCCTTACCAAGAAAGACAAACTTTTTGATTTTTTATTCACATTGACGCA
>NW_017178899.1:0-649 GCF_001652005.2 Ceratina calcarata
ATCCGACGCGGCTTCGCTCGGGAGGCCTTCTCACGGCCGTCAATCACGCGTGCGAGTTAACCCCTTGCACTATTTTGACGAGTCTGACTCGTGATGAAAATTTTAGGATTTTAGAATTCTTAATTCGTCCTTGAGGACAGTGCAGCGTGTGGCATCGTAAGCTGCGTGATCGTGCTTCTTGTTTTCTTGTTTCTTGCAGTTTAAGCACATCGTTCTATCGCTCCTCTTGCAGGCCCTGGTTTCTTGCCCCTGAGCGCATCTCGCGCACACTGGTTTCAGTGTGCATTGGTTCGCCTTGTGGCCAAAACCTTGGCAGTTGTAGCATTGCCTAGCCTGTAAGGCCTCTTCTACTCTGCATGAGTCCCAACCGAGGGCAATCCTTCCCTCACTCAGCAGAGCTCTGAATGCTGGTCATGGTATTACTATGAACCACGACATTTTACCGTTCTTTTGTTTTAAATTTCTTACGGCCTGTAGCGCTTTTGCTCCACCGTGATCTGGAACTTGGCTCCTCAGCTTTTCCTTCAGTTCCTTTTTCTCTAGTTGCGGGTTCACGTCGTACACTTTAAGGGTAGGTCTGTCATTCTCATGGAGGGTAGTTTTAAGTTGGGCCTTCTTCAACGCATGATCCTGAAATCAACTTGGCTCC
>NW_017178900.1:0-649 GCF_001652005.2 Ceratina calcarata
ATTACTACCTGAAATCGCTACGAGACTACGAATTGAAAAATACACTTTACTAGAAGATGCACTTGAGAAGGCCATACGTATTCAGACTGAAATCAAAGATGAGAACGAACGGTTTAGAAGACACGGTCACAACGAAGATAGAAATCTTAAGCGATGGGACAATAGAAACAGAAATGAGAATCGTCCTCGAGACAGACAGAATAGTAATGGATATAGTAATAGTAATAGGAGGACAGACAATCAGACCAACAGTCCCAGACGCTACGATGAAAGGCGCGATGATCTCCGCGACCGTGATCGCAACCGCAACCAAGACCCCGAGAACGATAAAATCTGTAGATATTGCAAAAAATCAGGGCATCTAATAGAGGAGTGTCGGAAACTCCAAGCTCGCAAGGAATACGAAAAGCGGGCATTACAACAAAAAGAGACGGAAAACCTATCAGACCCGTCAACGGACCGCGCGGGGCAGGGCCCATCAACAACTCCAAATCGCGACACTTATCCGGTAATGAAAGACCCGGAGACGGAGAAGAAACGTCAGGACAAATTCACGGAAGAATCGCTGCACGAATCGAAAGACTCAGAGATCGGAGCTCTTCGCCAAATATTCGAAGCTTAGAGATTAATTGTAATAACATCGATGTGA
>NW_017178901.1:0-649 GCF_001652005.2 Ceratina calcarata
ATAACGTATCTATAATGAAGGCTACAAGCTATATTTACACAGTTCATTGTGTATACAAAATTAATATTGGCAAAGCATATTCATTAAACTAATATAGTATGTAATTAACATGAACGTTATTTCTGTCTAATTTATTTTAATGGAATGCCATACATTTTCATATTAATTTTAATAGAGAATCAAATTTTATGTAAAAATATACACCAGTTCACAAAATTGAAGGAACGCTAAATTATTACTGGAAAATTAGCTATCTTTGAATCGATAAACGTCGTCGTAATATTTCCAAGCTTACAATTTCTACTTTAGCATACAAAAGTCACATCTCGCCAGGACACCCTTAATTCACATAGTGAAGGAAAAACTTATCAGCGTCACACTTTTCACTTAAATTTTATTAAAAGCTTAACAAGAAATCTTGGACTTATTTTAAAGAAGAAATACTAGGCCTTTAAATCTGCAATAGACTGAGGCACGAAAAATATTGTGTACTGTCTACAGAGTCATTACAAAAGTGGACAATTTTTTTATTTATTATGTGAAATAAGAATGCCTAAAGTATGCGAAAATAGAAACACCAAGCTGTAAAATAAACTGAAATTGAATGCTCTATGACTTTTTATTGAAAAGTTACAAGAATTCGCTAACA
>NW_017178902.1:0-649 GCF_001652005.2 Ceratina calcarata
TAACCTTGGTTCGTCCACTGTTTTCACAAGAAAATTCTTATATGCACTATTCGTTGCACATTTTCTTACGTAGCACGTATTTACATAATATCGTATATACATAATTTTATATATTTGTTTAAAGATAGCAAGTAAAAAATACGAGAACAAAAGCTTGGGAGATGAATGGTTCTCAGAATTCCTTTTAATACATCACTATCAGGAATTTGATGTGTTATCAAAAGGTAGACGTGGAACTTCTCCTCCGGGAGGAAAAAGAAATTCTTGTTAGGACAATGGGGCGGTTTCGCGCTCGGAAACTTTTCCTTGGAAAATTATTCTGCGGTAGATAAAACTGATTTTGCGCGCGAAATGATGTAGCCGAAGTCCCGGGCTGTCTTGTAAGAACCGGCAGCTACCGCGGTTCGGCATCGCGATAAGAGGAAGTTATCGGAACTTCTTGAAAATTATGATGGAGACCGGAACCGTAATGGGAATATTAACCCTCGAACTTCGCTAATGAATCGCAACGAATTCCTCCATCGTGTCGAATCAAATTATTTCAGATGTAGTAGTCATTATCTTGGTTATCGCACGAAGAGAGTGAGAAATCACGCAGTTAGCCATCAGAGTTATTAACAAAAATTTGCTATTTATGAACGTTTTCATA
>NW_017178903.1:0-1549 GCF_001652005.2 Ceratina calcarata
CAACTTCGAAAAAACGCAAAACGAAACGACGCAAAGCGAGGTATTGGTGTATTCATTTCCTATTTCAATGAACTCTGTCAAAATCAAAACACCATAATATCACTAATAAACGATACGTGGTTCTTTCTGTCACATTTGGCTGCCATTTCTGGCTACTCTTATTTGCCACGTATCATAATAATAATAATAATGAGGTTGAATATGATTATAATAGATAGCTAGTCAGAACTGATCGTGCAACCGCTGCGGTATCACGCGTATCTCGTCTTGACTAACCGTAAGTTCCCCCTATCGGCGTTCGTGCAGAAATTTGCGGTGCGGGCTAATTGTAAGCCTCGAGCCTGGGGGACCAAGTTCGAAATTATCGTAGGTGTTCGGAATTACCACGTAAACTTCATGTTCAAACCGCCGTAACTTTCTGTACTCATGCGGAATTCAAGGGTTCAGCTGCCTTTATGGAACCCTATTAAAGCTAGCAAATGACCAGTAAACAGCCATTTTTTATTGGTTATCCTCACGACGCGGAGAATGCGATCCAGTAAAATATTTTTGACCTTGAAATTTAAGGTCAAGGACCATTTTGCGTTAACTCTTTTTTACACACAAGACCAAACATTTCTTTACACCATGAAAGAAAAAATGTAATACTTCATGTTCCTCAAAAATCTTGCATTTCTAAATTTTTTTCTTATAAAGTAATCCTTGAGCATTCATTAAAACAAAAAACTGAAAGCTTTCAGTTAATTGCAACTTAAATCAATTTGTACTCCGCAGTAATACCCACATCTACCCTAGTTCGCATGAAACATTATAATTTATTACATTATTATACGTATTAATAGCATTTATCTTAATTATTTTTGCTCTGAAAATGGTTTTACACTCTTGAGTTGAGTATTTTTCTTCGTTTCTCTTTATTAATAATTCAACAGGAGTAGATTTTGTTTAGGCTTTGTACCATCTGATAATCGTTTCTGATGATATAAATGTTTCAGTTATCGTCTCTTCTCATTTGACAAAACTTTTCATACATAGCTATATCTTTTTAATTGTACTTATTCACTATACACCAATACCTCACTTTGCGTCGTGGTTACGTTCCAAAAAAACACGACGCAAATTGAAACGACGCAAAGTGAATTAAAATTTTCTATAGCAAACCATGTAAAGATAGGTTCCAGGGTTACGAAAATACTACTTTTTAAAAAGAAAATTGAACAAAGTACATACATTACAACACACTACGTAATTGAAACTGAACTCTAAAATTAGCAAAACAAAGTGAAAATAAAACTGTATTAAAATTGCGTTGATTTTTAGTTAGAAAGGGAATCCCCGTGTTTTGATGGCATGGCGCAATTAGAAACAAAAGTGTTGCCATCTTTTAGAAAAAAAGAAAATTTCAAAGAAAAAAATTAAAGACTCGAACCCAAAACAACGCAACCTCGAAAATCTAACGACGCACAGTGAAAATTAGTACTAATTAAGCAGCGACGCAACTTCGAAAAAACGCAAAACGAAACGACGCAAAGCGAGGTATTGGTGTATT
>NW_017178903.1:2573-6874 GCF_001652005.2 Ceratina calcarata
AAACTTTATGAATGTATTTGCCTATAGATGAACTGTGTAAAATAATTGTTTCGTAACTAACTATACTAAAAATAAGAACTTAAGCGAAAATGGAGTCCGACTAAATGGAGTCTTTACGAGATCGACGAATCCATTACCAAGCTCCAAATTACAGAGTTTCAGTTTCATTGTTGAATAACGTGACGATCGCGTAGAGAAAAATGTAGAGGAACAGAATGAGAAGAACGAGGCTAGCTCTCATTTTTTATTCGCTGGCGATCAAATAAGGAGCCCCTTCGGCAAATTGAATTTCCCATTCGTAGGGAGAATACGGTTAAGGAGTACGTAGTTCGCTCTCTATTTTTTCGTTCTAGTGAAAGGCGAGGCGAAAAAGGATCTGTAGGTTTTATTAGCTCGTCCTATCTTCCGGTTTTTATCGAGTACTTGCTTTTATGAATTGCCAGTTCATAAACGCTAGCGTTCTCCCTTTATTCTTTTTAGAACAGAGAGCAAGAATCAGAATGCAAGCAAGACTCCTTTTTCTGTCATGAATTTCAAATTAAATGAAATATTGTAAATCGATATACTAGTTTTTATCACCTCTTTATTATACATACATATACAAGGTGTTCCAGATTTTAATGTTCAAACTTTGTATATTCTATGGTATTTTAAACTATACTATAGCACTCTGTCTTTTAAACGTCAAATGTAACATTTTATCAGCAAATGTTAGAAAAGTCACGTGAGTACGTTAGACCCTGAAGATAAAGATGAAA
The DNA here is from genome assembly GCF_001652005.2 of Ceratina calcarata. NCBI lineage: Eukaryota > Metazoa > Arthropoda > Insecta > Hymenoptera > Apidae > Ceratina > Ceratina calcarata. Next base: position 3,332 of record NW_017178903.1, read on the forward strand.
CAAATGTTTATCTGAGATAGATTTTTTATAGTGGTACCATAAACGTTGCATAAAGATCTGCAGTATATTCATCAGTTTTTGTTCTGACAAGTTTGTGAACGTGGTGCTTCACGTGACGTGGTCCTGTGTCATGGTACATATTGATCTGCCCTATATGTGGATACTTTTTAAAGATCAAGGTAATTTCAAGGTCATTACAAAAAGCTGAAAAAATATTTAGGTGGTCTTACTTAAGGTGGTCTTACTTATAGAAATATTTAGGTGGTCTTACTTAACTAGTATAACTTATAGAAATATTTAGGTGATCTTACTTAACCTGTATAACTTATAAAAATATTTAGGTGGTCTTACTTTAGGTGGTCTTACTTAACACTAGAAAGACTGAAACTTAGTATATGTAACGGCAATCTAGTGTTAACTTGTATAACTATTTTGATGATAATGACCAAACTGTGCTATACGTTAATAAACGGGCTTGCAAGAAGTCTATCATTTCTCTCTTCTATACAAAACAATTCTGGGCCAACGGAAGATCGTCGAATTCTCGAGAAAAGATTCCTTTTGGAGTTGAGAATCCATTCTTCCGATTGTACGGTCTTAACATAAATTAGCATGTCTTCCGGAAGGGAGCAGGCGAATTGAGACGTCTTACTCAACGATCGGTATGCATTTGGAAAAGGATAATCGAGCCTGGACTCGGTTTCTCACCGTGGAAAGGAAAAGGAGTCTCTAACGAGAAAAGTTTGGACTCGGGCTCCTCGTATTTTCGAGGGCACGCGCCAGAGCGTAGCAGTCCTCGTTTCTTCAGGAATTCAGATTAAATCCGCGAGTAGGTCTCTTGTCAAATCCTATTTCGTTCGCGGACACCTTAATGAACAATTTGCGGCTCAACTTCGACCGAGCCTTCTTTATCTGCGAGCTGCTCCAACGCTTCTCATTATAAGCTCTTTCCACTCTTCACCCTCTCATGCTTTTTCATCGCTTTAGATAGCGTCCCTGTTATTTGTTCAGAAGTGGATGAAAGGAATATGAATAAATCGAATCGACGAGATTGTGTTCATGCAATTTCTAATTATTTTTCTACTATTATAGCTGGTTTGTTTTTAAGTCAAACTGTATTGCTAGTTTGGGCATTTATGAGCATGTATTTAATAAGTTACTTTTTCATTCGTTATTGGACTGCAATTACTTGTAAGAAAATTGATAAATGACACGTGTAAGATTTAAGACAATTCAAAATATCAGAAGATGAATACATGATTCAATGCTTAAGGAGATAGAATGGCGGAGTAAAAATATGGTTAACCTTTAAGGTTATTGATTTAAGTTGCAAATAAATGAATGCTTTCAGTTTTTGTTTTAATGAATGCTCAAGGATTACTTTATAAGAAAAAAATTCATTTTGTTACCTAATATAGTGATTTAATCTAATAGAAAAGTATTATAAGGTAAGATCCCCTTGCGGGTATTATTGTGGTCATGCGCACATTACTGCGCATCAGTTACTGTTAAATGTTTAATTACTGCGTGCCTATTACTGCGGATTGAAAAAAGAAACATTCTAAATCATTACGACCTTCTACTTGCTTTAGAATTGCAAAACTGATTAGGTGCATAAATTATTATAAAAAATTAATAAAACATAATAAATTAAATTGCAATTATATCTAGTGTAATTTAGTCTTTGCTGCTTCTTTTTTTTACGACACATTGCACTTAATTTAAATAGATCCTTTGAGGTTAGCTCTGTCTCCGGCGTAAGCAAAACACCGCAGTAATACACACATGTAGCAGTTTGTAAGTATATAATACTGCGGATCGAAATTAATATTGAAAATTAATGCTAAATAAATTTTTAAAAGTATGTTATTAAAAATGAAAGTCTATTCTATCCATTAATACCGCTACTTTTGATAAAATATCGTTAAAACCAAAAATATTATCGATTTTAGAAAGATGTATATGACTAGCATTTAACCAAATGTATCGAGATTTCATTGAAGTTGAAATTCAAATGACAATAGAAAATTTATCATTAATTTGTAAGAAAAGATGTTTTTTTTTTTTAAATATAATTATACTTAAAATATTTTATAGTGTAAATATAATATATGAGTCATAAATAAATTGTTTTTAATGATTTTATAAGTATCAACAGTAACTGGCACATCCCCAGTAATACCTACATCTACCCTATAAGCAATTTTACATACGAAAGTGATTGTTTTTTATTGAAATAGTGACCATAATACACCAAACTTAACTTTTCTCTTTCCAAAGACAACCTGAAAATATTTTCACACAAGGACAAAAAGTGCAGTGCCATAAATTCATATTCTGCAACTATTGTTATCAATAAAATAGAGCAAAAAACGTCACAGTTTTACCGACAAATGTTAGAAAAGTCACGTGACTACTCTAGCCCCTTAAAAGATCAAACTTGCCCAAGTGCCTAAATGAGCCCAAAAATGAAAAGAACGTTTATCTAAAAAATACAAACGTTTCATTTTGCACAATAACTTATAATTTAATATTCATCTATTACATTATTCGTTCTGTTCATTACATATTCCGAAGTACTTCAAATAGTTTGCAAAAGTTCGATGAAAGAAGGGAGTAAGTAATGTAGGGAGTTGATCAAGTGATTAAACAGTCGTTCCCCCCATGGGGATGGGTGCAAAATTCGTGGATAAACGTCACTGATGAATAATGCAGCTTGGACGTTGCTATCTGTGAAAAAGCTACGTGGTAATTACCGTCGTTCCATTGAAAGAAGCTTGACTTAGTCATAATTCCGCCATTAGCCCAGCGTCTTCCTCGTTCGGTAGTGGCGAGCAGAAAATCAGGACTTGGGAAGCGAGAAAAAAAAGGCTGCACTGCAGCGAGAACTTGGACGAGGAAAAAGAGCGAGAGAGACTGTGTAGGGAAACGGAAAATGAAGGAACTTTGTGGGACAAAAAGAATTGGAGGTGGGTAACGTTAACGAAGAATGAAAAAATAAGTTTAGGAATGAAACAGAAAGGTACAAGGCGAAGCTAGGAGACTTGGGAGGCGACGACGGGACTGATACTGTGTGTAAAAGAAATAAAAAAATAGAATTATGTGAGAGATAAGCTAAAGAGAAGAAAAACACGGAGGAAGGTAAAAATGGTAAACTCTGACGTGAATAATGCAAAGAGGGTTGGTGAAATTCGCATGAGCATCGCCTGCAGATATTGCACTTTTCTAAGCCATTACAATACATCTCTATTTCATTTATTTTTACATTACATTTGCCATGAAGACGTCGTTTAAGGCCTGTTAAGTCTCCTTATCAAAGAGTCAATTCCTTGCTCTTTTTAGATAATTTAATCCCTCCTTTCAAATCACCGGATGGCTAAAACGTTTAAATAGATCTTCTAGAAGATATACTATACAAATCGTTTAAGTCACTTGTAATAATTCCTTAAACTTCAGCTAAGAACGTGAATAAACACACGCTATTTAAAATGGAATAACTTTTTTAAAATTAAACCAAATTCACCTAATTTTTCAACTTAACCT
>NW_017178903.1:8269-12895 GCF_001652005.2 Ceratina calcarata
TACAGTGTGTCCTATATACCATATAAATATTGAATAGTTTTTTTGAACACCCTGTATAATTCTGTAATGAATAATTGAATGTATTTACGAAACGATAAATCCTCTCGTCTGATATATCAACGAAGGCCGCGCGCTTTAATAAATCGAATGTCGGTCGACTCGGAAGTGAGGGCGGAGGCGGAACTCGGAGGCGTTGTTCCTTAATTGATCGAACAAGAAGATCCGTGTCCGGAACTCGCGTTTCCCTTTTCTTTGGCGACGATTCGGATTAAAGTAACGAGATCGAACGGGAGAACGAGACCCACGGTGAAACAAAAAGTATGAATTGAAACGGTCGGACGAAAGGATAACGAAGTGAACTAGGTAAGCGTGCCTTCTTCAAGTTCGCACGCCCCTCGTTCTCGTTATCTTTTCTACAGAACGGCCGGTGGTAGGTTTCGATTTATTTCTCGTCTATACCAGCGATGAGAAGAGAGATACGTTAATTTATACCAACTGGAATCTGTTACATCGTTACATTTTTCTGTACCGTGAAACGAAATCAGCATGCTTTTGAATATCGATCTGTTGGAGAGAGAGAGAGAGAGAATACAGAAAATATCTTGTTTCTCTTTTATTCTATTTTATTGAATTATTAAAAAAATTAATAGACTACACTTTTGTATTAATAATTATATTTGTGATTTTTAATCAATTTTGCCATCGACTGAATTGACTATAAAAAATGTTATATCGACCAGTTTGGTGACCTCTGTCCTATCGTTTATTTTACTAAAGACTCGACTGACTGACTAAATACAGACTTGCACTACTTATCGATTACCTACAGGGTGTCCCAAAAAAAGTGTTAGAGCCGAAGAGAGGTGATTCTGACATAGAAAATCTTAATTCACTTTGCGTCGTTTCAATTTGCATCGTGCTTTTTTGGAACGTAACCACGACGCAAAGTGAGGTATTGGTGTATACATATATTAAGTTTCAGTCTTTCTAGTGCTAATTATTATTTAAATCTGCTATTGAACTTCTTAACACGTTGAGTTATCATATAAAATTAGCGTGGCATTCAACGAGTTAAAATGATTGTAAACAGTATGAATTCATTACCATTAAAAGGCCATAAGTCTTTTAACTTTCTGATGCTATGGTAATGACGTAAGTACGAAAAACACGAGTAACCCGAATTCCTTTGAGGCTGATCTCAGACTTAAAGCACACGCTCCGTTCGTCGATTCGTGAGAATATGCCTGGGGCTATTTGAGAAGCAGTCGACAGCGTTGAAAACGCTTCTAAGGCTCTTCTTACCTCTCTTGCCGTTTATCGCGTCTAAACTAAGCGTAACCGTGCCCGGCCACTGAAAAAGCTCTTTTCTCTTTCTTTCTGCCCCGTGCAATTTCACGCCCGGACGGGTTTACGATGTCGATGTGCACGCACGCGAAAGTATCAGTGAATCGAAGCCAGTCGCACGTCATGCACGCCGGCGGTTCAATCCTCCAGGGGACTTCCGTTTTTCCGAGCAGTCGATAGATCCCGACCGCGTCTCCTCGGGGACTTTTACCAAAGAAACTCGCATCGAAGATAAACCGGCACAAAGTGTCTTCTTTGAAAAATTACTCGCCACGATGCATACACCGATAGCGTCTACCGATCACGGATAACGCCCCATCGCTTTTTATTGGCTACTGACAAAAATGTTCAACGGTACCGAAAACTGTTGCGAATATCTACTTATAAGAGAAGTAAGGAACCAGTAGGAAATATAATTTGTATCCTAATGACATAAGGAATAAAAATCTATTATCGTTTCAATAGTGGAAATTAATAATGTTCGCAGTATGAAACCAGTAATATGAGAAAATAGTGAAATTATAATAAAGATGGCGGACTTCGTTCTTAGTGCTTTGATCTTAAGTCCAGAAAAGATCTTAAAGGTGACTTAGATGATTTTTATAATTAGTTGGTGGCTTCTCAATATGTGAGGCAGTGATTTGCAGTATAAAACCAGTAATATAAGAAAATAATGAAATTCTAATAAAGATGGAGGACTTCTTTCTTAGTGCTTCGATTTTAAGTCCAGAAAAGATCTTAAAAGTGAGTTAATCCAATCTTAGTTGATTTTTATAATTAGAAGTTGGTGGCTTCTCAAGGTATGAAGCAGAATGTATGATTTGATATATGATTTGCAGTATAAAACCAGTAATATAAGAAAATAGTGAGATTCTAATAAACATGGAGGACTTTTTTCTTAATGCTTTGATTCTAATTGTAAGTCCAGAAAAATCTTAAATATCACAGTTAATAAGTTGGTGACTTTTCAAAATATAAAGCAAACAATACATTTTGGAAGACTTAGGAATTTGTTGGATATTAATTCTCCTATTAGAAGTTGCCTCTGAAAACCACAGACAGTAGGTAGGTTTGCTTATCATCAGGTGCAATTTTCAATCTTTAATAACTAAAAAATGATGCCTTGGATTCAATTTTTTTATTATTGACATTTGTCTTATTGTAGCTTCTAGAATCACCCCTTAAAATTTTTCCTATCAATAGCTAAGCACCCTGTGTAGAGAAAACCACCATTAGCACTAATTTCGACTACCACAACTCCTTTTTTATACTACTTTAAATATTCCCATACTATAAAAACTAAAATTATAAAATTCCTTACTATACAATATGTCTCCATCTTCTCTGACATTTTATAGTACGAGAATTTCCGATTCAGCGTTTGCGATGATTAAACTTGAGGATGCAAATGCGTTTTGCTACGAATTCTTTTCGCATCGCCATAACTTTATTTCGCTCGCTACTGAGATTCGCTGTCTAATACCCAGCAACCGCATTAGGGGTGAGAAAGGGGGGAACGAGCGGAGAGGTACGGTTGAACGTGAAAACTTTTCGCATGGAAGCTCGTTGATGCCAATTGTCGAGCCACTTTACGCGAAAACACCTCGAGATAAAAGTTAAGAATTCCACGGAAACGTTATTTACAATTACCCACGTAAAAAATGGCATTCTCTAAAAGTTAGCAAATTTCCTGCGGATTATGTTAGCTCGCGGGAAATTTCTCAGACATGAAAAGAGTGGAAAGTGGAGACGTGCTCTGATCTACTTTCTTTCTTATTTTCAGAAAAGCTTTTTAAAATTACATTACTTGCTACGTATAATGGAGGTCCTAATGTCTGATGAATCATCAATACACACAATGAGTCAGTAAAAAATATCATTTAAAATTATCTATTTCATTGTGGAACCCAACAAGAATTTATAAAACACATTTTAATTTGCTAAAATGCAAGAATTCATTAAATGAATTGCATTGTATATTTTGTTGTTAATTTTTTATAACATTATTAAATTACACGTTATTGTATGTGATATTTCTTACTGACTCACTTCCTATACTATTAAATATAAAATATAAGTAAACTCTATCACAATGATCGTAAATGTTTAATCGTAATAAATTATGTGGCGAGTTATGGTGGTTCAATAGCATTTGCAAAATATGCAAGGTCTCCCAAAATTAGTGTAAGATATTGAAATGGGAGATTCCTGACATAATTTTAAACAACATTTTCCTTAGCGAAAAAGTTGTCCGAGATGTGGTTGAGGAGTTATTAACAAAAAACCCCGACCAATCAGAGCGCTCGGTTCGCGCGAACTCCGAATCGGGAGCGTTGGCTCGTATCCGGACGCATTTTAATATAAGCCCCTCTCTTGATACGTTACACAAATAATGAGCTGCCTTAAAAATAACCTCTTTTGTTAAATGAAATTGTAATTTTAATTAGTTCTGTAATTACAATTTATTGGACATCTCTCGTAGAGATATATTTCATCACAATGTCATAACGTGTTGCACTACGAGACATTAATTCAGGCATGAATTCTGCTGTTTCCAGGATTCCCTTGGAATTTTATCTCCTCATTACCATTTAAATCATTCCTCTTCACAGACATTCTATAACTAACTACCTAAAATAGGAGGTACTTCACCTAAATGTAATTAATACCATTTCAACAATTTTCCAAAAATTTTTATTAATATCTCGCCTCTATTTTTATTAGACTGCAGATCTTTATGCAAAATGAGCCATTTGTAATATTAATGTAGAAAATAAAATCGAAATAGGACTCCCCTTTGTATTTCGAAAATCATAATATGCTTTTTTTATACATTGTGTCAGTGGACATTTTTTGAACCATTTTTCTATACATGCATAAAATTCACAGTTAAGTTATTATAAAACAGTAGAAGTTTATGACTTTATTAAAAAATTTGTTCGCAGAAAAAAGAAGCGTTGCATCAAGGCGAGTTATGAAAAATGAAGAAACTCTAAGAAAAGCTTGTGGGTGAGAATTAATCATGGTTAACGTCCTTTAAAATGATTGATAACTGTAAGAAAGTTCATTAAAACCTGAACGGTAGTTTTTCCATAATTTTGTGAAAACCGAGTTTTTCCATAAGATTCAATGTTAAACGCTCGAGAAAGAAAAAGCTGATAATTTTTCGAGCTCCGGAAGCTCGGGAGCGTTGGCTCGGATCTAAACTACAAAAAATTAACCTAAAAAATTAAGAAAATGACGAATAATAAACTACATGAATAACAATGCAAGGAAATTAAT
>NW_017178903.1:14420-18649 GCF_001652005.2 Ceratina calcarata
TATTCAAATGGAATGGATGGGGAAATGATAGATTGTTCGTAGGCCGGGCGTCCAGATCCGAGCCAACGCTCCCGATTCGAAGCTCGCGCCAACCAAGCGCTCTGATTGGTCAGGGTTTTTTATTAATAACTCCTCAACCACGCCTTAGACAACCTTTTCGCTAAGGAAAATGTTGTTTAGAATTACGTCAGGAACCTCCCATTTCTAGTTTTGGAACACTCTGTATATGTTAAGTTTCAGTAAATTCTGAACGGTAATTCTCACGTTTGCGTTTACCTTCAATGCCTTCGTTCGAAGACCTGATTCGTCCCGCCCACACGGATCATCTGGTCCTCGCGCACGCTCCAGTGTCCAAAAAATGACCACATGTATCTGAATATGAACTTCTGTGCTCGTTTAAAGACAGGATTTTTAAATTTGAAATAAGTTCTATTTTATGAGGACATGCGAGTGAACGACCTGCCGAAAATTTCCTCTAGCAACGTTTGTATACTGGGAAGCTCGGTCGATCGATCGCAGGCACTTTGAAAATATTGAAATTCAAATAGATTCCCGGGGTACACATTTTCCCTCGGCTACACACAGAGGGAGAGCCGAAGGAAGGACATGTCATGAAGAGTATGCTTAATAACGCCTCCCTGCGACCCCTACTCCAGACAGAATTTTAAGCAGCCATTCAACTCCATTCGAATGAGATCGTCCGAGGAAATTGCCAGCCAAAATGAAACTCTTTACGGATTCAGTTTACCGGAAACCAGCTGGGGAAGAGGAGAGAGAGAGAGAAGAACGTTGAAATGTTCGTCAAGTCGTCTTTTGCGATCGGTAGACGTACACCGTAATTCTACCTTATGAACGATAAGGAAGGGAGAATTTGTAAAACATAATCGACGTTCTGAGTCGTACCACGAATCATGAATAATTCATTAGCTATTTAAAAGAAGATGATACAACTCCCTCGTTCCGAGCCCCATAAAAGCCCGAACCTCAAAGAATTTCTAACTAACGATCTATGTAGATGGAGGATTACGTACAAATTCGAACTCTTAATGGTACTTTTAATATAACAATCCGTCAAAGGTGTTATTATAATAGCTTGTATATTAACAACCATGTACATGTAATTTTGTTTATCAAGTTATAATATCTGAATATAATAATACTGAAAAACATTGTTTAAAGATGCAGTCGTAGAGCCACTCAAGGGGCACTCTCATCATCGACGCCATATTGGCCGGTATTCAGAGTTTGCTTATTCTTAAGGGTGTCATTTATTTTTACGAATTTTCTTATCCCACACGAACAGCTCCATTATGCTCCATAATATACTTAATATTTGATCCTAAGTGGATTGTTAAGTATTGTGAAGAAACTCATGACATGGAATCCTACTTATGCATAAAACATCTGATAATCGACATTATAATGAACTAATCTCACTGCATTTTGACAAATTAGGTTAGGGAGCCTATAAGATTGAGCAGATGTAGGACCTAAATAGATACGATTGGTTATTGACGAAGAGATTAACGAGATGCATCAAGTAAGTAAAGTACCCTAATTCCCTGTTGGTTTGTCAGGTGGATATTCCATGCATTTCTGTTCAGCTACAGTCGATTATCGTAAATCGTTCGAATACGTCAGTCACGTTCCATCGAGGCAATAATTCTCGGTTGACAATCTAATCCCGGATAGTAAACGGACGCAGGTCTAATTTAATGGCGAAACGAGTCGTCCATATGTCAACTGCTGATTGCGAAGGAGGACTTTGACGAAGATAACGCCGGTATCGTCGAAACAGAGAGCTAGGCCAGGCATGGCTAACCAGGGATCTCAGAATTTATCCCACACGGCTCGCTTCCCCTCTTTTTCGCCCGTATTTCAATCCCCACTACTATTCTCTTTATGCGCCTTCGCGAAAATCACTGACCATCAGCGGTGGTATAATTTTTCCCGCACGGCTCGCTTCCCCTGTTTTTCGCCAGTATTTCAATCCCCACTACTATTCCCCTCATGCGTGCTCATGCGCGTTCGCGAAGCTCTCCGCAGCGCTACCGTGAAAATCACTGCATACCCCCACCAACTATTGGTCCCCACCATGTTCGCGTCGTCCCCACTTTCCGGCCGAGGGAAAAATTATACCACCGCTGCTGACCATGCCTAGCACGTCCCCACCATGGTCGCGTCCCCACTTTCCGGCCGAGGGATAAATTCTGAGATCCCTGTGGCCAACTGCGTCGCGACAAGCCCCAAGAAGGGCCACAAGTGCAGTGTAGATATGTTAAATAGTATTTTGGTCCGCCTAGTAACCCTCCAGGGATTGGCTGAAGACTTCACTAATGATTTCTGATTAGCTGCGAGAAAATGCGCCTAAATCGGAAATAGGTGACTATGACTAGTGGGGATTGCTATTAGAATAGAAAGAAATGAGTTGGCCATGCCTGAATTAGACCTTTGGAATCTTGAACGCATGATCAAACTAGTTTCTTTATATTTTGGTATTCTTCTTGACCTCTCAACAATTAATATCATTTTATAATGGAAGAATTTTACCTAAATAGCCCAAAAGCATATTCCAGCGACTACCACTCGTCGACCATATTGAAAGTACGATGACCTATTGTTTTACTATAGTTAAATTTCACAATAAGGATTTTTTATGTGTTTTGGATGCAAGAATACATTCAAATGTACTCTTGAATAATAAATAAATATGGAACACCTTTTAGTGGAATCGTTATTTAAATAATTATTTATCTTGATTCTAAATAATGCATCACAGCAATAAAAAATGGATTTTCTCCCAAGCAAATTTCGTATAATTGCATAAAAATCCGCAGTCCAGTCATAAATCTCTTCGCATCAGAGGTTTTACAACAGGAGAATCTTATCAGGACGACCAAGAGTCGGTTCCCCATGAATTTTGAAATCACCAAAGAAGAAACGTAAAAGTTGAAATTACGTTAAATCCACATTCTCTGGGAATGTAGACATCCGTTGGTCCTCAGCCACGGCTTCTAAACAGACAGAGACGGATTTTTTATCGCTTCACAGTAGGACCGGCGGGCGCAGCGAAGGTTATTTACATAGATATGCTAGTAGGAGGAGTAGGAGGTCGGTTTGCACGGATTATGGTCGACGTCGACATTTTTAACGAGACATTCATTGCTCCCCTGTCGCCAGTCAGTGATCCATCGCCGCAGTTGGAGCCGAGCAACTTGGGAAAAAACATAGAAGAGCCAACAATTTCTTTTGCATAAAGGATACACACTGGAAGGAGGGAAAGAAGAGAACGCAAGTTCGGATGATATAAAAATGCGATAGAAACAGAAGATGGACTTTGCGAATGTTTTCAAAATGCACTTACTATTTCCAATGCAGTTCAACAATGGACGCCTGCATTCTTGTAGGAGGAATTCTCGCACATTTATTATAACTGCCACAATAAATCATAAACACCTTCAAATTAGTCTTTTTTATCTACTACGTAGATAGATAATTAATTTTTAATAAGAGATTCAGGTAATTCGACCTGTTTAAATTCCATGGCTGACATTTGTGGTGAATATTGTCGTCACGTAAACGAGTCGATCTTCGCTGAGTTGTCGTTATGAATTTTTAGCGCCTCGGTCGCATTAACATGGACTCGTCTCTCTTCTGCGACAGGAAACAGGTGGTTCCACCCAATCCGTCTATTCCTTCCGACGAATCTTGAGGAACGCGCTTCGCATCGAATGCAACTAGGTTACGTCGCACGTTCTTATCTCATACATTTTTCAGAGGGTCGACCGAATTTCCTTCAATTCCTTAAAACCGGCAATCTCGTTCGGTAGTGACGACGAAATAAAAATTTCATAGTTAAGTGTCTTTTTGTAGTTATTAAGAAAATAGGCGAGGTTCTTGTATGGGCAGTTGAATTGTGGGAGGGAATCTCTTTGGTGAGCCGATTGTCCGCGCAGCATTTCACCCGGAAAATTGGTTCGGCGTGACGGGGAGAGCCCATTCACTCCGCCGGCTTATTTGTCGGCGAAAGAGAGACATGGGACCAGTGGCAGAGGTTGGTCCATTAAAATCCGAATGGAAAACCCGATAGGAAAACACTTCTCAACTCGACCACTCGATGACAATACGCTTAGCCGGAAGGTGGCGACGAAAGAAGACTCGAACTTTTCAATGCCTCCCACACTTTCTTCCTTTCCTGTTATTCACTTGTTATATATATATATGTATAT
>NW_017178903.1:19362-21992 GCF_001652005.2 Ceratina calcarata
GGGCCACAAGTGCAGTGTAGATATGTTAAATAGTATTTTGGTCCGCCTAGTAACCCTCCAGGGATTGGCTGAAGACTTCACTAATGATTTCTGATTAGCTGCGAGAAAATGCGCCTAAATCGGAAATAGGTGACTATGACTAGTGGGGATTGCTATTAGAATAGAAAGAAATGAGTTGGCCATGCCTGAATTAGACCTTTGGAATCTTGAACGCATGATCAAACTAGTTTCTTTATATTTTGGTATTCTTCTTGACCTCTCAACAATTAATATCATTTTATAATGGAAGAATTTTACCTAAATAGCCCAAAAGCATATTCCAGCGACTACCACTCGTCGACCATATTGAAAGTATGATGACCTATTGTTTTACTATAGTTAAATTTCACAATAAGGATTTTCCATGTGTTTTGGATGCAAGAATACATTCAAATGTACTCTTGAATAATAAATAAAAATGGAACACCTTTTAGTGGAATCGTTATTTAAATAATTATTTATCTTGATTCTAAATAATGCATCACAGCAATAAAAAATGGATTTTCTCCCAAGCAAATTTCGTATAATTGCATAAAAATCCGCAGTCCAGTCATAAATCTCTTCGCATCAGAGGTTTTACAACAGGAGAATCTTATCAGGACGACCAAGAGTCGGTTCCCCATGAATTTTGAAATCACCAAAGAAGAAACGTAAAAGTTGAAATTACGTTAAATCCACATTCTCTGGGAATGTAGACATCCGTTGGTCCTCAGCCACGGCTTCTAAACAGACAGAGACGGATTTTTTATCGCTTCACAGTAGGACCGGCGGGCGCAGCGAAGGTTATTTACATAGATATGCTAGTAGGAGGAGTAGGAGGTCGGTTTGCACGGATTATGGTCGACGTCGACATTTTTAACGAGACATTCATTGCTCCCCTGTCGCCAGTCAGTGATCCATCGCCGCAGTTGGAGCCGAGCAACTTGGGAATTAAATAGTAGTAAAGATCAAATAGATGGTAAAAGTTCGCATAAACTTATGTTCGAAAATATGTTGGATGACGAACCAATTTATCAATATTGACATAGTTTACTCAGGAACATGTGTTATTTATGACTGACTTTATTCATTACGATTATAATGGTCTACTGTTTTATCATTATACATCTCATAACGACACTATTAACTACGATCACAGCCTACTTTAAGGATGTATAGGTTATGTATACTTAAACGATGCTAGCATGAGGATTGACTGTATAGCCAATACATCCTTAAACCTCGAGCCAAAACTTCTTCGGATTTAATAAAAATATATATAGTCCTACAGGAGTTGTACATTTTTATAAAAACATAGATAAGTTTCATTGAAAAATTAAATTCAATAATTATTAATCTTGATTAAGGTAATTAATTCTTGTTAAGTGAATCTTCGTATTTACGAAGGAACAAAGGAGAAGAATAATTGGCATAATTAACAATGGAAAAAATGGTAATTATAGACTGAGTAATATTATCGTATCAATTCTCCTGTCCACTGTCCTCGTGGTTGGTTTTAATAGCAAGCATTTGTCTCTCCGACACGAGTTTCGAAGAACGCTGCCAAAAACTCGAAGTAGAATTCACTTTAGTGGAGATTAGGGAAAGAGAGAGAAAGAGAGAGAGAGTAAAATGTGGCCATATATCCGGAAATAACTGTAGTTTGTATATGTTTATTATCCTAACAGTCCTTCTCAACTGATTAGGACTCGATTTGCGCATAGACAAAAGTGCTAAACGAGTAATACTTTTAATAAAAGTTCACAGTTTGCACAGTTCACACGTGGAGGAAAGTGAAAGGGAAGAACGATACCCAAACCACCACATTAGGAGTGGGCGGAATTCAATTGTTCACGGTTAATTTTCCTTTGACGAGACTCGCCGCGTTTCATATGGTAAAAGCACTTTCTAGTTGGCACGAGTACACAAGTTCGAGAGTTAACTGACAAATTCTACGATAAACCATTCAGATTCTCTTCAACTTTGAAAACTGTTTCCAGTGAACAACGGGTTACCATAAATCGTTCTCCTGTTCTCTTTCCGCACATACAGTACAGTCTCTGCCCATTTTAGACTCTACTAAGCCATGTTGATTTGGTGATGGGTATTAGCATTAGTTTAAATGTGATTTAGTAGTTTTAGTTGTGAATCCTTCGTGGCATTAGCTTGCTTTACTAGTTATAGATTTCGATTTTACAGCCCTCTTATCTTGAATTAATATCAGGAACAATGGAAAAGAAGAAATAATGATATGAAAAAAACTTCCGTTTTAGTTACTCGTGCAAATAACTGATGTCGAAATTCTCACCCCTCGGAACGTTAACGCCTCGCATGTTGCACTGGGTTTGGGGCAAAAACGTATACATAAATTTATTCGCGTTTCTTCACGCCCCGTTATCGCTCCGATGCCAATACTGCATGTTTCTCAGTCCACGAGTGCCCATAAATCAAGATTTGCTGACGTAGATGATTCGCAAAAGTGAATATCAATAATAGTCCAAGAGACCAAGAATAGTAAAAGAATTTCTGAAATTACAAAAACTAGTTTCTTAATATTTGATTATAGCACTGATCTACGTGAATGCCTTATAGTCAATCAAGCTGTTATTAGG
>NW_017178903.1:23900-24833 GCF_001652005.2 Ceratina calcarata
CTTTCATAATTATGGGCAAATTTGACCAGACAATAAAAACTATAAAACCTTCCAAGACATTCGAGAATTCTGCAAATCCTGAAAAATGTCATGAATTTCGACAATCTTGAAAAACTTCAAATTCCATCACTAACAATAATAAGTTTATAATTTGCGGAGTTCCGTCAGAATTGTTTATTCACCTCGAAAAGCTTGCACGTGGAGCGTTTAAAAAAATCGTCACGTATTATTCACCCCTCTTCTTCCCATCGTCGAACCACCAGCACCCGACCGACCTGGCTTTGATTTCTATCAAAATGTTTGCGAACAAGCGTTTCTGAAAAAGCGTCACGTAGCATCGTCCGTAGTTTTTATTCTCCGTTGAGTTTTCGAAAACGTTCCCAGAGTGCGAGGGAGATTTTCACAGTTGCCAGTTGTCCGGGAGGAGGAGATAAAAGGTGTTCACTCACGAAAAGCGAGCAGTGAAGTGTCACAGGAGGTGCTTGTAAGAGGATGTTCACTAGGGAATCGAACACGGGGGATGGAGAAGAGAATTGGTTTATTTTTAAAGCACCCTGGGTGGCGTTCCTTTCCCCCCGAATACATGTGCACGTTGATAACGAGCCTCGCTCTGTTTCGCACGACTGAACGATCAATGAATCTATCGGAAATCGCTACGTTTTCTCTATTGAAAGGTTCTTTACTCGTCATCAAATCGTAGCTACGTATCAATCTCTTTCTTCCCTTTTCTACACAGACCATAAATCTTCTATTTGTTCTTATTTTAAGGAAGTTCCATCGATAATAGAATTAATAATCAGGTTTTAGTAAAATTTAATATACTGCTAAATAATGTTTTTAAAAACCTGTATTTACCTAAACAAAAAAACGTTATTAAAGATTTTTACATATTTTACAGAACGTCAGACATTTTTTTAACACTAGAAACACTGA
>NW_017178903.1:29830-31191 GCF_001652005.2 Ceratina calcarata
CATTGTGAAACAATAATGTGTAAAGAAATTTGTCTAAAATTAATTTTTAATATTTTTTATATTATTTACAGTCATATAACAAGTTATTAGTAAATGTTAACAATAAAAAAAATTTACTTCACTTGGGAAAAAAATAATTTATGCATTATTATTTGTACATTTGCCCAAAACCAGTCAAAATGACTTCCTTGGGCAATCTAGTGTTAAATAAATGTCAAAATATTTATTCAAAAATAACAATTCAACACTTACGAGAGTCGAAGTAATTTAATTTGTAAAAAGGTTTGCATATTTTATTGTATATCACTGTTATTATTGTTCACTACGCTTGAAGTTAGACACGAGTGAGTTAAAATTTTGTAGTCTAGTTAAAACTTAAAAAGCTTGTTAATAGAATAACAAACTAAACTTTTACTAACGATAAAAACTAAATTTAATTACGGTTAACGCTATGAGGTCAGAGACAAGAGACCCAAAGCTACGACGCACAGGTGCGATTATTTATGATTATGATTACACGTGAAATGTAATCCATTTTGGTCAGAAACTGAAATTATACATCGGTTTGATTATGGACGTAAATAGTAATAGAATTGCTTTAATAATATCAACGTATTTTATCAGTTTTATACAGTTTCCTAAAAATTTGCAGATTGCAAGTGACCTTTCATGCTTCGAAAGACTTCTTATTTCTAGAAACTTCAACTCCATGTGATAGACTTAATGCAGGTGAAATTGATTGATCGGAGTGGCCAGGATCGAGGAAAAATTGGAAGTTCCCATCACGCGGAAAGAGCTTAGATGTCCCCTTTGATCCCTCGAACCCATCCGCGTCATCAACTTCCAATTGAAATAGAGGACAAAGTGGCACTGGAAATCGATAGGAAAACGGTGAATCGTCTACGCAGATTAACTTGGCCTTCCGTCTGACTCTCTGACCAATCCACTTCTTTCTCACTACTTTCAAATTTCACTATTAGTTAAACACTGAAGAGATGGAAAATAGTAATGTGACCAATCAGTAGTGTGGGTTAGGTTATTAATATTTATTGGAAATTATGAGTAGTATAAATGATATATTAGATCGTTAGGATTCGCCATGCCGATCGTAATACAATGGTTGACTCCAGGGATGCCAGAATGTAGGATTTCTCCTCTCCCCTCCCCACTACTGTATGCTGCTGTATGCTCAATGTGCTCTCTCCACTTACATATGGCATTATTAGACATGTCCTCAATCATCATGGGTAACGTAAGTGGGGGCAAAAAAAAGTAGTGGGGGACAGCTCGGGAAGAGGAGAAATCCTACATTCTGGCATCCCTGGTTGACTCTATCTTCAATCATAACGGAAACCGAATGT
>NW_017178904.1:0-649 GCF_001652005.2 Ceratina calcarata
CAATTAAACAATAATTCCACATTTGCGAATCCTGCGCCGGAAACGAACAATACAAGAAATAATATTGCATGCAGTTGACGGGACAAGGCGAAAGGTGGTTTACTGAGGGAAATTGTAGACGGTGGTATAATGAACCGAATGCGTTCGGAGACCAACTTCGCATTAAGATACATCCACTTTCCAGGAGCGACGTGACAGCGTAACCTCCCTCGTACCTCCGCTGTCACAGCCACCTATACACACACTCATACACACACTCGCGTAGTTCCGCGTTACATTATTCGAGACTGATGCACGTTACCATTCCTGACATCCAGTTTTCATTCACCACGTTTAACACCGTCCCGTCGGTCTAGCTACGAATTCGTCCCGGCCAACTTGCGTCCCAGTTCCTCCGGGGACAATTCCGGTTACCGTATACACGGAAACGATGCATTTAGCCTCCCTAAGCGTTCGCGAGATTAGTTGTTCACTCGGCTAATTTGATCCGATCAACAAGCATTTTCATCCAGCTTTCATTTCCGTAGATTCTCACACTGTATTCTCTATCTTGCATTCAGAATTGCTATTTCTTTTTAAGATGATAGTAAAAGATGAAATGAAATGCTATTCAGTATTAGACAATTTTATTTCTTGTATTAATAATTAG
>NW_017178905.1:0-649 GCF_001652005.2 Ceratina calcarata
GCCTCGCACTGCTGAGGCCTTCCTTGCGCATGACGACCGGGAATACCCCCTTCGGGCCCTGGCCAGGTATTACATCTTGGGTTGGAGTGTCGGAGCTCCAACTGTGTTGACGAGCGAGCATCCCCCGTGCGTGTTTCCCCGGGGGATAAAGAGCTAGCGTAGGGTCGGCGGAGTTCCGCCGAGTGAGGAGAGCCACGGGTGTACCCCCCTGCGTGCTGCCCGCTCCCTGATGTATAAGCGGTATAAAACATTACATTATGGAATTTTTCAAAAAACAAACTAACAAAACACAAGTCACCAAACCCACGCAAAAATCGAACAGTCCCACTGCTCACTTTGAGAAATCTCTCAGTGGCAACACAACTGCAATTGAGTATACCGATATCCACGCAAATGATAAATCTATCATAAATCCTTCAACCGAGGAAGATAGTGACTCGAGACTTACTAGAGACAAAGAGAAGAGTCAATTCGACATACCGGACATGTCCTCCTATGTTTTGGGACATACGCCTCGTCACTCCCTTACTCGTACTCCACCGTCTGGCAGTCGAGGTTTAACTGGCATAGCAGGCGACGAATCGTTCTCTAAGGCCCTTCCCGTATCCACTTCCTCCATTAAGCGCAAAAGGGCCCTTGCCTCGAAGAG
>NW_017178906.1:0-649 GCF_001652005.2 Ceratina calcarata
TTAATATTTTGACAATATTAAATCTGTATTATAGCACGTGAAAGTTCATAGGTTAAAATCGATTTATTAAACTGCTCTGACTAAATGTCACCGATGCTATAATGCTCAACCTTTGGAATATCGATACCATGAACCTGCTTAATAACATTTGCATGGCGATTTGTATTTCGAAAAATAGCAATAAATCGCTTGTGCAAAATGTGATTGCTTGTGTATTTTTAAAATGCTCTGAACGTTGCGTTAACAGAAACGTGAAAATGAAGTCGGCCATCACGGTCGAGCGGGTTTCAGCTCGGGTTGGTGGATAATATGTTGCAACGACGATACTAGGGATTCGGTTGGGGTGAAAGAAAGCGGAGGGCGAGAGAAGCTGGATGGATAGAGCGAATTCCCCTTCGTACACGATATCGCGTTCTCCTCTCGCTTTCGACATCTGTCTTTATTCTTCGAGAGGCCGGAGGGAGACGAGAGTCCCAACAATTCTGTTCTCTAATCGCGTGAGACACTTGGATTATCAAGAAACAAGCATTATTATTACGTATTACGTTCAGTATGTGCAGTTCTACTCACAAAACGACTAGCATCCCCC
This sequence comes from Ceratina calcarata, assembly GCF_001652005.2. Taxonomy (NCBI): domain Eukaryota; kingdom Metazoa; phylum Arthropoda; class Insecta; order Hymenoptera; family Apidae; genus Ceratina; species Ceratina calcarata. The sequence goes on from NW_017178906.1 coordinate 590, forward strand.
TCACGACTACCCCCATATTAATTAACATAAAATTCAAAATGTATACATATAACATAATAC
>NW_017178907.1:0-649 GCF_001652005.2 Ceratina calcarata
TACTGTATAATTTATTATATTTCGAATTGTTCTCGAATTTGGGGTCATTAATATTTTGATATTAGTCAAAAAGATTTTTAATGATACACTAATCAATTCTGAAAATGTTACACTCAATGACATAATCAAGGAATGATATAAATCATACAGCGATATAATATGAAGAAAAAATTGCTTTTCGATCTTGAGCCGTCTCAACATCCACGCGAGGGTTAAAATTCAGAGACATTTTACGTACGTTCTCATTACCTAATGAAACGAGCGTATGAACTTCGTCCAAAGGCAGAAGAGGAAAATCCTCAAACTGGTTTTGAAACTTTAATTATGATATGCTTTTGAACGTACCGAAACCATTGAACGTAGAAGCCTATCGAAAATGAAGAGAACTTTTACGAAGGCACGCTCAGAGCTGCCCGTAGAAATTTCTCATAATTAGTACTTCCTTCTTTATCTCCCACGAACGATGGCGTCGAGAATGCTTAACTTTGATCATCGTAATTTTCTTGAATAATTGGTATGTCATCTCACATATTTTTCATGTCGATTCTACTTCTAATTAATTAAAAAATGTTTTGAAATATCAATGAAACCAGTGAGAGTTTATTAGCCAATACGTTCCAAATTGCGTGCAACTCGTGAACTTTTATTC
>NW_017178908.1:0-649 GCF_001652005.2 Ceratina calcarata
ATCATATATCGTATAAATAGATAAATTAGTATAGATCAGAGGTGGGGTACCTTTTTACTATTAGAGACCACATTTAAATTAGACAGTAATAAAGGAAGCCGAACGTTCCCCACCTCTGGTATAGAGTGTAAATAATGGATAATATATATAAATGGATAACAGATAAATTTGTTAAACCAATGAGGCTTGAATAGTAATTATTTACTTACTGCATATTCCATGATCGTGCGATAATACATGGCTAAATTGAAACACAGGCGGTGATTAACAATCGCCCTGGCTTTTGGATCTTTTGGGTAAAGTTTCCCGGCCTTATCATATTTATCGCCAATATATTGCAAAATGGCATTACTGATAAAAAATAATTTTCATTATTGCTATACTTTTGAATCGGTTTTAAATTACATTTCGAGTAACTCGATTAACTTTACCTTTCACCCATTACGAGATCGCCGTCGACCAGAACAGGTATTTCCTTCTGTGGATTCAACTGTAATAATGATTGAAATATACAATGTAACCAGTTTGAATCACTGAATAGATAAATGCGATCAAATCTTTAATTCAATCCAACACCAATGGCAACAACCAATTGGCAATTAATGTTTGATTTTTCATTCGCTATTTGAACAAGAATAAAAATTATGTA
>NW_017178909.1:0-649 GCF_001652005.2 Ceratina calcarata
ATTTATTACTGGCGTATGACGCAAACGCGTTGAAATTCAATGCAAGACCGAGATTTTCGGTCCAGTGAATATGCGAGTTTCGCAAAAGATACAAAATTACGTTTTTAATTTGATTAGGTTTGACGTAACAAGCGTACGTCGGTCCTCGCGGAATTCTCGCAGTTAGATCTAATCAGGAGACTCGTGGTCGTACGTAACACGCGACAGTTATGCTAAATAGTTACGGTCGTTGGAGACACTCTCGATTTTGCCGAGGGAATTCGCTCTCGACGAAACCGAACGTCACGTTGCGCTGAATTTCCATCGGCGACGCGCACGAGCGATCGCGGAACGGCCTTGCTCGATCGCCGCGGACTGGTTACTTACAGTAACGCTCGTACAGACTCGTTCGCTACAACTTTTGCACGCCTGCTTCGCGGAAATGTTCATATCTCCAAAAATTTAACTCGTTCGCATTCCCTCACTGCCACTCAAATTTTATAGGTCGTCGACTTTTTAATAGTTTATACTAAATAGTCCCAGAAAAAGTATTAAGAACAATAGTTTCCTTTGGCAAAATGTAAGATTAGGTTTTTGAATTACTAGCGAGAAACGTTAACCAATGAGGGCGCGCGTAAGGCCTGCACTGACCAATGGCAGAATACCACGA
>NW_017178910.1:0-648 GCF_001652005.2 Ceratina calcarata
AAAATCTCGAAAAAAATGAAAAATTTTTTTTTCTCAAAATATCGAGTATTACTTCAAGTAAAAGTTGCAGATACTACTATTACCTTCTAGAAAGGTCAAATACAATTTTCTTCTATCTCGAATACTTCGAGATTAATCAAGGAATTATTTCGTTCATCGCTAATTATTCCCTAACGAATAGAGTTACAAGAAAATTGCACAGAACCTTTCTTGTATCTGCCAACTGGAGCTACAACTTTTGTCTGAAACATTTTTCATTAGGACGTAAAAAATTTTTTTACAATAACCAACTTTATGTATTACTTAAGAACAACTGTAGCGATTCTCCCACGCGACGTGCCATAACATATAATATAATCTAACTTCTGGGTCCAAGCGAACTCTTAAAGACATTGCCAAGAGACAAGTTCTGATCGATGGAGCGAGTCTTTCACAAAAAAGAACCGATGCAAACTTCATAATTCTGTCCAAATGATTGAATGATGCATTCCATTATGTTCAATTAAAATGGGACATCTATCTTCTGGTCATTTTTCAAAATTCTCAACGAAACACGTCGTCGGTTTTTAAATCGAGAACTCTTCATCAAATTAAATATACAATCTCCATTATTTTATTACGTACGCAATTTTTAAAAAAGTAGCGAAT
>NW_017178911.1:0-648 GCF_001652005.2 Ceratina calcarata
TTGAAGAAGAACATTCCTTCTACTTCCTCTACTCCTCACAAATTGACTGAAGACAAGTTAGACAAAGTCAAAAAGCAAAAACATTGGACATTACCTCCAATTCAAGTCAAAGAGCGTGTTAAAGTTAATTGCGTTGATGTTGATTCTTATCCAAGAATCTTTGACGACCCTATCAACCAACAGCAGTATATTAACAGTCGCTCTGGGAAAGGAAAAATGCAATTTACATACAAAATTAAGACCATTAGCGATAAACCAGGCAAGCTAATAATAACTCATAGCGGCGTTGGTAAACGCGTGGCAAAGCATTTCCACCCAAGACTTCTTTGCACTAATGACTTTTGCGACAAATTAGATGTACCACAGATTCAATATTTATTATCTAGTGGGTACTATGTCGCCACTAACAACCATACTCTAGCCAAGCATATTCCAGCACTGTACGTGCGTCGGGCCGAGTATTGGAAAGATGTCTTCATGTCAGGCTTGTCAACTCGAGGCAAGGTTGATTTATCAACTTTAGCTGAGTGGGTTTTTGAAGCGTCCTCGTATGACGCTATATGTTGTATCGACATCGCAGGTTATCTTGCAGATTTTCTCGATCTCATGACACCCGCACGTGCATTTTAGCTGACGCCTGCATCAGCA
>NW_017178912.1:0-648 GCF_001652005.2 Ceratina calcarata
AGAAATGCAAAATAATTGTAAAAGAAGATGCAATACCAGTAGTCAGAGCACCGCGGAGAGTTCCATTAGCAATTAAAGACAAATTAAATAAGACGTTACAAGAGTTAGAGAAAAAAGAAATAATTAAAAAAGTTGAGGGGCCAACAGATTGGGTGAGCAATTTAGTAGTAGTGGAGAAACCAAATGGATCACTAAGAATTTGTATGGATCCGTCAGATCTGAATAAAAGTATTGTAAGAGAACAGTGTCTACTACCAAAGATAGAAGAGATTCAAGCGACGTTGTCGGGAAAAGATTGGTTTACAGTCTTAGATATGAAGGATGGATTCTATCAGGTAGAATTAGACGAGGAATCCAGTTATCTTTGTACGTTTAGCACACCGTTTGGAAATTATAGATTTCTAAGGTTACCTTTTGGAGTAAGTCTGGCACCTGAATTCTTTCAAAAGCAGAGTTATAAAAAATTTGGAGACATAGAAAATGTAATTGTTTACATAGATGATATTATAATATGTGGTGATACCAAAGAAAGTCATGATGCCGCGCTAAATAAAGTGTTAGAAAGAGCTAGATTGAATGGAGTTAAGTTTAATATGGATAAAGTGCAATTTAGGCATAGAAAAGTTAAATATCTTGGTCATCAATTTT
>NW_017178913.1:0-639 GCF_001652005.2 Ceratina calcarata
TGTCTAAACTAAATGTGTCAAACAATAATTGATGTGTCTAAACTAAATTAAACAATTTTCTAAACTATGAAACGACTACAACGTGGCAACTCGCTATAACAACGCACGAGGGAACACGACCGCGTCGCGCGTGCAATAAATTTTTTCTTCGCCGAAACGATCGAAGTTTCTTCTCGCGAACTCGTATTTCTCCGAAGCCCGGTCACTCCTACGCACGTACACACGTGCGTCCGCTTTTTTACGCGCGCGAGGAGACGAAAACGGTGGCGGTCGTTCTTTTTCTCCTCCTCGCGCGGCAAACCGACCCGCCACAAATCTCTTCCGCTTTTTCTAACCGTATCGCGCGGTCTTTTTTACAGCCACTCGCCTAATCCACTGCGCCTTCCGGGTGACTCGTGCGACTTCGTCCCCGCGCGGAATCAATGCCACCGCCTTTTGTGCCGTCCCTTTTCGTTCCCTTCTTTGGAAGATCGACGAGCAGACGTTTTTATAGTATTGCATGAACCTCGTTACTTGATTTCAAGTGTTAAATTAAATTTATTAATTAATTATTGTCGCTAGCAAAAAGTTTTTCAATAAAATTTTTTATCTTAAATTCATAATCTTCTATTTTTTATGGTTAAAAGTCTGCAGAATTCA
>NW_017178913.1:1714-3084 GCF_001652005.2 Ceratina calcarata
GAGTATCAAAAAAATAAGATTTTGACTTATTACTCATTTTGAATTTTGTGCCCCTAGGGGAAACTAACACATGCACGTAGCTGGCTCAATTTCGTTGTTACTAGCTGTACGACGAGCCTTGAAAATGACCTGGAAGGCGTTTGCAACTTTGCAGTGAACCCATTTTTTTAACTGATATCTACGTCGTTCTGTCGAGATCGTCAGTGAAACAAAACGATGATTTTCTATTTGAAAGGTCTCGAGGGTTTAACGTGATCGATACGGGAACTTTGTCCCGGGACCTTGAAACGAAGTCCCATAAATCATGAAAGGGTTAACACCCGACGGAGTCGGCAAACCCCAGGCCCGTCGTTTCCGCCGCTTCTTTTGCCCTCCCCTCGTAACGGTCCATCCGAGAGCCGTAAAAGGCGAGGAAAAAAGCAGCCGGACAATTACTTTCTCCGTCGTCTCGATTTTCCCGGCGCTGCGTCCAGCGTCCACCCTCGGCGATGGTGGTGGTATCGATGCCGATGGCAAGGTCGAAATGAACCAGCGTAGTAGCACCCATCGCGACCGAGCGCGTGCGCGTCTCCCACTGCTAGCAGGCGAGGGAGAGCCGGCTGGTCGCTGCTCGCTGGTAGTCAGACCGGTCTCGTGTCTACGAGCCGGTGGCAGTCACGTCTCTGTACGCGTTTCCTGCGTGTCGTCGCGACGGTGGCTGTCAGTGCGTCGTCGACCGGCGTCACGGCGCCTCTCGCGTCGCGTGTGCTCCGATTATGCGTCGTTAAACGAGAGAAAAGTGTATCGTAAGAGTGACTAGAGTTTATACGAACGAAACACGTGTCCGCCGGAAGTGAAAGCGACCACGGGAAGACCGCGTGTATCGATCGGATCGCTTCCAGAGGAGGAAGAGTCGAGGGTGAGGAACGATCGCGATTCCGTCACGTCGCTCCTCCGTTCCGTGATCGGATCGGGAGACGCGATGGTCTCGCGAGAGCGTCGGAGTAAGAGTGATCGAGTACTCGGACAAAGTTCTTGGTAAGGATACGTGGACCGTTCGTCTCACCTTCGTCGAGTAGAAGAAATCGTTTCACTTGCCACTTCGATCGATCGATCACGTCTCGTACGAGTAACGATGCCGATTTTCTACTAAAACGAGGAGTTGTATTAGAAATGAGGTCGTTTCGGTCACTGAAGGATTCACCTGTTTCTTATCAAATTTCAAACACGACTTTATCAGGGAATTCTTGCGTTCACACGGAGATGTAGCAACTCAAATATTTTCCAATGCGTCAGTGATTTGGGATTCCGTTTCGACAGATTCTTTCGTCGACGATACCGTCGACTGGTCGCTACTTCTACTGATAACCGCTCGTTAACCGCTGCTATAC
>NW_017178913.1:5560-7094 GCF_001652005.2 Ceratina calcarata
TCGACATCTGCTTTCAAAACACACATGAGGTAAATTTTCAGAAAAGTTGCCGGTCAGCAATGTATTAATCGTCGTCGAGATTAGAAATTGATCGTTTCATTCGGTCACGAGTTATCTCTTTATGGGAAAGGAATAGTTCGATCTATTCCGTTTTATCATCGTTGAGTCATATCTTATCTGAAGCGAAATACTTCTTTCATTCATGAATAATTTCGTTACGCATCTTCGAGAGAGTCACCCGGATTTCACCTGTTCTTTTGGTTCGACCGGAGCATTCAGTAGAGACGCCGATGTTGTTCGGTGATAAATTTCTCCCAAGGAAAGGCGGTAAATTCGAAGCACGGTTGCAAGCATCGCTTATCACGATGATAACGATAAGCTCGAGTTCGAGGACGACCGACGTGGGTGGTGCAGGCCGCAGTTGCACGCCAGCCTCTGGGATCAATGATCGTGGCCAGTAGATCGAACGCTGTCCCGTTGGCGGTGAATAAACGCGGTTTTTCACGCGATATCTCATTGTTTCCACCACGCTCTCGTTGCCACTTATTACCCGGTCGTGACTCGAGCGCGTTTCAGTTTGTCGCGGGACGCACGCCCGGACGAAACTTCTTACCAGAAGTAGAATTGAATTTGTGAAATCTTGCCAACTTCTCCGGTTCCCTACGAGTTTCCTCGAAACTGTTTTGCTTCTGAAGTCGCGTCGGAGTTTGATTCGCTCGGAAAGTTTTTGACGAACACAGTGCAGGTGTTTGAACGCTTTTAGAAAAGCCGTTGTTCTTCCGTTCGCTCGTGAAACAGTTTAAGTTCGACGTTCAGTGATCTGTTCCTATGGAATAAATTATATCAGGCGTGTTTGCAACTAAAAATTCCTGCAGCTTGACACAACGTTCGTTCTTGTGACTGGATATAGATCATCGTAAAGCGTGACGACATTGACGTCGATAAAGATTCCATCGATATGATCGAGCGGCCAATGGCGTGCGATTGATAAGGTGAACAATGTAAATTGTGAGACTGCAGTCTCGCCCTAGACTTCGATTCAGATCTGTCGAGCGAAGATGGTTGTGGAGCTCGGTTCTTGGAAACTGTCCTTCGCTCGTTCTAACAGGCCGACGTTGCGATGAATTATGCTAGCAGATTGTTGAACAGAATCAGAAGAAGGTGAGTTTCAATTAAAAGGGAATTATCGAGCGCTCGGTGATATCGCGAAATTCTTGCGAAATTCATTTCGCTTCGGAGAAACGCTCGTCCTTAGTATCGTGCACTTTTAAAACGTCACGATAACGGCTGATAAGGACTGTCCAATTTCTGCGAGTCGCCTCGATCACCCATGGGTCATTAAGTTCCATTTTATTAGGCGATACACGGTTTATCAGTTTTTAAACACATTTACTTTCGAACAGCATCATTTCAAAGAAATCGAATCGACGTTATTAATCAATGTGAAGTACAGTACCGTTCCAAAACCGCTGAATATTAAGGTTGTATGAACCATTACATAAAAACAATGAAAAACTATTGAAATTTTAACAGT
>NW_017178913.1:9526-13088 GCF_001652005.2 Ceratina calcarata
GCTTCAAATATTGGACATAGCTTTTAATTACATGCCTTAAACTTTTGGCATAGATTTTACGGCTCATACAACCTTAATTAGACGACGTCGTAGTACTTCACGAATGATAGGAAGAGCAGAAACATATTTTTTTAATTTCCCAGCGTGTTCGTACGTTAAATCAATGGACAGAATTTCTTCTTCGTTTTGGTAGATATTTTTGATCCAAGCGGCCTGGCGATGGAATGATAAAAATACGACTCTGGCATAGCCTGAGGCATTAATTTTTCATCGAATCGGCGGGACGAGACGAACGAATCAGTTTTAGCGTGTCAGTCTTTGCTTCTCTCGTTTTCATCCACCGTCACGTTCCGTTCGATAAAGGAAGTCGGAAGAGCGAGAGAAGATATGAACAAAAAAAAAAATACTTGACTCATACGAGAAACCTCGAGATTACACAGTTTGAGATTTTAAAAATTAATTATGCTCTGCAATGAAATTCCTTCTGTTTACTCGACGTTCGTCTGAGAAATTCTTAATTGAATACGACGTTAAACCGTAATTAAACAGAGGCTTTCTGCAAGGCTAGAATTTTTAATTCTATTCTTTTCAAACGAATACCATTGCAAAAGCGGACGTGACGAACGAGCTCGGGATTCCATCATTAATATTGGTAACCACGCGGAAACCCTCAGGAAACTATACTATGCAAATGAACATTCCGGTCGAAAATTAGCCCTCGAAATGAGCCACTGGCATACGAAACGCGTATCCTTTGTAACGTTCAGCGTTTGCCGACAGTTTACGTATATACACATTACGTTCCCCCCGAAGCCCCTCGCGTTTCGGATTCAATATTAAACGCCGATACCCCGGCGTGTAGTTTACGCGATCGAGTATAATTAAGGATGTCTTGGCTATACAGTCAATCCCAAAAGTTTATGTACCTTAGAAAAACACATTTCCTATAATTAAAAAGAAATCAGACGTCGGAAGAATAATGCTAATAATAAATAGCTACGTACTAAAAAGTATAGAAGGAAATATCTAATTAAGTATTGACGCTGACGAAAATTTTTTCTTTCAAAATTTCGAAAAATGCTTCAAATAAAAGTTATTTTCCTTCTAACTTCAATATTTATTGAGTTACGTATGATTATTTGGCATTTTATGGATGTTGACAAAATCCGACCATCCCAGCGTCGAAACGGCAAACTTTTGGCAAAAAATTTCATTTTTCCTTAATTACTCCTAAACCATTGATTCTACGGGAAAATTGCGTACGACCTTTCTTGTAGAGGACGACGAGATCTACAATTTCTGAATAAAAGTTCTTCGCTATCGTCAATTGTTTATGAGTTATTGACGAAAAACGACAAAACAGTTTTTTGCAAATTACTCGTTAACTATTGACGCTAGCGAAAAACTTTTATACAGAAATTGTAGATCTCGTCGTCCTCTACAAGATAGGTCCTATGCAATTTTTCAGTATGTCTAACGGTTTGGGAGTTATTGGCAAAAAACGAAAATTTCGCGAAACCTTAAGGGAAAAATCTTGGAAAAATCGAAAAATTTTTGTTGTTGTTATTATTAGCAATGTTCTTGCGACGTCTGATTTCTTTTTAAAAAATGCGTTTCTAAAGTGCCTAAACTTTTGGATTTACTGTATAGCCAATACATCCTTAACCGCATTGAACGCGCCACGTTCTGCGCTGAAACCGCAACGTGAGATACTTTATTCTTCGCAGAGTCATTGATGACTAATCGTGATTACGCGAGTCGAACGAGCAAAAATTCCTTCAATCGTGGCTGCGAGTTTTCTATTTCAGAATTTCGACGGAACTCACGGTCGTGTTTCAGAGCGCTCGAAAAGGACGGTAGAAAATGATATGGAAATTAGCGAAGGGATCCTGTTTAAACAAAAAGAACGACAGCAGTTGTTTGATCCTCCAGGTCGTTAATTCTATTCGCTCTCAAGGGACACGGGACGCTCGACTCTGTTTCCGAGTACGTTCAACACCGTTCAAACTGCGCGTCATTATGACGAACCCCTCGTCCTTTCGTCTTTTTTTCTCCCATTGGCGAAAAATCGCGTTCGTTTATCGCGAGGAATAATTCGTTGTCCCGTCCGAGATGGCCAATAAACGAAGAAAGTCTGACAAGAATGCGAAAAAGAGGTCTAATAACGAGTCTTAGGAAATCTCGAGACGATCGATGACCGACACCAGGCGTTACTCTCGTCTCGAGCCATTTTTCGTTGGTCCAATATCGAAGGCATTTCTCGAATCGCGTGCGTGCTCCTTCCTTCCGATCCCTTTTTTTTTTTTTGTTCTCTTCGCTCCTTTCGGCTCGTAATGACACAGGCGTGTCGGGAACCGTTGGTCCTCGCTTCTTTTATTCCCATCGGTTCCCTCCAGTTTGATTATAGCGTTTCGTATCCTTGGCATGTTTGGAGACCATGAAGACCGTCTTCTTTGTGTAACCATCGTCGATCGGGGCCCGAATGTGGTTCAAGGCCCATTCCCTAGCCTCCCTCGAACACGATCGAGGTCGTAGAAGCTCGATTTCTGTTTCACAGCTGCTCAACAAATTATCTCCTACATTCGTGACGATCGCAACAGGAGGTTGGAGCGATAAGTTTCCTAAGGATATTTCATGGCCGACGATTAATCGTGGTTCTATCGTCGGGCGTTTTTCCCGGTGGAAACGCTTCTGATGAATTATCGCGCTGTTAAGTCGTTTACGACTCGACGATAATTCTCCCAGCGCCTCGTTTATGAGTACGCCGTGCATCGTCGAGAGATTTACCGTTTTATTGTAGCCGAAAATTGCTCGGGGCTCCTCGTAACCCCTTTTATTGAATTCTCATTGCGCACGCAAGCCGGACGGGTTGTTCGGCTTTCAGTTTTATGGTACACACACCTTGATCGAGCACTCGTCAGCTGACGTGTCGTTCAACGATTACGGTTTATCGTAGCTCCGTTTCGAATCGACTCTCTCGTCGTAGCAGTAGACATAGAACTGTGATAAGTGTGCACTAGATAAGTAGCATAGAACGTAGATTAGAATAGAAGTTTCACTCGACACTTTTCAAATTATATCTCGTGCAACCATTAGGTAGTTTAGCACAATTTATAATGCAGCAATGATAGTTCCACGTTTGTAATTAACCCTTTTAGTGGAGAGCAAAAGTAGAGCCAACGACGATATATCCAAAGGTGCCTTACTATTCGCGATTTTTTATACACATAATTTACTAAACTAATCCTTTTGATTACTTAAAAAAAAACTCAATATTGTTTGGTCCAATTTTATAAAAGTTATTCAATTTTAAAGCGCGTCTAGTAACAACGAAACTGAGCCAGCTATGTGCATGTGTTAGTTTCCCCTAGGGGAACAAAATTCAAAACGAGTAATAAGTATACATCTTATTTTTTCGATGCTCGATCTGACATCGATACTGTTGGATTTTATTATAATTTTGACGCGTCAAAATAAAAAGAATTTTAATGTAGGTGCTGGTAATGTGCGTACGTTAACATTATTTTTATTTTGACGCGTCAAAATTATGTTAACACTAGAT
>NW_017178913.1:14836-16386 GCF_001652005.2 Ceratina calcarata
CTCCTGCGTCTGCGCATTCACAGCTCACACAAAGCTTACATATTTATTCTATTGGATTAATGCTAGAATATAAGTAACATTCTCTTTCGATACTTAAATCTCGGATGACTCTCGCTCGGTACTCTCGCTCGCAATTCACGCAATGACCTATCGGCCGCTTGCACCCCGATGGGTCGTCTCGGCTCTTCTCCCCCTTACTTTCTAAAAAGTCTTCCAGGTTGGGGTAACGTCGCCAAAACGTCTGCAAGCCAGATGCTGACCATTGGCCCTGTTGTAAAACATTTCCCCGGCCAACTACCTGGCTCGCTAGCACATTCTGCATCCCACACTAACTTAACTAACTCCTAGACTCGCGTCTCGTGATCAGCAAGGCGGTGTTCGCAATGCCTGCCGATCGTTCGTCGATCGTTAGATCGCTCGCATCCTACAGTATCGATGTCAGATCAAGCATCGAAAAAATAAGACATGGACTTATTACTCGTTTTGAATTTTGTCTCCCTAGGTGAAACTAACACATGCACGTAGCTGACTCAATTTCGTTGTTACTAGCTGTATCTACGGTTAAAAGCAAAACTGAACACACGCTATTGAAAATTGAATAACTTCTGTAAAATTGGACCAAACAATCTTGAGTTTTTTTTTAAGTAGTCAAAAGAATTAGTTTACTAAATTATGTGTATAAAAAATTGCGAATTGTAAGGCACCTTCGGATATATCGTCGTTGGCACTGGAAGGGTTAAATATAGAAATTTATTTTGAAGAGATCGTTCAGTTTTTACGACTTTCATCTCGCGGACTCGTCAGAGAAAGGTGAGAGAAGTGTCGTTAGAAGAAATTGATGAGAATAAATTCGTGAACAAGAAATTTGAAAATGTCAATGGCCAAGAACTTGACCGATCGAGTACAAAAATCGCTCGACGTCTCCCTCCTCAGGAAGCCTGCTTAAAAACTCGTTCAATCTCGCAAAGGGACGAGTGCGTGAACCGAAGGTCAGAGGAGGAAACAGAGGAACGCGAATCGTATCTGTGAGATGAATCGTGCGTGGAGTTTGGAAACAGGATCGCAATAATGCTGCCGCCGATTCTCAACAACATTAACAGCGACATACTGACGCTGTACACGAACTCCGGAAGCGGAAGGAGCCTGGCCACTCGAACGACCAGGGGCCGTTACGCGGAGATCGGCGTGAAAAGGTAAAAAAGAACAATGCCAGATCACTGATCGAGAGACTCTCGAGTCGAAGGAACGCGACTTTACGGTGGTACGTGGAGAGATACCAACTTTTCAAACTGTTCATGCATGAATGCTGCTACTCGGTAGATATTTGTTTACGTTCCGTGGAATCAGACAGCGGGACGAGATTATCACGTGTCTGCGTCTCATCCGAATTTTTCAAGATTCTCTTCTTTCGTAGATCGGTAAACCGCGGATTTCTACGGTACCGATCGAGACGATGTACAGGTAACCCTCCTATAACATGGCAGATTGATTCCGTGTTATAGGAGACTCAGAAGTAATGGAAAAAGGGGAGTCACGTTCCCAAAATCTAT
>NW_017178913.1:17836-19279 GCF_001652005.2 Ceratina calcarata
AAAGACTGACTGCTTTTGGGCAATATAGGTATAACACATATATATATACCGGAAATGGAGGAGAGGGAAGGTAACTACAATTATTAATAAACGCATTTATATGTTGTACAAAAAGTCACAAAATTCTAAGAAATTGTGTCATTATATACATAATTGTTTTTCTAATTGAAATTAAAAAGCAGTCAAAATGACTTCCTTGGGCAATCTAGTGTTAAATATGTTAAACGAAAATTATCTTATCCAGTGCTGTAGAAGTACAGTGTTGTACAAAGATCTTGCAATTTTCTTATCGTGTTAGAGCGAAACCGTGTTTACAGGATGCCATATTGTACGATGGCTACCTGTATCTTTTTATCGTTTAAACTTTGAACATTGGAACGTGAACTCGAACGTTCTGCGAATAATTTTTCTACGAGTCTGCGACTGATCAGATTTTCCAATCAAATCCGAAATACGGATACTTGTAGACTCGGGGGAGTTCAAACGAATTATCAGTGAAATTGTTTTTCCAAGAACGTATCATAAAAGGACTGAGAAGGAGGGAGAGTCAGCCGAGTGTTATGGCCGCGAAACCGTGTGTTAATTATTAATCGATGGCCGTTGCACTCGGATCGCGTTCGTTGCAGTTGCCATTCCCGGCACCTGCGTTTATTGATCCCGGCGCCGCGCGACGACCACCATGGGCCTCCGATGCGATGGTGAACGCGGAAATGGAAATTCTCCAGCGATGCTACAACGCGATCGCGTCCGTCCCTCCGTATACCCGCTCGCGTTCTTTCTGAAATTCCAATAAACGATGCCCACACGCGCGTCCGCGTTCCTCTTTTACGATTCGATCCAAAGAACATTCAGGCTTCTTTCGTATTTTTAATACGACCGACGATAAATACATTTAGATCTCGTTACTTGCGAATTCGATGGATCGTGAATCATCGCCGGCGATGATGAAACGAAATCTCTCTCGCGTGTCACTGTGGGAAAATCGATTTTAATCAGCGGTTAATATGAAATATGATAGCGAAGTGGTCGCGTCACGAGAGAAGCCCTTCGGTTTTATTCTTACGTAAGCCTCTTAGCGGTGATCCGCTTCGGGCACCCGCGAACGGAGGTTCGTTTATTTCCTTTTTTTAAGCCGGAGGCCACTCAGCGGGGCGGATCCTGACCCGGTCATAATGGGGCTCCTGCGAATCCCAATTACCGGTTATTTCTAGCCAAAATCGAATTTGTTCCTCTAAAGATACGGAATCAGGCGACTTTCATCCGGGTATTAACTTTTTATAAAAAGAATCATTTTCTGTATCAGACTCGGATCGCTACTGATCCTGTCTATACGGGGTGTCCCGGAAAAAGTATTACAGCCGAAAAAAGCTGATTCTGAACAATAATTTCCTTTGGTAAAATGCAAAGTGAGCCATGGTTTTTGAATTATTAACACTAGATTGC
>NW_017178913.1:21534-22600 GCF_001652005.2 Ceratina calcarata
TATAAAGTGATCCCGCGGAACGGACTGCCGTAGCGAAAGGGTTAAATTTTCATGAAACGTCGTTCTCGACCAGGAAACAGCGAGCCATCCGGGAGGTGACTAAAACCGTACAGCAAAATTTCTAGGTAACTCGTTTAGTCGGAAAAGCAAACATAAGTGCACCGAGTTCCATCGTTGCTGAATGAATCATACCGCGATACGTGCACGACGAGTTGTCAGCTTTCGAAGAACGTGGAATTTCATTAAAAATGTAGATGAAAAATAGGAAATCGACGAAGCTGTGATGCTTTTGACAGCAGTGGCACAGGGATAGCAGAGCCACACCCTCTGCGAACGGAAGAAACGTCAAAGGGCCGAAACGCGGCGTGCACAGCGAGAGGAAGGGCCGTAAGTGGAATTTAACCGAGGCCTTTTGAGCCGTTCGAGGCGTCTTTGATGCGTGAACCTCGTTTTTCTCGCGTTTTGCGCGTCCTTCCGCTCGGAAAGCGGCCGATGCCTCCGGTCGATCCCGAGCCGCGTTGCATTAATTAAATCGAGCCACTCGAACAGGCTTCCTCTCCCTCCTACGATTAAACGTACATTCACGATCGACTAGAAACTGCGAATTTCTTCCATACAAATTTTATTCACAGATCGATCGTTCGCGACGTGTCAGAAATTATCTGAAGGCAATTTTCACGGTAGAAATCGACTATATATTACTGTTCATTTGAATACTCGAGCGGGCAATCGTGAAAATGTAAACGCCCCTGTGAGACCGGCGATTCGGCTTGTTTCCGACGAAATCTCGCATCGGGACACAGGGTCATACAACGAACGATACTCGGCCGATCGAGAGGGGTCGCATTAACGGCACTCACGACCCCAACGGATCGTCGACGGGGGGTCGAAACGACCCGCGGCACTCGTCCCAATGCGGCCCCTCGAGGTGCACGACGTGTGAACCGACGAATGCACGCGCACGTGTGCATCAGTTTTACTGTGAAGACTGAAAAATGGAACCAGCAGGAGGAATCTTTTCATCGGATTAAGGATGTATTGGCTATACAGTCAATCCCAAAAGTTT
>NW_017178914.1:0-648 GCF_001652005.2 Ceratina calcarata
ATATTAAATCCACAGTCTATTTAAATTCTATGCTTTTTTTATTGTGTAGGTTCAAGTATTCAAAGATTTCCGTGCTTTAAATAAAATTGTTTTATCTCATTTATACTGCACGCGGATTTATGAGATTAACATTGATAACAATCGGGGTTGCATTCACGGTAGGCGCGCGCGGGCATTCAACTTTTTCCTTTCTCCGGTTCTTCTTATTCATCCTCCCTTTTCTGGCCCGGTTGAAGAGGGTTCTCTTTTTTTTTCGCGCCAGCGAATGTGGGTCATAAACATTTTCCGGGGCGAGAACCTCTCTCAAAGGGAAGGGGAACGGCCGGGTTTCATTAAGATTACACTTCCTGGCGCTGCTGCCAGACAGAAAAAATCTGAATCAGTCGTGGCTCCAGCGTCGTTTAATTCTATTTGCTGCCAACCCGTTACACGCCCGTTGCTCATCCAATCGGATCAATTAAACATTTTCAACAAACACAAAAAAAGATAGGAACGATTGCGAGTCTCAGTTTTGGAATCTTTTGTGATTGTAATTTGTCAGATTTTGATTTTTGTCAGAAAGATGAGAGAGAAAGAGTCTAATAAATTGAACTACAGATTTTTGAGTCTAATGATTAAACTACATATTTTTGGGCCTAATAATTAGAC
>NW_017178915.1:0-648 GCF_001652005.2 Ceratina calcarata
ACATAGACGCGTATATGGACGATGTATTTGTATAAATATTTTTTATTTATTTCTGTACTCGAATGAGAAAAATTCGCTCGGAATAAAAGCAGCCGAGGCAACAGTTAATCGTTCAGTAGACATCGAACGTTCTTTCCATTTAATTAGATTAGAGAATTGTGTCTATAGACGTTGATAATGTCTGAAAATTAGAGGAATTATAATAATGATGTGCCTGAGACACACGTTTTTAAACAATCTCTTCCTACCATTACGTATTCTCGGCTTCGCCTGTTCTCGTTTTTCATTTAATTTTACTGAATTGTCAACTGTTGTTCTACTTTCTTTGTACATTTGTTATCTACATTCGAACGAATCAATAAAAAACATTTCAAGAAACTTTCCATCCATTTTATTTAAAAAAAGTGTGCATTAAATTTAGGTAATGTAGGTTACATGTGGCGCTATCTAATCTGCGGCTATAATTACTTGGAAGGAAGCCTGTTTTATCAGCCATGGCTTAGTATGGCAGTGCCACCTGTCAGCCACGGCTGAAAACAGATTTCCTTCTAAACGATACACGTTGCGCCATCTAGCGTTCACGACTGCGAACCCGCTTGGTTCTGGTTCTAGTAATGGCTTGTGAACGCTAGATGGCGCGACGTGTAA
>NW_017178916.1:0-648 GCF_001652005.2 Ceratina calcarata
AGACGTATAGTACCATGTGCATGCGTATGAAAAATATTTTGCTCGCTTTATACAGAAATTCAACTCGAACTCAGTCATATTGTTTAAGCAACGTTTTTAAATTGTAAGAATGTTTCTTTGCGATAGCGAAAATAACGGATCAGCCGAGAAATGTTTTGAAATAAATTTCACGAGACTTTCGTTCATCCTCAATGTCAGCGGACAACTTTGTTTAAAGTTCAGCGTAAAATATTTTCTATAGACATGTGTAACGTATAGTTATCTAACGTAGGAAATGTGCATACGTGGTGAGAGTCCCGCACTTGTTTCCTTTACTTGTGTTTGTTAGCGAGGGATATCTTAGCCTTAGATTCTTTTCTATAATTTTGATAGTACCTTCTT
The DNA here is from genome assembly GCF_001652005.2 of Ceratina calcarata. NCBI lineage: Eukaryota > Metazoa > Arthropoda > Insecta > Hymenoptera > Apidae > Ceratina > Ceratina calcarata. Next base: position 382 of record NW_017178916.1, read on the forward strand.
ACACGATAGAATCGGCAATGGCAATGCGTAACAATACGACGCCGATGAAGAATGATTGGAACTACTGCAAGAATTTCTTTTCCTTACGCTTGTCATGAAAATGAAAATTCAATAATTTTGTAATGAAGCCCGTAACAACCGAGTACGAAAGATCTTTCCAGTTAGTAAAGAGAAATGAATTACGTTAGACACCTATTTCTTTGGTAAACAGATTAAAATACTCGTACGAGCTGCAAGCTATATAATATAATACTAATACTCTCAAGC
>NW_017178917.1:0-648 GCF_001652005.2 Ceratina calcarata
TACTTCAATTGGAAAAATTCTCTAATAGGTGTGTTTCAAATATACATACCTATATCATAGTTCTGTCTTTACATTTACATCATAACAAAAGTAATTTCAATTCTGATGTTTATTGTTGGTATACTGATATAAAATTTCATGTACGAATTGAATAAAAATCATAAGAATAATAATACGAAGGCCATGGAAAATCCTTGTTTGAGAAAAAATATCCTTGTTTTTTTGAGAATTCCTGTTACTGCATTATTATTAAAATTTGTCATTGTGTCATTGAAATGTTTTTATGTGATGGTTCATACAACATTAAATAAGCAACAGGATAAATTTCATTATTATATGGAATGTAACGATAATTTACGTCACAATATCCAGCAATCTGTGAACGTATAAAAACGGAACGTAAAAACACAGCCAACTGATATGATTTGTATAGGACATCAAGTTCGAAATTGTTGATATAACACCGTAAACCGGGAGCAATGACGTCGCAGTCGTAGAGAGTCGTTGGGTACAGGTAGCAACCGTTAACCGGTACAGTACTTATCAGTGTTTCAACGCTGTCGATCCAGAACCGCATTCGTTTCTACAGATACAATCTGTAAGTACAATTTTTTATTTTAGAATGAATTTCTAGGACATATATTTCTC
>NW_017178918.1:0-648 GCF_001652005.2 Ceratina calcarata
CCTGATTCCACATTATCTGATAACAGGTCATCCCTAGTCATCCACATCCTACAGCTACCGAGGCTAACACACAGTGTTAGACTAGGGTCGTCTGTGAGTCGTTTTCTTCCCCTAATTAAGCCCGGCTGAGTCGACAGAGTCTGTCACCCATCGGGCCCCTGACCTTTCGACCTCGTAACAAGCGTTACAAAATAGCCGAAAAAACGTAGATGAATCGTAGTAGAAATCGTAAATTCGCTTAAAAGCAGTTTAAATATACGAAAGAGATTCGTCTCATATATTTCCATATGCTTATTTATTTCGTAAGAAGGCAATACAAAATAAGAAAAAAGAAGAAGAAAACCCTGATTCTCACAGATGTAATAAAGTATTCACAAGAGATATTTAGCATGGGAAGTAGGCAGAGCTGGTTAAAGGAGGATATCCTTCGACAGTAACATATTACACATATGGTGATCATATATTTTTATACATTATTTATTCGTTCCGTCGTCTGGCTTGTTTGCGTCGTCTGGCTTGTTCGCGTCGTCGGGCTTGTCTGCATCTGGCTTGTTGCTGTCGTCGGGCTTGTTGGCGTCATCTAGCTTATTGGTGTCGTCGAGCTGGTTGGCGTCGTCGGGCTTGTTGGTGTCGCCTGGCTAGTTTGCG
>NW_017178919.1:0-648 GCF_001652005.2 Ceratina calcarata
ATTAAACAATTAAACACTGCGATTTATTTTATTAAAACCAGATTTTGGATTAGCGACAATTATTTAAAATTCTAATATAGAATAGGAGAAAATGAAAAGATAATAAGTGGAATCGTTTAGTAGAGTTTAATTGAAAGAGAATCAACTTATCATTTACATAAACGAATTTTAAATGATTATGTCAATTATTAAATGAAATGAGTATTTCTATACTCTCTACCCATAAAAGTAACTCTCTTGTTCTTGTTATATTCATTTTTGATCTGTCTTATGTTTTTATAAAAAATATATGGTCACCGTAAGATTACTATAGTTTTATCGGCTTTATTTAGTCTTGCGTATCGTTCCGCAGACAAAGATCGCAAATTGCTGCACCTGCAATTCGATAACCAGCGAGCGAAGAGTTTAATTCGCGCCTATGAGCGCGGTCCCCGATCGATCTTTCAATAAACACACGCGGTTATTTTCATCGTACGCTCGGTTAACAGCGCAAGTATTTTCGTAGAAAAAAGGGAAGAAGCGACCCTTTCTTCTCCAGCGAACTGAGCTGAAGAAATTACAACCTACGCCATAGTTTTCCATTTTTTACAAATTCTATTTGTCTTTATTTCGGACTTAATATAATAAAATTCGAATTTAATTTAAAAC
>NW_017178920.1:0-648 GCF_001652005.2 Ceratina calcarata
TCTCAAACGTTCGACTGGTAATTCCACGATTTGCGACAGTTTTGGGAAGTGATCTCCGACGAGCACGGTATCGATCCTACTGGTACCTATCACGGTGACTCTGATCTCCAACTAGAACGCATAAACGTCTATTACAACGAGGCATCCGGAGGAAAGTATGTTCCCAGAGCGATATTGGTTGACCTGGAGCCCGGCACCATGGACGCAGTTCGATCCGGGCCGTTCGGTCAGATATTTCGACCAGACAACTTTGTCTTTGGTCAGAGCGGCGCTGGAAACAATTGGGCCAAGGGGCACTACACGGAGGGTGCAGAGCTCGTAGACTCTGTCCTCGACGTCGTTCGAAAAGAAGCTGAGAGTTGTGACTGTTTACAAGGTTTTCAGTTGACTCATTCTTTGGGGGGTGGAACTGGAGCAGGAATGGGAACTCTACTCATTTCGAAAATTCGTGAGGAGTACCCGGATAGAATTATGATGACGTTCAGCGTGGTTCCTTCTCCGAAGGTATTATCGTTCGTACCATTTAAACCATTCCATTATCATTGGTCTATGATTTTATTATCAATATCGACGCTTCAGAAATAGTTCACAATTTTAAGGATGTATTGGCTATACAGTCAATCCCAAAAGTTTGTGTACCTTAGAAAA
>NW_017178921.1:0-648 GCF_001652005.2 Ceratina calcarata
ATTGAAATGGGAGGTTCCTGACATAATTTTAAACAACATTTTCCTTAGCGAAAAAATTGTCCCAGGCGTGGTTGAGTAGTTATTAACAAATTAAACCCGACCAATCAGAGCGCTCGGTTGGCGCGAGCTTCCAATCGGGAGCGTTGGCTCGTCTTTAGTCAATTTAATTCTCTATTATTAATTATAAGATAAAATAATTGCAGACCCGATAATAGCCTATTCATGTAATAAGTATAGTTTAACATGATTTACATGAATTGAAAATTCTTCGTTTGTTATCAACCCCTCATCTCTTCACTTTGCCCGGAGCAAACTTGGCCTCATAAATATTCTTATTTACCTTTTATTTGAAAGATCGACTGCTCCCTCATCGAAGCGAGGGAGAGACTGGGTTAATCGCGAGACAAGCTCGCGGAAAATGGGTGAGAAGAAAAAAAAAAGAAGAACTAGCAACCCTCGGCGAAGGGGGAAAAAAACTCGGGCGACACTTCGCCGCGCTGGGTTTTAACTCGATTTTCGAAATTTCCATATTTATACCAGAGCCCGGCGGCGACGGCTCTATTTAAAGTACACTCTCGTTCGTAACTCACCAGTTAACAAATAAATGTTTCTATTCAAACAAATAATGTGTACAATAATAAATTTTCA
>NW_017178922.1:0-648 GCF_001652005.2 Ceratina calcarata
ATTTAATTCACAGTTGTCTTGCACAAGTGAAATTTCATAGTGCGAGAGCACAGTGCGAAGTGTGAGAAGATAACAAAAGCACGTATGAACTTGAATTAACTTTGATGCAACCGCACGACGGGAAACATAAGCAGATAGTCCAATTCTTCAGCTGGTTTTTCACATGTATCACACAGGAAACGTATACGATTAGCGTAATCGGTGCGACAATACAAGCACCTCGGCATATCTATTGTGTACGCGTAACGTTCCCTTCACGACGACAATCGCTTATTCATCACTGCTTCTCCTTCACAAGTGGCGTATTCTCCCGCGCGCGATTGTCTCCTCGAATTTTACTCTGCCATCTCATAAATTCAATACCGCACGATAATTTCAATCATAAATCTATAAACAATTTCGATATGTATAATCATGAAAATGTGCAAGTGTCGCGAAATTTCAACGAGTGATGAAGAAAATTGCAGGGACTGCAAACTCAATTTAATCCTGTTACGTTTATTTCAAATCATCAGTTGATTACGATATACGGTTCTGATACATCATACAACACGTTGGTTGTGAATATAAAAAGATTGTTAATTAAAAACGCCGAATCAGGAGGTAGTGAAGTAACTGTGCCAAGTGATGAGAAAATTTACTTTTTTT
>NW_017178923.1:0-648 GCF_001652005.2 Ceratina calcarata
TGATCTATGGAATTTCTAAGGCATTTATAAATTTGCATTAATTAAAAAGAAATGTGAAGTTGAGGGAACCTTGTAATAATTCATGAAAACATCTTTAAAAGTTAATAATATCAGACTCAGTTTTCAAAATCGAACGATTAATGAAAGTTATGCCCCAGGCTTCGTAAATGCACACATACTCGAGGCCATTGCATCGGCAGATTGCCTTCGATCGACGTGCACTTTAATTTCGAGCGAAGCGACGCGACTGACTGCAATCGGCAGCTCCAAGACGCTAACTTTCTTCTTCGGGGGAAGTAGACGAAATGCAGTTAACTCTGGAAACGCAAGCACCAGCTAACTGAATTAAGCTCGCTCTTCCGCGTCCCACAACTACCCTTCCCGTCACCCTCCTCGATCTTGATACCTATATAGCATGCCCGGCGGCAACAAACTCGTCGCAAGTCAAAATTTTCGTTTAACTCACTGAAACCATTTTTAGTATTAACATTAATTGTAAGATAAATTTCATGAGCTAAACTGTGATACTATAAATGACACTGCATCCAAGTTTTAATTTGTGCAATTTATAAAATACAAATAATGTAAACTCTGTAATTGATTTAATGAATATTCAGAAAAATGGTAGCAATTCATATTTTTTATTTG
>NW_017178924.1:0-5073 GCF_001652005.2 Ceratina calcarata
GTCTTGAAAATACAATATACATGCAATACATGCATGTATGTATATAAAGAGATTTAAGCTTATACAGATTCGTGAAAGGAGCAGTTCCACACTTTCTTTCAGCCTCCAGAATTTCCAAATATATCACAATTGCTTTCCCCTTCGCGCATCCATCTCTTATCTTGTATTATATCAACCTTTATAGCGGTCTGTCACTTCCAGTCTTGATCTGCCTTTCATGAGTTTCGAGGTTCAAGAGATATAAAATTATATTACATGTACATTGCATATAGTATTTATATTACCTCAACCTTTTTCTTCTATATGAGACATTACTCTTCCTGAAATGTATCATAAAATTTTATGTGATTAAAGTTTGGCAGTATCTCACTGTCTAACTATGATAATAGTCTAGTAAGTACATAAATTTTTGAACGTCCTACGAATCGTCTATATTCGGGAAATGGTTATAATTCAAGCGTGAACTTGAGGTTCTCAGGAACCGTCGCTAGTTCGACGTTTAAGAATGTTTCCTCTCGAATATCTGATCGAATATGCAGATAACTTGAAAAGTCTTGTTGAGCAATGCGTCTCGAAGCCGGATAAGCCCAGATTCGCTTTCTCCCGTATTAGAATTGCCCGCGGTTAAAGTGTTATCAGTAATTCAAAGTTACCGAACTGTCAAAAATCGGCGTTTGACATTCCGACTCGTGATAAATGCGATTTACGATTATTCCATTTTATACAAGAAGAGGAGTATAAAATAGTGCAGAACTATCGGAATTAATGATGAACACCGGGAAACGAAATCACTTTGCCGATTATGATTTATGGGAATAAGTTAATAGCGGAGGAAATTAATTAAGATCCAGCACAGCTGTATTTTATATTAACTCTTACGAAATTTATAGCATGTATTTCAAACTTAGCACGTAGAAAATTAATCAGAATTCGACGGGAATTATTTAATCTTGTGAATTTGATTAACATCTCAAATTACATGTCAAAAAAAAGGACGAATACAATTTTCTAATCGCGAATAATTGTTAGCTGAACTGAAAATAAAACATAGGATGATATATCATTCGCGAATAGTGCTGTCCACCGTACTAAAATTTCAATTACCCGAATGTCACTCAGCGGACAGACCGAGTATTCAGGCATCGGCTATCCGAAGGACTGACTACTAGCGTAACATGAAAAGAGACGCGCGACGCGCTATAATGTTTGCATTTCGAACTGCCTGTCTTCTTCGCTTGCGATATTCTAAAACTTTCTTTCCAGTCTTCCTGCAGCTTAAATAATAAATGTCCATACATACCTATAGTTATTCACATTAATATTCGGCCACATCTTAAGACGGAATATATTTTTTCGTATCAGTCCAAAAAACTTAATTTTCTTTCAGATGTTAGAGGGCTTAGTTTATTTTATTGTATTATGTGTAAGAAAATTTGATAAGAATTATAATAAATCTTTTCTAGATTTTTAGTTTTTTGTTCGAATCATTAATACTAATTTAAAACATAAGACGGTATATTTTACACATATAAATATTGTTACACATATAATCTGATATACATAGAGATACTGGAATTCACTAATGCGAAAAGAACATGTATTATAGTTATTGCGAATTAGTGAAACATTTCAGTTGTAATTTGTAATACTTTCTCGTATCTGCCTAGGAACCAACGTTAAGCTAGCTTATCGATGCACTTGAAGGATTTACAACGGGGTGAGAGTACTAAACGTCCATTCATAGTTCTCTCGGTACTCGCAAGGTAACTGTTTGATATGAATTTGATGCTAATCGACGTTAATCGCAGAGCTCATACTAATTAGGGGAAAGATTTTCTTCCCAACCAACGACAGAAATAGAAAGAAACAGTTCGACTATCAATTATTTCCATCCATTATATGTACATATAAGTAAACGTAAAGAAAAAATGTGAGATTTGTGTGCAATAGATTATAAAAATTATATTTCACTTTCACTGAAAATTTGATTAATCAGAAATTGGTTATATGTATGTGTCAAAGTTAACAATGGTAGTAGAAAAATATGATGACAACACAAGTATATGAAGAATAATTATTAACAATAGGCCGGTCACCTGAAGATATAATATAACCGAAAGACAAAGGTTGATGACTGGCTAGACGTATTGATTTGCTATTTTTAGAGGTGACGATGCGGGTATTTATCTTTAGCAAGGAAGCGGTTGCTTCTTGAGGTGCTCTTATCTCGACATGATCTCCACCTTCTATGTAGCCACTGTAGATGCGCAGAGCAGGAGAGTGCACTCGCGAACCTAGTTGTTTCATTATGCGAGGTATAACATAGCTACGGAGTTTATCTGACGGATATACATATACATATACATACGATGACGTTCTCTATATTTCAGAAAAAATGCTTGAATTTTATCATTATACTTATAATACTCTCCTACGCTTTCCTTAGACCTAAAACTACATAAACAGTAGTATTAGAAAAAATGTATACTAAATTCACTATTTGTTGAACAAATTTTTATGTCACTCTGTGTGTATGTGCGCGTATATGTATGTAGATTTAGGAGAAACGATGCACTTTATATCGACGCAACGTATAATAAAATCAACTTCCGGTAAAACGCAGCTGACCTAGTATACAAGCTAGTCTATTTCACTCTACATTTCAGCTAAACGTTGCAGAATGAATCTGGTTACGCTGTCGACCCTTAATCCTTGCTTTTTTATTATGAGTCCTTTTCAAATATATTTGTCGTACCACGCACACGAATTAACTTGAGATTTATAAAGGAAAGCCTTGTAACAGTATTCAAGTTTCATGTTCAAAGTTTAGCAATGCTGCACCTTTGCCTTCTATTATATTCTCGTAGAATCGTAACGCGAGTATGCATGTACAGTAAAATGTAGCTGTGTATCTTTAATACGCAGAAATGTTTGCCCGGGAATAGAGAACGGCACGTTCCTGCAAGTAAAATAAATCTTTTCCTAAAATGGATTTAGATAAATTGAATGCAAAATCTCGGGTTACAAAAGTGAAAAGTTAAATCGTCATGGAAATATAAAATCGAATTTCGTGCAGTAAAATACTATCAATCAGTATGGGACAAGAAAAATGCATTTTTCATCACATAATTTATATTTAAACGGAAAATAATTTTCATAATATAAATAATATAAAATATTTTATTCTACTGTAAATACGTGTACATTAATTTCAGTTCAATTTGTGGAAATAATTTCATTTCTTTGAGAGAATGACTATTTCTTTTTTTTGTAAAATTTCCGTTTTAGCATTTACGATATTTTTTTAAGTGAGGAAAGAAATCAAGCAGTTTTGCCTAACGAAATTGGTACGACGTGTTTTAGCCATCGCTTAGTATGATCGCATTGAGTTCAGCTTTAGCTATGTCTGCGATTAATAGAAGGACATTAAGGATATTGCGCAGGATCAGCCAACAACGCTAGAAGATACGAGGCAAAAACTCGGGTATTACGATCAAGCGCAGTTTAATCAATACGGAAGTAGAAAAAGGCGTTCTAAAATTCAATGAAACTTCGTAGACTATTTACTTAATTGAAACTAATTCTAAACTCGATACCTTCGCCGAATTATAAACCTAGCGAGCCATTACCACCTTCTAATTAGTCAAAGGCGATATCCTGCCATAACTAGGCTTCTTTACATAGTACATGATCAGCTAATTTAATTATCAGAGTCAATTATGAATCAGGGGCATTATGCGTTGAATGTAATACAATGTTTAACTAGGAACAAGACTTAGTTAATAATATTCTGCAATAATACTTTCACGTACATTCCCACTCTAAAGTTAACGTTTCAGAACACATGATAACCTTTTTTTGTGAATAAATATTTAGTATATTAAGTATGTATAAAAGAGAATGTTCCATTGTAATCAAAATAAGTGTAACGGATCAGAAAATTTGAACCGAAGTCCGATTTATGCTTGACAGACATTAATTACAATTACGATGATACTCAGTACAGTTGCCGGATCTGCTCCGCGTGTCCAGTGAGTATTTAGTTCGAAAAGTTTAAGAGTAGCGTGACGAGAAGAAGCGTAAATTAAGAAAACATTTGAGACGAAACATTTGGGAAATAAGCCGTGAAGTAATTTAAAACGGAACGAACTAATTTGTCAAGTTGAACGGAACTCAAACTCACGAAGATAAAGCAATTCATTTGTGGTTTTCGAACATGGTAAAACCACGTCCACGAAACAACTAAATTAATAACGCAATATTTCCAATTAGCTTAACTAGACACGTAAGGGAAATGCAAATGCATTTTATAAATTAGCTTGTTACTTCAAAGTTCGAATTGAAAATTAATTTCTGATTATCATTGTATCCGTGTATAAGTAAAACAAATCTCAAGTTTTAATGCTAAGGATTGTGGTTTCCATTACGTAAACGAATGTCTTACGTTTTTACGCAGCAGGAGTATAATGGGTTGCTTTAAGAACCGTTACCGCCTTTTTGTACGGCTATATGGCCAGATTAGCGAAACCTTTGTTAATTTGCAAAAAGAAATTGATGAAATCCAACAATAAGATAGTATACTTCCTAAAATTCACTCAGAGCAGATTCGTTTGTTCTTTAGAAACGCATCGTTTCACGAAAAATTAAATTTCATGCTGGCCGAAGCTTTATTGGTACAGCTTTCCTCGGAACGCTCACATCTAATTTTCTACGTTCTCTTAGCATTTACTTTTAATTAACTTCTGTTAATTAAAATAATCCGCTTCAACTGATATTGATAGAATATATTAATAATATAGTACGCTGTGTCGGAGGTTCGAGTTGAATATCGGTAAACAATATAATTTCGTAGATAATTGTATTTAATTTTTACTTTTTCCGACTAACTATACTCATGGGTAATGAAAATTATAATTATGAATTGCTTTTGGAGAGGCGATGATATTAAAGAACATACTTGATTGAAAGATTGCCTTAAAGCCGATATTCTCAGACTTATCTCTATTAAAGGATGAAACTATTTCATATATTTCCTTCCCTGGTGAATTGTGTCTGATCAGGTCACGTATGCAT
>NW_017178924.1:7139-8463 GCF_001652005.2 Ceratina calcarata
CATTTAATATTATAACATAAGCAATTACTAGAATAATTATGTAATTATTTTTAACTGCTAATAAATATTTTTATAGTTTAAAAAACTACATTGAATTTGTTTTAAATAATGAACAAGAGTTTATTCCCAATCTACCAGATAGCGTACAATGTTTATATTTTTAATGCAAAACGGTTTGCAGGTAGAACAAATTCTGTGCACCTTCTGAGCGTTTATTATATTACGTAGAAATAGTCACACCCCTGCAATAAAAGGGATAGTTCTCTCCCTGATATATTCTTTTTATGCTAGACTGGACGCGCTAGTCCAATGGTGATCTGGCCTGAATTCTGTTGTCCGTCGCGTTTAGTATGCTGCGAGCGTTTCCAAAACACCGATAGCCATTCGTTCACGAAAAAGAGAAGTCCGGTTTTCGAAAGGGGAGTACTATAATTCAGCGCATTATCCGTATGGTAATGCTTAAGTTCGAGTAATGCTGGATTCCATGCATTGAATAAAAATCCAAATGATAGGATGCTCTTAGCTGCTTTTTCTCTTAACTCAAATACCTGCATAAAAGGTTGTTCAATGTATTGTCAAATGTTTGTTTAATCTTTATTTTGTCCGGCAATTATTGAAAATTTCTATTCTTGATTAAAATCGAAATTACATAAGTTTCCGATTCTTTGGTCTGTTGCCAAGATTTCAGATTTTCGTAATTTCTCACAAAGAATCACGCTCTATTTTACTTTTATTATATTCGATATGTATGGTTTTCACCACAAGAAAGGAAGATGATTGATGCGTTTACTTTGATCCTCATCGTTGCAAGCTTGCAAATTTCCTTAGGGTTTTGATCCATACGTACACACGTACCTAATGTGTGTACGTATATGTATGTATATCGTAGCACTTGTCAGAAATTGTAATGTGACCTCGTTCTGCCATGTACCAGATTATATGATGCCCGATTAAATGATTATTTTCGTGGCAATTACCAGGCTTCCGAAGGTAAGTAATATCGCTTCAGAATGAATATGCACTATCACAATAACAGAGAAAACACCATAGTAGATACTCGTTTACTCAACGTCTCTATTATACTGAAAGAATTTTTAATCACATTTAATTACGTATTCTCTTTTGACCGTAAACAAAGATAATTAACTCCGTTCGTAAAACGGAATATTCATGATATTTCTGTATCATCTTTCGTATCTCCTTCACAGTGTTGAGACTAAACCCACACAGGAAATATTTACGATGTTTTTCAAGCTCATGTTACCTTGAAAATTGTTCTTTATTAAAATTGTTAATAGTCATCACGAGGAAGAAATTAAAAATG
>NW_017178924.1:12814-16704 GCF_001652005.2 Ceratina calcarata
GTACATATGTATGTAAAAATCTATAGATTAATTTTTTATTTCGCGTAAGTGCTCAATAAATAAGTCCCAGAGAAATGTATCTATAAATATTTTCTCCGTATTTATCATTCTATGTGCGTAATAAATGATGGAATAACAAATGATTTTTATCGCATCGAATATTTCTTACAATCGTGGTAGACATTAATAAAAGTATGCCGACTGAAAGTGTCCAGTAAGAAAAAGGTCAAGGAAAATTCTTTCAAAAATTTACTGTGGAAGTACGGTCACCCCAGGCGATAGGATTACGCCGATATAGTCAAGCGTACAGAGACGCTAGAACAAAAAAAACTTTAGCTGCGTCTTCGTGCGCTGAATATAATGATGAACAATTGGAAATATCCCGGAGGCCTGCTAGATTTCCCGAAAACTCTCTGGAGGCTCGTTGTCGAGGGAAAAAAAAAGGAACTTAGCCTCTATTATCTACCCCTTCAGCATTCCTCTGCGTAGCAGTCGAGGAATATCGATAGAAGTTGGGATCTCGACGAACTGAACCGTTCGTATATTCCAGAACATCGAAGGGAAAGGGAATCTCCTTTAAGAGATGGTCATACACGTCGAAAGAGAAAGGGAAATACCTTTAAGAGACGGTCATAAACTCATCTATCTATAGTCGAAAGGATTAATAAGGAGGAAAGGTGCTACCCGTAACGGTATAAGGAAAGGAACAAAGAGGATGATAACGTAGGAACGTTAGCGTCAGCAACTGTGCCGTGGCCAACGAGGGATGTGAGAGGTTTACTGTTGCTAGGCAACCTGTTGCCACGGGCACCCGCCACACTACCATCAGAGGACTCGCACGATCTTGCGTGCAGGACGAGTGAAACGAAGAGCAAGATAAAAGATAAGGCTAGTATCAATAGATTGGTAGGTCTACATTTGTTTGGGACTCTTAGGAATGCTTTCCCTTCCCTCCAAAGTCTGTAAATGCTTGTTCCATAAGCCAAGTAAGGTAAAAGTGATTGAGCTTCAACTCATCCTGACGATGAACAGGTTCATATTATTATAATTGAACAATTTCTAACAACAAACTGTCAGTAGTAATCACTTTATTGTGTTAATAATGCACTGCTTGTCTTCTGTTAAATTTTATTAACAGTACTCCATTTCATTCGGTATATTAAAAGAACATACACATACATATATATGTATATAATATAATAAATAAAATTCACATTTGCACATGCAAAGATATATGTAATGTTATTGAAATTAAACGAATATCCATATCTGACTAGGAATATGAATATCAACAGGATACATAGATATACGCGACAGATCAGTAGTAAAAGTCAACCATAAGTCAGACGTAAGATACTACCCAGTTGTATATCCATGATGACATAGTATCAGTAGTTTTATCATAAGAATATAATGAACAGATGTACACTAACATTCTAACTAAGAACGTATATATATAATGTGAATTGTTATTACAAATTGAATTGTTATTAAAAATGCGAAGTTTAATAACGTAGGTAGTGGTTCCAATACATTTATTATAAACGTGTATAATAGATGACTAAAAAAAGTAACATGATACTCGAGTATTTCGAATATTTTTAAGCTACTGTATATGAGCGTACATGTTTCGTATAAGTTGTACGCGATTCACCGCAGATGTGACCCATGTACAGTCACTGTTCTGTCAATTACTTCGAGTTTCTACATGCAGCTTCCATTTACGAGTTGCTAAAGGTGTTCGCCGTTTCATGTTGGAAACCGTAATTGCTATTTAACTGATTTATTATTTCCATCGAAATTAGTCTATATGAAGGCCATTCATCGCATGATGTCATAATTATGAATGATGAATAACTGTAATACATGTTAAAATGAATTGTGGTTATACCTAATAATTGAAAAAATATCGATTGATTTTTGGCTAAATCAAAATTTTAACAAAGGAGAAAAATTAAAAATGGGAGACAATTTAATTGCTCTCTAAATTTGATTAATCTATCAAAGCCATTATTCATTCGAAGTAGAATAATTTTAAAGCGGATTAAATGTTTAATCGTCAGGAAGGCAGAGTTGAAACACATTTACCGTACAGTAATGGATAAGCCTCATGTATGTATAATCTAATCACAATCTAACCTAAACATAAATTATGTATGCACATAATTTATTGCCTAGGCAAAGGATTCAAATACATGAAACGTTTCGAACCATGAAACGAGTTATCTACGCCGTACTCATATGTATGTACATATGTACGTATGCGTGTAACTAAAATCTATTTGTAGAACCTAGAAGTAGCATTTTGCAGTAACTCTGTATAAAAAAATGTTAATTTTATTTACTTATTAGAAATCTAGATTACTAGAAATCTTGTGATCCGTACAACCTTAATTGGGGTTCTAGGACGACTGTTCTTCCAGATGGGGAAACAGATTAGAACCGTGGTCAATCGTACGTTTTGCAAGCAATCGAGGTTGGTCGAGAATTTCGTCTCGTTTCTCCACAGGTTTAGATCTGGTTAACCAATTTGATGGTTGCATAACCAGGAAATCGTTCTGTCCAATTCGATAGGAGCTATACGTTGTCCATTACACACATAAAATTGTATCTTCTGCGGTTACGTGCATGATGTTTCCATCAGCTCCCGTTAACACAAGATATGAAACCGTCCACGTCGAAATAGAATTAAATACCGGATGAAACGTAATTATTTTTTATTGTTAATCAAACTTATCCTTCATTTTAAAATTAAAATATACATTCCGTATAATTTTTAATCTACGTATAATAAGTATTCACGAAGAATATAATAAATAAGACAGAGGTAAAACGTACATATGTAATAATTATATTATTACCATTATAATGTTTTTAGGTATTTCGTTTAGCGTTACGTATAAATTATGGAAGCGAGGTAATACATAAATCGCGACACCCGTATCAGGGGAGTTTAATTTCTCTAATTTCCATACGTTTCAATATTTCGTGGTAGCCTTTTGTAAAGCGAAAACTCTGTGAATTAATTTGCTACTCTGGTGCCGGTTTAACAAACCGCGCGGAAAACAGTGGTTGAATTCGAACTAACGAATGTCCTGCAATAATGTACACCGTATCCATTAGTTTGGACTTACGTAACCGACTTCTTATTAATGCTTAACGCCTCTCAATTAAGTTAAATACGAAAAATATTCTCATATAAGGATGAAAAATGTGGCCACGTAAACCCATATTTTTGGCTAATTTTTTGGGTAACGTTTGCGGTCGATGTTTTACTGAATAGATTGAAACAAACGAGAGAATGTACAAAGATGGTATCAATCTCGTAATGATGTACTTGTACTATACACAGATAAACAAATTCTATTTCCTCGGTTTCAATCAATCAAATTCGTTATTTGCTCTCCATCGATTCCACTTGCGAGCGTTCCTCTAAAAGTTAAAAGCTTTCTCGGATAAACAGTAAACACGAACGCGAGAAATACCGATAGGTGATTGCGTATCAGAGCGAACATTCTTCCAGGTTTGATCATCGATAGCTCGTTCTGTGTTTTGCCGAGTAGCACGCGATATTCAGATCGCGTATTAAAGTTTCTAATAGGAAAAAAGTAGAAGCAGAAGAGGAAACGTGCGGTTGACAACACATTGCCATCACGGTCGTACGAAATAATGTTTACCCTGAAGGAAATGGAAAAAATTCTCGTTCACGGCGCGGAGCGGCGGTGTGCAATAATCGTTTCGGGCAGTGGCAGATGGTCTAAGCGCGGACGAAATCAAAAAAGGGACAAGAAAAAACAATCTTCCATTTATGTCGTGGATTATTGCGTATTACGTGACATTTTCCCCGATTCATCGAGACTCGTTACAGGATATATCACACGGTGTAGTTA
>NW_017178924.1:18341-19350 GCF_001652005.2 Ceratina calcarata
ATAGAACAGATATTTCGAAAATAGTAAACTTAAGTTTGAAAAGCAAATTAGATCGAATGAAATATTTAGTAATTCAACTATACTGAATTAATATTCTAATTGAAAAAAGACATTGATGCTTATTTAAGAATTTTCTGCAACTACAAAGGATTTCCATTAAAGAATTTTGAAAGAAAGGAACAAATGAATGAATGAATCTTTTAATGATAAAGGGGTAAAGCGGTTGTTTCCTGCGGGAACAGTAACCACGTCAGTGGAAAGCATAATAAAGTGATGGCGGCAGTCACCGCTTGGACGACGTCGGTAACTTGGCCGAATTAACATTCTCCGGGTGACACTGCGTTAATTGCAAAAGTTTTCTTGGACGATGAAAGTGATAAAATGCCGGCTAAAGCCTGTGTGCTGGGTAAGGCAGCCTGCACAACAGGGGAGATCGTTGTCAGGTAGGTAGGTGGGTACGATAGAACTTTTCAACGTTGTGAATAAAAGCGGTTCGAGCTTCGGTGGCACATAGGACACCGGAGATTAGGAAACGTCTCGAGTGCGCGCTTTGAAGTGCGATGGAGGTCACTGTCCACATCCCGGGGGATGTATGTAATTTATCTCTCAAAACGTTCTACTCTCAGATAAAAATGTTATTTCACCCTGACTGAATTGTTCGCGTTTACCGGAAATATTGAACTGGATATAACGAGATCAATTACGTACGAGGAAATAAAAATGTGTAGACTCATTGTTAGACAGGTACTTACAAAATTATCAACGCTCATGCAATTGTATAATAATACGAATAATAAAATAAAAATGAGATTCAGCTTGTGCTTTGGTCTATCATTAATTATGAAAATAATATATCTTTGTACATATGTATATTGTGTTTAAGCATTTAATTATAACATATCAATTGTAAGAAATCTCTTTTAGGTATTATTTTTATGTACCACATTTTTTTATGTATTTAAAACATGACGACAAGTTATCTTTACCTTTTTATATAGTTTATGTATAT
>NW_017178924.1:20859-21587 GCF_001652005.2 Ceratina calcarata
GTCTACGTAGTATTTCTCATCATTTGGTCAGCTCTATAAACATCTAATCATTATTTACAGTCATGATTACCTTTAGAAAAATTAAAAATAACGAACCTTTCTCCGACGAAAACGAAATTATCAATTATGTCAAAGAAAGGAAAATAATACTGCCTAACATATTTCTCAGAGTAAAATAGCTTCAAAAAAGAAACTACAATTTTTTTTAATATATATGCGTGACTAAATTTTATAAGTTATAGTCGCTAATTCCAAATTAAACAAAAATTAGAATTCAATATATGGATAACGCTTTGATGAACGCTTTTCCATACAATGTGTCTTGAGTTGCAAATGAAGTCATTTATTCTCGGTTGAGTGGAGCTTAATTTACACGATGCCACATAAACTTATCGATTATTCTTACTTAGTCCAAATACAGCACATTTGGGTCATAATAACTCAAGATATATCTGTCTCTTAGGGAAACGCAGTCCTCATATTTGTTCTTACTGATAACAACTGATTTATGTACGAGATCAATATTACAAATGTTCTATAATAACCGAGATTTAATTATGCGCAATGTAAATGCATAGAAATAAATGTCACGTATTCCTTTTGTATCTACTATTAAATTAGATTAATGCACGGACTGAATATAGAAAAAATCTATTTTTCTATATCCTTGAGAATACTTTGATTTTCCGAATGTACTATTTAGTATGTATTATTAATAGGTTCCTTCG
>NW_017178925.1:0-647 GCF_001652005.2 Ceratina calcarata
CAGTTGAAAAGTTTGAACCAGAATTCTGATCTTTGTATTAAATTGTTAAGAGTGTGCAGAAGTAGAATCGATCTGTTTGGTTTTTGAGTCACACACACTTTTAACTTATTTTTCACCTGCTCTGCGTTTAATGAATTAATACCTCAAGAAGTGTCGGTTATTTGGAATTAAATTTATTCATACTTTGACATAGAGTTCTTCATTACTGAGTATGAGAACAATGGTGAAGTTTCGTGGAAAAACACGAAATCCTGTTTGTTAAATAATTCGCGTAACATCGATTGCATTAGTTAGCTCAACGCGCTTTGCCAAGACAAATTGTAATTTTACTTACGTGAATGTTATATGTTTCATTTGAATTATGTATTACGTATTTTGTTTAATTTTGTTCGTGTTCGAAACTGAATAGATGAGCAAGAATTATTAAATGGTCAAATGGATGACTCGCCCACCGTACATTCGTAAAATAATGGATCTTTTGTTTCTCTGATTTCAATAAATCTATTTCTGAAATAGGTTGAGTAGTCGTTCAATGAAAGAAGTGCATTACTTGAAGGATGTTTAAAATATAAAAATGTTAGTCTCTTATTAAATATCTTTACTTTATATTACTAAATATATATATATATATATCTTTATTTTACTAA
>NW_017178926.1:0-647 GCF_001652005.2 Ceratina calcarata
GAATACCTAACCGGGTCCGGATAGGAGCGGGAAACGGGTTTACGCAATTGTTGAATAAGTTTACAAAATAAATTTTCAATAAACTCAAATTTATTGGATCGGCCAACGGGCCGATCCCCTACTAGGCATGCATAAGCGCAATACCCTGCAAAACTGCACTAACTCAATTGCTGTGCACCGGAGCGATACCCGTGGCCCAGGTACCACTATCACGTATCTTGTTCACGGCACTGTAATCAGTGCGGCCTTTACGAATCTATGAAATCGTTAGAATTCGTATCGCTTATGCAAATGAAATCTATCCAGCGCCAGTATGAAATCGGAAGACCTAATCGTCTCCGAAATTTTCCTTGGCATAGGCTAGTCGATTAACAATATCTCGTTATGTGTCAGGAATTCGTACGAAAAACGTTCGATCCGCACTGCGAGATTGTGAATTGCCGACTCGCCGGAGCTCCGGCTCGGAAGCCCTTTTATGGCTTACGAGAAACCAACATATATTTATCGAGAATTCGTAGTCGAATTCTCGTTACGCGGAGACCGGCGATTTCCTCTTGATGTTTACCAGTACGGCACACCGTGTATAAGAAATGTTATACCGTTTCTTATAGCCGTGCCGATCTGATTTCATCGGAATTTTGTTTGTA
>NW_017178927.1:0-647 GCF_001652005.2 Ceratina calcarata
TTGTTAATAAACATTTCCCGTTTGGTTCGGTTATCAATTAGTTCAACAATTAACACGTAACGTTGTGTCTGGTGCAAAAGTCTACACCCTCGCTTTCCATTTTCCTTAATTTGATTTGTTTTACTGGTGAACCGTGTCGAGATCGATTTGAAATGATTAAAGGACCGAGATAGTAGTTTAGGCTGATATCGTATTTGGTCCGAATTTTAATTTACAATAGAAATGTATAAAACTAAATTGCAGTTAACTCGGATTCGTGGTAATAAGAAGTATTACGCTTACCAGTCAATTCAATTTTTATCCATTTCATTTCAATGACTGGTTAAAGGGAATTGAAACAATTAATATTATCGGATCCTTCAATTTAACTTTCGACTTCGCTTCGTTCGATCCTGATTCAACTTTTCGATCTCACTTTTTCTTCTAATCTTCCGTTTATCATTTAATAAACAAACGTTCTTTCGGCTCGGAAGGGCTAAGTATAACTTCTCCTTTATTTCATTCATTCTTTCTTTCAATTATTGTAATATTATTACTTTTTTTGCTTGATCACGTACAGAGCCGCCGCACGCCGTTCGATTAAATGGTTGAAAACTACTTTAATCATGGTCAACCCTTATTAATCTGTCATTTATTAATAGTAATCG
>NW_017178928.1:0-648 GCF_001652005.2 Ceratina calcarata
CAGTCGAGTCAGTTGCTTATTAGACACTGGCAGTTCGCACACGTTGATGAGAAAGTCTTTAGCGAGTCGATTAGAGTTGCACATGATTCAAGTTCCGGAAATAGAATTGCGCGGATTCAATGGTGCAGAAACTCTTAGCAATGTTCGCGTAAACATCACCATTAAAATTATGGAAGCAACTGCTAAAGTATGCGCGATATTGGTCGANGATCGTAATCAAGACGCTACCCGACATAGACTATTTGAGAAATGATATAAATGTATGCGTCGTCGAACAGAAGATAAATTTCGACGAATTAAACTTTGGAAGGATTGCGGATGTAGACAAGGATCTTTTTATTAATCTAATTACGAAATACGCCGATCGAATTACTACGTCTTGGAAGACGTTAAGGATGACTAACGTAGTTAAGATACGTATACAATGTACGACAGATACGCCGATTGTTTATCGTCCATATCGCATGGCTGAAAGCGAACGAGTGGTCGCGCGACGGATGATTCAAGAATTGTTGGACAATGGAATTGTGAAGGAGTCGACGTCATCGTACGCTAGTGCAATTACGTTAATTAAAAAGAAAACGGGAGACATGCGTCTATGCATAGATTATCGGCGATTGAATTGTTGGATGACTAAAATGTTTTTCT
>NW_017178929.1:0-647 GCF_001652005.2 Ceratina calcarata
ATTTCTATGTTTTATCTTATTTTTATTACCAAAACTGGCCTGTTTCAAGAATGTTCATCGTTTTAATGTTCTAATAAAAATTATTAGTAATGTGGATGAATATGGCTTTGAAAGACCCCAAGACTTTGACTATGAAACCTACGAAGATTTTATGTCAGAGTACCTCAAAGTGCTTGCTAAAAGGGCAAAGAAATGGTCCGAAATCATTGGAGAAGGGAAGTCCTTACAACGCAATATTACGGTGAAAAGATATGTCAGAAAAGGAATACCAGGAGAGCACAGAGGATTAGTAAGTAGAACATCTTATGTCTTAATTCATATTCTAAATATAAAAGGGAAAACATGATTTTTGAAGGTGTGGCTTTCTGTCAGTGGTGGGGAGGAATTAAAGAATGCAGACCCAGATCTTTATCAAAAGCTGTTACAGCCTCCGCATAACAAGCAAGTCGCGGATATTATTAAAACTGATCTGCCAAGAACTTTTCCTGACAATATATTTTTCAACAATACAGAAAATCAACAACACCAATTGTATAATGTTCTCTTAGCATTTGCTCAGCAAAATAAAGCAGTAGGATACTGTCAAGTAAGTACATACATCTTTAAGTTATAATAGTAAATATATGTGTACGTGCATTTTATTTTTA
>NW_017178930.1:0-647 GCF_001652005.2 Ceratina calcarata
CTTTTTTGATAAGCTATCGAATGGCGCAAACGGCGTTTCATTCGGCTCAAGGGCATATTTGACCCTCTTATCCAGCTAGACCCTTTGTTTATTGAATCGTTCGGGAAAAAGACCATAGGCATAAAAATACCTGTCACTTACAGAATTATATAATTTATTAGAATTATTTAATATTATCGTTGGTATAATTACGTAATGCAGAGGATTGACCTCTAGGGGGTTGAGCCAATTTTGGATGCAGATTATACGCGTAAAAAAACACTCCCGTAATATGGTTTATCGTGACACCTTGATCGTCTATCAAAATTGTACCGAACGCTCCGAGACAAAGAAATTGACTGACTCTGCGTCGTATTCTCGGCTATCATAGTCCCCCTCCCCCAATAGGTCTGGCGTTGCTCTGACAATGAGACAGATTAGAAAACATGCTAATGGTACGCATTTGTTCCGTTTTGATTTTAGCTTGTCGTCAGCTAAACATTCACGTCAGAGTGTTTTCGACAATATAGGTATAACTTCGAGCATAGATTCAGTACGCTAAAGTAAGAATAAGTTCATATAAACATATCAGCTTCTTATCGAATTAGGGTAAGTAAATACAGGGTGTCCCAGAACTCCCTTTACGCCCGAAAATGAGGAGGAGCTGA
>NW_017178931.1:0-647 GCF_001652005.2 Ceratina calcarata
AAATTGACCTTTTACATAAATGAAATTCACAGTTAAATTCGTTACACGGTTTAGTCGTCCAATGGAATTTATTACTGTTATAGTTCTTGTCTCTGCACTCGTAACGAGACGACATAAAGCACTTGCGATTTCTCTCCGCTCTATTTCTCTATCATACAAAGAGCAGCTTCAATGAAGCGAGCGAGCGTTTATCACGGATGAAGTTCAGGTCACGCAACCTGTCGTGACTGGCTCTTTTAAAGGATCCCTCGAGATTAACTTAAAGTTCAATTAGCTACAAGTCTCCAAAAATTGAGACCTTCTTCGAAGTCTATCAAAGGGAAGTTATATTTCTTCTTTGGTTCCAGCGATGTGGATGACGATACCAATTGGGCTAGCGTTGTTGTAAGGCGAATATTGCGGGTGCTACGCACTCATGTATTTAAGGTCGACGTGAATCACTTGGCCAACAGTCTTGCCTCTGTCAATAGCACGGATGTGGACAGTCACAGAATTCAAGGTTTGTTAAAAATTAAAAATAATAATAAAATTTTCACGTCGAATCAATCAGTTTAACTGTAATAAAGATTTGTTGAATATGCTTTATAAAATATTCTAGTATTTAAACAATAAAAAGAATGCATCCCTTAATTTCATTATAATTAAAT
>NW_017178932.1:0-647 GCF_001652005.2 Ceratina calcarata
GATTTAATGTATTTTTTTTTGTTTTAATGAATTTTGAAACGTCGTATGAATTTTATATTGCTGACGTTCACCGGCCGTGAGAAGCGAAGAAATTTAAAGTTCCTCGAAACTGGGTCGTTTGAGGAATTGCTGTTTGCCGTCACAGCTGGTTGCAAATCCGAAACTTTTCCTACGCACAGTTTTCACGGCAACTTTTATTTTCGTTTCGAACAAAGTTGTAAGTACGCCGGATCGCGATCAACCCTCGCGCCACGTTCTCGCTTGTAATCCGTCGGATTGCACGGTGCGACCTGCGAGGTTCTCAACATTTTTTTTTTATAAACGATTGCCGACAACGATTTTTTTTAAAGGATCTTAAAATTTTTTTTAAAGGGAATATAAATCAAATATTAAATCTCGCCCGAAAAATTCCGCACTGCGTAGGAAACAGCATGAATTTGTCACAATGATCGTTGAATGTGGAACGTTGAGAACGGTGCTTCTACTTGCATTCTATAGATGAACGATTAAACGATTGTTAATTGTTTTACATTTACAGTCGACTCGATTTTCGAGTGCCGAGAATTTTTTTTACAAACGGGACGACACGAGACTCGCACTTCATTTCGACTTTCGCGTTTGACGGTCCATCAGAGACACGCCGCACC
>NW_017178933.1:0-647 GCF_001652005.2 Ceratina calcarata
AATAATAACTATAAAATAATGTGTATTTAATTTGATTAAATAATTTGCATAAGAAAATCATTAAAAATCTATTTCTTATATAAAATAATACATAATACCATCCTTCTTGAAAATGTCATCATAAGATAGTAAATCTCTTTGAAGCTGACTAATCAGAAAATGGCAGCTGAGACTTAAAGAATTGTAGAACTGCAATTAAACTGCATTCAATGAGAGAGAGAGACTATTTCTCTTTGTAACGTGAGAACGTAACTACTTATAAATCGGTAATTTATCAAATGTAGTTTCTTAATATCGGACACCAGTCCGTGGATGAATACTCGGGCAGAAAAAGATGAAGACGAAAAAAAGAAGGAAATCTCACGAAAGAAACAAGTAAATAACTTGGTTCGTACCACCGCCTCGTCCACTTCATCGACCGGCGGTACTTTCAATTAACCTTCGTTAAACTTAAAAGTAGTACCACCCCCCCAGTGGGTGCAGACAGCAGTCGGGATTATCGATAAAAGTTTAACTAGGAACCAGGGAGCCAGAAATAAAGTACCATCGGTGAAGACGTTCCAGTTCGTTCCGACCACTGATTATATAATTGCAAATGTTATGTCACACCCTATCGGCCAATTTAAATAGCTCAATATTTCTTAATA
>NW_017178934.1:0-647 GCF_001652005.2 Ceratina calcarata
GAACAATTCGATGTACCTTAGCAGAAATCTGCAGAGAGTAAGAGAAGGTTTAAGTTTGATCTTTGAAACTGATACAAATGTTTTATTTCGCATAAAGATCTAAAGTGTAACAATCGCTGTTTACGCGTATTTTCCTTTATAAAGAATTCTAACGTATTCTTTTTATGTTCTTTCGGTCTCTTGTTTGGTAAATATCTTAGGTTCGATTTTTCGTTGGGAATAGGTCCATGCGCCCCGTCGGAAATTTTCGCATTGTTCGAGAGACACGAACTCTCAAAGGGTGCGAAGTGGAAAGTTTCGAAAGGCAGCCGGGGGCGAGAGTGGCAGGAATTCTCTCTCTTTCGCATCATCTCTACGATTGCATAAAGGTCTTCCGTATATCGGAACCGCTCCCGGCTTCGCCCTCTCCCTTTTATTCTCGCGTCCCTCTCTATTACTCGCAGCTATTCGTTGCTCTAGGCTTCCCTGTTTCACGATACATCTCATTTCTTCACCGTGAAATGATACCACCGCGCGACGAAGGTGGGCAACGATAAAAATATACGTCCTCCGATACGAATTACGTCTCATCGACTGACAAGAGGATGTCTGGAAGATATTATGACTGAAATATATTGCATACAAAAAATTCATGGCTATTTAAATTC
>NW_017178935.1:0-618 GCF_001652005.2 Ceratina calcarata
TAGTGTTTTATTAATGTAATATCTAGTAACTGTTAAAATTTCAATGCTTCGTCATTGTTTCTATTGAAGGGTTCATACAATGTTAAACAAGATTACGGAAATCATTTTTCACTTAGTTAGAGTGTCCCACAACTTGTGGTACATTTTTAAATAGGAGTTCCTGAGGTGATTTTAAACAATATTTTCTTTTGGCAAAATGTTATCCGAGACGTATTTGTCCAGTTATTAACACTTTGATGGCCGTACGGTTTCCTGAGAAAACTTCGTGGGGGGCCGGTGTTTTCTGTTAGATTAGATTATTATTTCATAAGTAAACAAAATTATATTTAAACTTTACTTTGTAAATCTACGATGAATTGTCAGATAAATTACACTAATATGTCGACGAACAACTTTATGAATTACACAAGCGCTTTGATTGGGATTTTTTGCAAATAACTCAACAACCACGCCTTGGACAACGTTCTGGTAAAGGAAAATATTGTGTACAGTCACTTCCATTTCCACAAAAAAGCCTATTTGCAATTCGATGCATGAGTTTTTTTCTGAAGTTATTTAATTTCTATAAAATTCAAATCCTGTGGACAAATGTTAAAAAAGATAATTCGTTTCATGGAG
>NW_017178935.1:952-2526 GCF_001652005.2 Ceratina calcarata
CACCCTGCCCAGGGGTCGGATCATTTATCCCTCGGCCGGAAAGTGGGGACGACGCGACCATGGTGGGGACCAATAGTTGGTGGGGGTATGCAGTGATTTTCACGGTAGCGCTGCGGAGAGCTTCGCGAACGCGAATGAGCACGCATGAGGGGAATAGTAGTGGGGATCGAAATACGGGCGAAAAACAGGGGAAGCGAGCGTCGAGGGATAAATGATCCGACCCCTGGTCGTATGCCGTATCTCATCATGCGTATCTCATGTATCCGTCATGCATCAATGCATTCGACTACGCGTAGTGCTATTTTCTTCGCCTGGCACGCGGGACGGGACGCCCGCATACAGTGTGTGCGTCAGAATCCGGCTTTGTATGATGCTTTATTGCCGTAATACAAAAACGCGAAGTTGAGGCGGAGCTTGTGAATTAAGATAGGAGAACAATTGAATATGAATGGGAAGTTACGGTTCTCGTGCATTTTTACGTAAGCTTGTGTATGGATAAATAATAATGTAAGTAGTATGCTTGTGAGAAGAAAGAGTACCGTCGACGTTTAGCGTTATCCGATGTGCACCACGAGGAGGTTGTCAATCGAATTTTGCACATCGTATCTGTGTGTGCATGTGCGAGCGTGTGTCCCAACAACTAGCCGCATATCTGCAAAGAAAAATAGATAAATTCAATTAGTATATTGGTTTTCGTTGTCCATTTCAGGTTCCGATGGTTGCACATTAGAAATTGGAAAAGGACGTCACAACGAACAGACAAGCGGGAGCTGAATCCACAAATTTAAATATAAGGCAATTTTCCATTTATAACCTTAAAGGTCTAGCCCCACTGACGACACGACGACAGTTTGGGTTTTTTGATGTTGTTGGGGCGGCCGAGCCAGTACCGTAGCCTTTACAATTGAGAGTATAGGGAAAAGTGTGTAAAAGCAGAAGGGCGAAGAATACATTCTAGTTGAAGAGCGTCTTTGTCTTTTTTCATTTTAGGCGCGTTAGCAAAATGTATGATGTCAGCGGTTGAGGCACTTCTTTTTGGCGTCTCGAGAAATAGCGCATAACTTGGACGCCTTTAGTTATTTTTGTATGCAAAAATTATTTTACACAGTTCATTTATAGGCAAATACATCCATAAGGTTTAAAAACATTCGGTGGAATACTTTCTTTAAAAAAAATTCCCCCAAAAAACACTTATTTGAGCCGTAACATTGGTATATTCCCTTAAATAATTGTTATACTAGTTGGATTATTAATTATTATAAACGAGCGAAGTAAGATATCTTGATGAGACTTGACAGACATAACAGCTGTATAGTTGCTCGCGGTATAAATCTGTAAAATAAGGTGTAGTCCGCTCGGCCTCGGTAAAAAAGAGAAAGGTGGCGCTCTCCTCTGTAACATAGAAAACAAAGTAAAACATTTAAAGCCTCGTTCAGAGTGAGGAGACAATTGCCTTGAACGAGGCTTAACTCGGCACTGGATTTTCCTAACAAAACATGCTATATTTAAGAAACGAATTATAATACGGCTATAAAGTATATTTAAAATTATATTTATTACTCAAGTCTTTTAAA
>NW_017178935.1:2906-8988 GCF_001652005.2 Ceratina calcarata
CAAGCTAATCCACCTAATGGCTAAAAATAAATTCGAGTTACTTACAATTTGTTATATTTAAAGAAAAGTGCAGTTTTACTCTTTATTGTACAGATATACATATATTTAATGGAATTTTGCTAATTTAAAAACGTGGCCTCCTTAAGCTGTGTTTGCACTATGTAACGAAGCATTGTGTATAACAAAATCTGAAACCGTTTCATACAATGTTGTTTACTTGGATATTCCGTGTTACTTTTTCGTAATTGTATAGAATATGAATGAAATGAAATGTATATGTAAATGTACATAATTTAGATGTGTAAAATGATGAAATGTATAATTGTAAATTTTTTTTCTTCCTCTTTATTTCAATATTTTTGTTTTCCTAACTGACAAGATTCGTTATTCAAACAATCAAGAAGGAAGAGGTTATCAGAAGAAGGAGATTACGATTAAAACACTGTAATGTATGTGATTTTACACATTTATAAAACATTTATTATCTATATAGTAGAGGATAAATGTACAAAATAAAAAATAAAGATAATATAATACGATAAAGGATAAACGTACAAAATAAAAAATAAAGATAATATAATACGATAAAGAATAAATGTACAAAATAAAAAATAAAGATAATATAATATGTTAAAGAATAAATGTACAAAATAAAAAATAAAGATAATATAATATGCTAAAGAATAAATGTATAAAATAAAAAATAAAGATAATATAATATAATGAAGACTATATGTACGAAAGACGAAGATAATATTTTCTTAATTGTAAAAATAGGTTTGTCCGTTGCAGCTGCATGTGTGCTGCTGCGACAGTGGCTGTGTGCAACACACATGCAGGCAATTCTGTAGTGGTTGCCATTGCCGGCAACATTGTATTGGCACGTGCATATGTAGTGGCACGTTTAATGGCATGTATGATTGCTGTTGGTGAAGATTGGTCTCTGGCCATCCACGGCCGCTGTTGGGCCCGTAATCTCCTACCCTCCTTCTTCTTCATTTTATTTCTAATCCGCCTCATGGCCTCTTTCTTTTTCTGAAATGAATACGTAATTTCATTATTAATCTTCGAAAGAGTACTGTACAGTATACAGGGTATCCCAGAACTTGTGACACATTTTTAAATGGGAGGTTCCTGAAGTAATTGTAAACAATATTTTCCTTCGTCATAACGTTGTCCGAGGCGCGGTTGTTACTAACAAAAATCCGCGACCAATCAAAAATAATAATTTCATTGAAGAGAAAACGCCGGTCCTCCGCGAAGTTTTCTCATGAAACCGTGGGCTTGTTTAAGTATTAATAAATCGATAATCACATCTCGGACAACATTTTGACAAAGAAAAATATTATTTACAATTACCTCAAGAACCTCCTATTCAAAAATGTACGAGAAGTTTTAGGACATTGTGTGTAACTGAAAAATGATTTCCGAAGAAAGCAGTGAAGAATAAAGATTTCCGAAGATGAATCAATGAAGAAAGTAATTATGACGAATGTAACAGAGAATGTATACCTAGGAATAGAAAACCCTTATAGTGTGGGAGGAAAGAGTCGAACGTAGACAATATTTCAATGAACAAACGCGTTATAGGTAGGATTTCTCCGCAGCGTTAGATGAACGCGTCTCGACGTAACCGTAAAACGTCTACTGTGAGCGATTACCTTCCACTTCCGCGGCTGAACATCGCGTCCACGCACACAAACACGTACTTTTAATATAATAATTTTTAATTTTGACGCATTCAAACTTACTTTTTCCTCCTTTTTGGCGGCATCTGCGGCCCTTTCCTCCGCGGCGCGTTGTTCCGCGGCCCTTTCTTCCGCGGCGCGTTGTTCCGCGGCCCTTTCCTCCGCGGCCCGTTCTTGCGCGGCCCGTTCTTGCGCGGCCCGTTCTTGCGCGGCCCATTCTTGCGCGGCCCATTCTTGCGCGGCCCACTCTTGCGCGGCCCACTGCTTCGCGGCCCTTTCCTCCGCGGCGCGTTGTTCCGCGGCCCTTTCCTCCGCGGCCCATTCCTCCGCGGCCAGTTCCTCCGCGGTCCAAGTCTGCTGGTCCTCGCCACCTGTAAAAATTACCAATAATTTTAGCATTGTGTGACAAAACATTTATTCTCGGCAAAAGTATATTACTCTTTTCACGTGAAAATGAATGTCATGCATATGTGAAAATACTTACGTTTAAACTTGTTTACAATCCACCGAAACATTTTTCACAGTTGTACAGTTCTTGTCTCTTCTGAAAGGTACTGCTACTCGTCTTTTCCTTCAGCGCTGTGGAACGAGTGAATGACCATTGGGAAAAGCACCCCGCAGGTAAGGGTCCTATTCCCCCACCCTATGCAGGTTTCTTTACGGGGGTGTTGCTAGACACTTTGGAGGGAGATATTTCTTTGGCAAGGGATGTATTGAACCGAATTGGAAATTTGAAAAGTAATGTATGTACGTGTATGTAATATAAATACATGTAACACGTTACATTATTTAAATTAAGTAGTACATAGTGGTCTTCCACACCACCTTTGAGGTTCCACTAAAGGCGCGTTAGATTTTTTGAAGTGGATCTTTCGCCTGTAGCCCTATTATACCACTTTTTATCAGCTCACGTTAGTTCGCCTCTGATTACGTGCATTGCAAATTGTCAGCTCACGTTAGTTCGCCTCTGACTGTGTGCATTGCAAATTGTCAGCTCACGTTAGTTCGCCTCTGACTGTAGTAAATATTTTATAAGCCTTGTACATTTTTCAATTTTTGTACAGGCTTGCGACCATAATTGCTGGTCCTTACTTTCTGACCTAGCCAATGTAGATCTTTGTGAATCTTAACTTTCATCATGTAATATGCAATATCTTTCCGATGGGAACTACAAGTTTCATGTTCAAACCAACCGGGATATTGCATATTAACAGCGGCGACCATGTATGTAAATAAACTATCTTGTATATTATAATTTCCTCTGATGCGAGGGTATCCTTGATCAAATATTGCGTTCATCACTTTGAATACAAATGAAAATTCTGGAGTAGGAGCATTCAAATGCCCCAATAAAGCTCCATCATTTGTTTCATATGCTCTGAAGAACAACAATATTTGTCTATCGTCTACTGTCACATGATTGCCGCTGATGAAACATGTCGAACATTGCTCGCAACGGGATTTGGCAATGCATCTTTTGAGCACATATCCCGCAAAATATTCGACGGCATTAGCTTCTAATCTTAAATCGTTGGCAAATGATTCATCAATAACAATTTCTTCAACGTCGATAAACGCATTGCCAACGCAATTGTCAAGATCGTTTATCGCGCTTTGAGAAGTTGATGCTGATGCTGTCTCACCGGAAGATGCAGAAGTATTTGCATGTTCTTCAAGTAGAACAACATCTTCGTCGTCCAAACAATTTCCTGACTGAGGCGGTTTATTTAAATTCAAAATAATATTTTTTTGTAGAATCGTACGAAAACCTTTCGCGGACGGATTCAGGTTGTACGTTCCACCGTAAGTCCGTATCATCGAAAATAAATTTTCTAACGGATCCTGATTTAATCGCGATGTCATGAGAAATTTAATCCCATCGCTTTTCAGATCGTCCCATAATTGCAAAATGGCTTTGACAGAAATTTGTAAGCCTTCGAAACACGGCGGTATTTTCGGCCCCTTGTTCGTAAGAGTTCGCCACTTCGAACATGCATTGAATAATTTTTTCAAATTTTCTTCAGCAGTGACTCGAATTTCTGACAAAGCACATTTATTGGGATTCGCGTCATTGCAAGTTCTGCTGTTTAAGGAATCAAAAGTATCGTTTAAAATTGTAAAAAATTCAGCAGTGTGCATTATTGTTGAACTTTTGATTCCTCCAACCGCTTCAGCAGTCAAAAGAGCCGCTGAAACTCTGCGACTAAAAACTTGCAATGCAAGGCGACATTTCATTCGCTGAAAGCAATTGGGATTTACATGCTGATCGGATAATTTGCAAGCAGGTCTCGTTGCTTGACCGTCTTCTAATTGCCATAAGGCTCGGACATCTTCCCACGATGCAATTCTATTTGTATCATAAAGGATATTGTATTGCAAAAGTTGATTCCTTATGGACTTGTAAATGTGGGGTATGTCGAAAATTGCGTAAATCTTTCGATTTCCATGCATGAAATACGGATTTCCGCCAGAAAGTTTCATTTTAATGGCCGTCTGATTATTTGTGCCTTGATCACAGACAATAGTGCGTAAGTTCAATCCTGCGTGTAAGACTGATCTTATTACTTCGTCTAATATACAGGGTGTCCCAGGACTAGTGGTACATATTTTAATGGGAGGTTCTTGAGGTGATTTTAAACAACTTTTTCCTTTGCGAAAAAGTTGTCCGAGGCGTGGTTATTGAGTTATTAACAAAAATCCCCGCCCAATCAGAGCGCGAGTATACAAGGCGGGCAGGAGTGCGACAACCGCCTCGTGCATTGCTGTGACGAGAGCATAGGATTAAAGAAATGTAGCATGCAGAAACGAACTAACAAATTGGTTAAATATCAGAAGAAAGAAAGGGATTAGTCGTTACTTACGTTCACTGAACAAATGTAACATGCTCAATGAAATAACAAACAACTTTTCAAGTTACAGAATAGATAAAATTATCAAAAATGCGAAAAGAATCAGAATTGGACTTACTTCTTCGTTGGTAAGTGCACCTGCTCCTAGAGAACGTGAATGGGTCAATGGGTCGACCTTCGGTACTCGAAGACAGAAACACAGGGTCCGCAGCAGCTGATGCTTGGAGCAAGTCAGAGACCTGCCGATTCGTTCCTTATCGTCACTTTCCCATTGACATATTTTCACAAAACAAAAATTGTCACTTTTACACTTTCCAAATTCACTGCCACATATTAGAATATTCCGTGTTCGTTAGGACACGTATCGTTCTGTTTAGTAACGCAAGCCAAAGCCAACTGACTGCTTTTGCCATTGTTCGGTCAGGTGAACAAACCGTCGTGTAGAAGTGAAAGAAAATCGGTAGATTGCTGTTTATGGAGTGGATTGTCTTCTCTTTTTGGTAAGTCCCATATAAAATTATTTAATTAAAAACAAGTTTTTAAATGTGTAACGAATTTTTGCTCTTCGTACATACCATAAATAGCAAACATGTGTGAAACAACGCTCTTTAAAATTGAAAGACTTTATTATCAGTTCCGTGGATTATGTTTAAACGAAATGTCGAAGAAATTGAAATTTGTAGAAATTGGGAGGAAGAAAGTGAAGGTCGCTTTTATTCACTTTTTCATTTGGGTTTATAATCAAAATTTGAATAAGACTGTCTGACCGTCCATGTGAAATTAAGACACGGTAAAAATTTATTGAAATCGGTCGGTGCCGAAAGAAGCGACAAGCATCGAAACATGTCAAAATTGCAGTTTTCACAGATTTACCTAATTATAGCTCATAACTATGATAACTAATTTCGCTAAAATTTTCATCATGTTCTTCTAACCTCATATAAATAGTTAACTTATTCAATATGTTAATTTCAAATCCAGATAAGAAAATTAAGAAATGCGATCTTCTCTCAAACTTTCACCTATTTCTGATATAATTAAATCAAGGCTTTATAAAACAATACAAATTGCAAGTCGTATTATCGTTTAGTTTTTGAATAATATTTGTTTAAACAAATTCTATATAATTAGATAAGAGGTATAGAGGTTTGCACTTTGTTGTAATTAAGTGTTAATCATTATATCTTACAAACGAAATTTAAGAGGCTCGAAAATTTATACATTTGTATGTATGTAATAAGTATAACTATAGATATACTTACATGGCCATATTATAATTCGTTTTTTAAATATAGCATACTAAAAATCTTCGGATAGAAAAATTCAGCGTCGAGTAAGGTAATAATGTAAACCACGAGCAAAGCATTTGTCGCCTGACTCAGAACGAGGTTTTATGCTTTACTTGTTTATTTTCTGTGTTTTTAGAGCGCAACCTGTTTCGTTTTTATCGCAGTAATTCTGCGGGAATTAAATCGAACGATTATTCTTTAATTACATCAAGAAATATTATTCATTAATTATTATTTTAGAAATTATTCTTAACTA
>NW_017178935.1:9259-14107 GCF_001652005.2 Ceratina calcarata
TACAGACTGTAATTTTTCCGGAATTATCTTTTTATATTAATTAGAAAGCTAATCCGCGTAACTATTAAAAACAAATTCGAGTTACTTACAATTAATCGTACTTAAAAGAAGTGCAGTTTTGCTTTTTATTGTAAGTAAGCGATGCGACATGCACACCTCAATTTTTGACCCTATCGAATTGAAGAAGGTACCAATCCGATAAGTCGAAAGCCTAGCTGTAATGCCAAGTACGATACTTTCAATATATGTATAGTGTTATTTTTCTGGATTTTTCCCGAGGCTCTTCCCTTGGGCTAGAATATCTGTATAAGGTGATCACTGCAATTACAGTTAAAACTTCATTTCACAGTATCGACTAAAAGTGTGTAGGAAATATAAATCTTTAATTGCAATTCCCATTATGAGAATGACGATATCTCATTTATTTACGGAGCAACGCTGTATTATAAAAAAAAACGTATCTCGGCTTGTCTCAGCTGTGTACGCGAAGATTTACATATAAATACAGGAAAAAGATTTCCACCAATCCTAGAGCAGGACAACAATTTCAGAGAAGAGAGAGACCGGGGGTGCAGATCAGTCTCAGTCCCCAACGCTTTCTCTTTCATTCTTATGGTCAATTCCCTGCGTATGCGATGCGGTGCGGCGTTTTTCGAGCCGACCGTGAAAATTTGCCGGCTCGACCAGGCCCAAAAATCAAGTTTACAGCATATACTAAAAGCATGTAAAAGCTGGAGACTTCGAGGGGCCCCAGAGAAATTGTGTCGAAACTCAGGAGATCGAGGACCAAGAGTACGTGTCAGACCACCCGTTGTTCACTTCCAAATAGGTTTTTAAGTCCCATAAGGTTGATTTTATGGCCTTTGCGTTGATCCTGGAAAAATTCGCAGCTTGCGAAGTTTTTTCGGAACGCCTCATGCAAACTTTCTGTAGAAGATTCTCGCAGCTAGCAAATAACAAGTATAGTAATATACTGATATTGATAATTCTCTTTTAAGTCGTATTCACTTTTTACAGTTTTAAATATTTAAATTATAATTAAAACAGATACAAATAAAGAAATCATTAAGATATTTATTTCATTATTTCATCATGGGTTGTTACGTTTTCTTATTTCCCATTGGAACGTGTATATAAACAGTTTAATTAATCATACGAATTCTCGCAACAGCAGTTCTTGATCCTTTGTGTTGTCTGTACGAATAGATAGATAATAAATGGTCGGCAAGTATTCTAAAAGCAACTATAATAAGATGTGCAATATGCAGCATTCATTTTTTTTTAAAATACATGAAGTGCCCACGGTAATAGTGGACAAATTTAATATTTGTTATTTTGAATCGAATGGGGGATAGTTCAAATTTTTTAGACGAAACTTGCACGGTTCGAGAAGATGCGTCTTTTGATGGAAACCAATTTCTTGCACGTTATTATATTAATGATATACGATGATCAAGTTGGTTGTTTCAAATAGGACTGCATACACTTTTTTTGTATCATTTCGGTCAATTTTTGAAGACGATTTCATTTATCCTTCATGTACATCGATTTGCTTGATTAGATTTTGAGATGTTCAATTCAAGAAGATACTAATTTTTGGTAAGTGAGAACGGGAAACACAGAAAGAAGTCCTGTTGCGGTAAAGCCACTTGAAATAGGTACATATGGTCTGAGTTGCAAACAGCAGGACATTGTTATCGTAGAATAGTGTTGTCCTTTGGACTTGCCGCTTGCAACCCTAGATGTGTTTATACTAATAATTACAACAACGTAACTAAAAATATGTAATATATACACGTAATTAAAACAATATACTACTATTAATTTAAAGCATTATAATTATTATTAATAAAATTATCCTTATTTTATATGTATTATACTTAGTATCCTTCTCAGAATATGTGAAAGAGAAAATATGTAAAAGGGAAAATAATGTAATAAAATAATTATTTCGTTAAATAATTTATTCATATAACTACAGATTACTTCGTCTTTCTGACGATCGATTTTTAAAATATTTTGAATTCACGATACGATTCAGTACGGGTCATAAGAAACGGCGTATAGCCGCCGCGAAAGAAATAAACAAGTCTGACAATTAGATAAAAACCGGGACGCGCATATCGCGAAGTCAAATTTAAACGGACGAAGAATAACAGAACGATGCGAATGTGAGTATAGAGTAAATACTTGGATACAAAGAACGGGAAGGACGTTATTCGGGGCGTAACAAATTTTTTTTTAATGAAATTAATAAATTTATAAACATCTCGTTTTTTTACGTTAGTAATAACATATAACATACATGGATTTAGTTAGGTGAGAACCTAATGGGATCCGAATGAGGAGGAGAAATGGGAGAGTCAAAGTAAATAAAATAAATGAGAATTCCCAATTTGGATGATTTATTATAAAAATTCTACAGTGTAATAGTATTCAATATAAAACTATTAATAATTATTGTAAACGTCTATTGTGTTTTCAGCCCTGTCGACCTTCCCGGCCACCACGCGGCACTCCACGACCTCTTTGATAATATCCGTATGGCCCTCCGTGGCTGGCGCGGCCTCTCCCCCTTTCCTCATACGGTCGTTGCTGATATAAAAATCGCTACAATAATCTTCCAAGCTGTAATAATGATAGATTTTAAACGTTAATTACAAATAACATTAATAGTGCTACAGACTCATTTTAAAAAAAATACGTGTACTCACTTTCCCGGCCCGGTGGTGGAGAGCCCGGTAGTGGAGAACCCGGCGATGGATGGTCCGTTCTGCGTAAAAGAAAAGAATATGTTAGAATTGGTAAAAAAAAGTTGAGAGAAATCAAAAAGAACAAATTTACTCACGCTTCCAGTCGTCTCATCTTCCATGTTCACCTGAGCGATTAATTTTTATAGATCCTGCAACAATAAAATACAACAATGAAATAACACAATTATACAATAATTAATGATTATACTACATTTACAACATATATTTTAAATGTGTGAGAAACTTACTTCTTTCGACATTTCTCTTTACATCTGCTTCTTCTTTATGAAGTCAACTGTGTCGCGAATGCTACACGACTATTATCCGATTTCCAAATATCGTTCGTCGGCTTCTTTGAACTTTCAGGGAAGATAGGGGGGCCCATGTTGATCTTCGAAGAACTGGAAAGTCTTACGTGGCGTAATATATCCTGTCTTCGTAAACGAAGATTGGATCTCCTTCTGTCACACCTGATTGTCTGTAAACTTTTTGATTTGCCGTACATTGATCACATGTTACATCTTTCACTAACGCTTCGCATTCTCTTAAGCATGTCAGACACATTTTTAACAAATGATGTCGTCCGATTTTATTCCTCCTGTTCCTGTTAGGAAATATGCTACTATTTGTTTCCACCTGTTTTCGGCGTTAATGCTGTCCACGCAAAATACAATACATACATACATACATACATACAAACGTGACGTGCCTTTTCGTCACGTCGGTCTAAATCCTCTGAGTCGACATGACCTTCGACGCAATTCAAGTGTGCCGAATATTCTTCCCACGCTTTTATGCACATTTCATCCCATTTCAGTACGCACAGTTTTTGTTCTATTGGCGGTTCCGCTAATTTTACTTTTATGTCCTTCAAAATTTCGAGGGAAAATCCTCTTTCCCAAATAAAGAAAATGATCCACTTCGTACTGTGCTTTCAGCTGGTAAATGACAACTGCTTTTTCTCAACTTGTTATATGCTAATGCAGAATTATAAAATATCATTTTGGCTAGCTCTCGCTCTTCCTTTGTGTATGGAGCATTTTTCGGTTTCAACTATAATTTCACAAGAGTCCGTGCTACTTCATTTTTGCATCCGTGTTTATCCAGAAAATCATTGACTGCCTGCTCCCTGGGGATGGTTCTGGAAACATTTCTTCTGCATCTTTTTCCTCTTGCCAATTTCCGCTT
Source organism: Ceratina calcarata (assembly GCF_001652005.2). Taxonomy (NCBI): domain Eukaryota; kingdom Metazoa; phylum Arthropoda; class Insecta; order Hymenoptera; family Apidae; genus Ceratina; species Ceratina calcarata. The sequence continues at coordinate 13,201 of NW_017178935.1, forward strand.
CAGGCATTTCAATTGTTCATTCGAAATGTTGTTCTGTTTCTCCAACCGAGCACATTTGTTTCTCAATTTTATTTCTCAAACATTTCTTTGAGTGAAAGTATTGCACTTTTTTATTTCATAATTTTTTCCGAGCATCTCTCGAGCCCAAAATTTCGACTCCCACCACGTAAAATTTTTCTCATGTTACGGATACGGTTACGGTAATATGAACAAACTACAAGCGCCTGCTATAGACCTATGCTACATGGGCCGCGCACGAACGCGCAGGATTTACGCGGCCAAAACACGTACACACTAAGCGAACGCGCGGCCTAAATTGAACTAACTTGAACTCTCTTCCATTGTTCTTCGATTACGCTACTCCTATTGTCTGTGTCTAATTCTTCGGGCGGGCAATATACATTCCGGGAAGTATTTTTCCGTAGAAAATTATGCAAGTAAATCGTACTTGAGACAATGAGGGCAGCTTTGTCCGGACTCAGGAGGAGCGGCTTCTGTAACACACGGAAAACTAGGGATAATATACCAAACGCATTCTCCACTACCCTCCGTGCCCTGCAGTGACGATAAATATACAGGGTGTCTCAGAACTAGTGTTAGGCCTTGAAATGGGGAGGAGCCATGGTGATTTTAAACAACTTGTTCCTTTGCAAAAAAGTTGTCCGAGGCGTGGTTGTCGAGTTATTAACAAAAATTACCGACCAACCAGAGCATTCGTATACAAGGCGGGCAGGAGCGCGATAACCGCCTCGTGCGTTACCGCGGCACGTATGCCACGCTCGTGACGAAAACATAGGATTAAAACAAAACTTACATGCAAAAGCAACTAAGAAATTGTTTAAATATTACAGAAAACAAAGCAATTAGTCGTTAGTTACGTTCACTGAATAAATGCAACATATTCAAT
>NW_017178935.1:16275-18467 GCF_001652005.2 Ceratina calcarata
CCTTGGATACCATGTAACTTTTGTTTGAAACATTTTTTCGTACGACGAACACCTTACGAGTTATTTGGGGTCGTCATGTTAGGAGACTCACCCTGTATATGTCAGCACTTTCGCTGCTGTGGTCTTCCCACAGTCCGCACTTGTCCTCCACTTGTGCAAACTCGCGGGTGCGCTGGGTCCTCGTGTCTCATGTTGTTGTTCAGTCGCTCGGCGTTACGTTGTATTCGTCGATCGCTAAAGAAAGATACGATGATAACAAATTACTGTAGAAACCACTCAAACATGTACATTCATTTAAACTTTGTAAATTAAAGTGCAGTATACAAGTACTCACCACTTTCCATACGCAGTCCTTCCGAAACCGAACATATACCTGTCCTTACGACCAGGTGACAGTCTAAAAATGACAACTCCTTCTGATATTTATAACTGCTCACGGTTTTACCACCTTGGTCACTTTTTGTAGCCTGTCGTTTTACGCATCTCCTATACGCGTCACGGATGTTGTGCCATCTTCCCTTACACGTGGACGCTGAATTAAAAAAGAAAATCAATTTTACTTTTCTTTTCGTTATGTACCACCGTATGCTAAAACACATGTAGACACACACATACACACGCATCAGTTCACAAGGAAGCAGCACTCGTACCTGCACGCATATATGTACGATCACATAAAAAGTATAGTTACTTACGGTTCATCTGCAGTTCCACGGCTATTTTCTCCCACACCATGGTCTTAAACTAGCTATTCACATATTTGAAGTATTGAATTCATATAGAACTGAGTTCTCGCGCATCAATTCAATAAGTTTCTCTTCATCGCACTTGATTGCCATTTTTTCTAATACTTCGTAAGCGGTACAAACTCGACAAGACCACAGTTTCAAGTAAACTCTAAACACGATTTTCGCAGCTTCTTATATTCAACCTAGATAAAAAAGTAAAAACGTTGTTAGACGAGCGATTCTGGTCACCAGATATGAACGGAAGGTAGGTAAAACGCAATAAAGGGATATAAGTATCGTTTGGTAAAAACCATAGTTGATGAATCTAGGTGCATTGATTCTAGGAAGGCACCGATTGTGTTAAGGATATTTCTGTGGGTTTGGATGATGAAGTTGTCATTAGATTTTGTTAGATTGCTTAGATTGTATTTGTTTCATTCTAGAATGTCTGTTTGGTTCTCTTCTATGAAGATGAAATCAATATTTATTGGGTCCCTGCGTCTGAAGAGTCTGTTTATTAGGGGAAAGAAGGAGTTAGGGTTTCGGTGGTCGATTCGTTTATGTTGAGATTCCTAAAATTTATTGTAAGAGGTTTGGTAGAGGCATTTAATATCGACGTTGATTTTGTTGATGAGGTGTTTGAGGTGGTCTGTTCTGTGTGTTGAATTCTTTGTATGATTTATTGATGGTTGACGACAGCAGGCAAATGGAAAGAGAGAGTGGAATTAACGTTCCCATTACCGTAACCGTAGTGAGAATACTACGTGGTAGGGGGTGAAATTTTTGACTCTTCGGCGGAGCCTACAGTACCATAGTAAAAAATTAAAAGTATAGGGAAACCCATGTAAAAGTATGGGGGCTACAGAAGGGCCCACCGACTCGTTCCGCAGACTAGCGCGAAAATCCGGGGCGACCACCCGCTGAGTACCAAACATTTTTTCGTACGACGAACACCTTACGAGTTATTTGGGGTCGTCATGTTAGGAGACTCACCCTGTATATGTCAGCACTTTCGCTGCTGTGGTCTTCCCACAGTCCGCACTTGTCCTCCACTTGTGCAAACTCGCGGGTGCGCTGGGTCCTCGTGTCTCATGTTGTTGTTCAGTCGCTCGGCGTTACGTTGTATTCGTCGATCGCTAAAGAAAGATACGATGATAACAAATTACTGTAGAAACCACTCAAACATGTACATTCATTTAAACTTTGTAAATTAAAGTGCAGTATACAAGTACTCACCACTTTCCATACGCAGTCCTTCCGAAACCGAACATATACCTGTCCTTACGACCAGGTGACAGTCTAAAAATGACAACTCCTTCTGATATTTATAACTGCTCACGGTTTTACCACCTTGGTCACTTTTTGTAGCCTGTCGTTTTACGCATCTCCTATACGCGTCACGGATGTTGTGCCATCTTCCCTTACACGTGGACGCTGAATTAAAAAAGAAAATCAATTTTACTT
>NW_017178936.1:0-647 GCF_001652005.2 Ceratina calcarata
CTGTGAAAACCAGCTCGAGAAAGTCATGAAATCAACGAAAATCGTCAAGTTTTCTTTTTAGTTATATTGGTAATTTTAGATCAGTTATCGCCCAAAAAAGTGTGACTAGAAATTATTGTTCGTTTATTGGTCAGAAAATAGTGTTCTCCTAAAATTTTTCTACTCGAGTAGCTCAAGAGAAATTGGAACATTTACCTTACGGAAACGAACGGACTCTGAAGCGGCGGAGGATAATCGAATTATGCGAAAAAATGGATAGTCCCATTTTAAGAAACGAAATTGGTCATCATATTTCATTATTTCGTAAGAAAAATTTGTTTCCTATAAAAACTTTTGTCTAGCTCCCATAAGTTTGGAAATGAAGGATTCTCCAGTGTTTCGTGGGACAACTTATTTATGAAATGGTACAAGTCATAGTGGTATCAAGTCGAGTCATCAGGTCAAAAGCTTCAAATCCCACCAGTTATAGGACAGTAGTGTCTCTCTTCTTACCTTGAAGCTGCCCCCACTGATTCAGCAAGATTGACAGCCAGTTGAATCTTCTGGTATATGAACGTGTTGAATTATTTAACTTTTAGTATAGTCAGAATTAATTTCATGTGGCATACAATGTTACAAAAATGAATCGACGCAGAGAATCTAAATCG
>NW_017178937.1:0-647 GCF_001652005.2 Ceratina calcarata
CACCTATCAGTCAAAGCTGGAATCCATGTCAACCTTTTATCAAGTTTTACCCCAAGGTAAGTCACCGTGTCCTGCCAGCCCACAGGCACCCCCAGGACCGAAAGTTTGGTATCCACAGTCTGTTTCTTACGAGAGAAGATAATTGCCTCCGTTTTAGAGGGATTAACCGACAGCTTCCAGGATTTAAAGAAGTCGGTAACTAGATTAATGTAGTCTTGCAGTCTAGCACAAGCCGTTCTGGTTTGCGTGGATGAAGTAGTGAGGGCAGTATCATCCGCGTAAAGGGCCAGTTCACAATTGAACTTAGATGGGATGTCATTAATAAAGATGTTGAAGAGCACCGGGCCCAGAATGGAGCCCTGGGGCACCCCCGCACTGACATCTCTCATGCTCGAGAAAGAACCGTCTGCTGAGACAAAGAACTTTCTATTGCTCAGGTAATTTAGAATTATCGCTGTTATAGAAGGATGGAAGCCCAGCATATTTAGTTTGTAGATTAAGGCATCATGCCAGACCGAATCAAAAGCCTTGGCCAGGTCAAGCAGTACCATAGCAGTAACCCTATTGGTATTAAGGGCATTAGTTATGTTTTGCGAGATCCGGGTTATTTGCTGCAGAGTCGAGTGACTTTTGCGAAACCCGAACTG
>NW_017178938.1:0-647 GCF_001652005.2 Ceratina calcarata
ACGTTAGCTGGTAGGGTGGCCGTGGCCGGGGTTAAGTTGCCACGAGACGTGAACTGCAACGGTGTGGCACGTTTCGCTTGGTAAGAACTTGAAATATAGGTTATATGCATCCGTGTCTCTCGAGGTTATGCGCCATAATTCATCCGGTCTCGCAAAAAGCGAGAGACCGTGCCTGCTGTTGCACCTCTCGGCCATCTTGATTCTCGACTTCGATTATTTTGCCGCGAGTATTCTTTTTTATTTTCATTCTCGTCCTTGCCGAGATTGAAAGCCTTATGCAGGTTGTAAAAGGAGCGAGATGCTGGAACGGTCGAATTTTATTCAGAATACGTGGAGAAATTTGGTATTTCGCTGAGAACTGGCCGAATTCAAGCTGAGTACTCGTATCTGAGCTGCGGCGGATGAGTGAAAAATGAACCGAGTTAAAGGACCGGCCGCAATAACGGAAGAAAAATGAGGGGAGATACGTGGAAGATATGGTAATACGGAGAGCGAGAGAGAGACGGGAAGAGAGAGAGAAGCTGGTTCTATGTTTCTGGGTTCCGGGTGCTGTCTCGATTCCGGAAGCTCGTCGCTTGGTTAACAGCTTTGTTTGCTTCCGCCGGATGATCGAGCAACCCTCTTGAAGAGTTTGTAAAAAAAAAAAA
>NW_017178939.1:0-647 GCF_001652005.2 Ceratina calcarata
CTTGCATTTAGAAACGAAACAACAATAATTGAAATTAAATCCTTAAAATATGAACACAACGATTAAACAATAGAATCAAAGACGTAGGCACTTAAAAAAAACCAATAAATTACAAATTCTTTCTTGCATTCAAAAAAACGAACCAAGAATTAATGATACTAAACTCGAAAAATATGGACACCATCTATTTTTACAAAGAAATATAAAGGGACTCTGTTTTTTCAATGACTACAAATCGTCAAAACAATCTATTAGAAAAACACTAAAACGAAACCGACATTTCGGAAGTGGTAACATTCCGGGTCGACGTCATCGACGGATCTCAGAATAGAAATTCGTTTTTTCGCGTGGTCAATTCCGTCGGGAGTATCAGCCGCGGTCTTAAATCGAAAGATTTACTGGTAGCAACGATAAGAACCAATCCCATGTAGGTACTACCATGCCCCGTTACAGTCCTCGTACAGCTGATCCCGATCTCAGATGACACAGCTATCCCTAACATTCTTTCATCCACGGACCAACGACACTAAACGCCAGCCTCCATTCCTATAACCATTTCTCAGTTGACAAAATCTATCAGTTTTTCAATACGAATTTATCTATTATTATTTATTTTATACGAATTTATCTATTATTTATTTTATACG
>NW_017178940.1:0-647 GCF_001652005.2 Ceratina calcarata
ACTAATTGTCCTATCGTACAACTAATAGAAGTTCCATTAATTTAGAGACACTATCATATCGATTTCGTAAACGATAATACATAAAAGATTGCTTCTACTGTTAATTCAGAAATTTTTAAGTTAAGAACAATTGATACTGATCCTAGTAATCATTTTAAGTTAATTCGTGCCACTATCATATTTTTTCTGCACGAAGTCTTCACGAAGGCATCTCCTCAGATGCCTCCATGATTCTTCACGACACATGCCTCGAAGAAAGTTTCACCGCTTTAACGGTCCAAACATGCCTCTNACAGGGTGCACAAGCTCAGACGATTAAATGAGCCCTGACTTAATTCGTTTCGTAGGCAGATTAAACTCTAATTTACGATTTCTATGTACATAGTTGACTAGTTGATATATAATTATAGGTGATTGATTAGTTTTCCAGCGAGACGAATCATATTAAAAGAATGGACCATCTTTCGATGCCACGATTCGATGCTCTTGGAAAGGAACAAGAAATCTAATGGCGCATGTAGAGATACGAGTTAATTATTTAAGACAAGACTAAGAATTGATATCAAGGTGCATCTTAATTTCCAGTGATTTCCCTAACAAATTCTATTAATTCTCAGTTTTTTAATTTCAAAACGAGAATCCAAATA
>NW_017178941.1:0-646 GCF_001652005.2 Ceratina calcarata
AGGAAAGTATATTCATCTTATAGTACTCGTAAATTTTTAAGTTACAGTCCTTGATAAAAAAAAAATGGATGTGACTGCAGGCTACAATATCTGGTTCCACAATGAGGATGTCATAAAGGCTGGTAGCCTAACTCGAGGAGGGACTTCGTTAGCTTCGGTCTTCTTGCCGTGTACAGCTAGTAACAATGAAATTGAGCCAGCTATGTGCATGTGTTAGTTTCCTCTATGGGACAAAATTAAAAACGAGTAATAAGTCAACATCTTATTCTTTCAATGCTCGATCTGGTATTGGGCTACTGTTGGGTTTTAACATAATTTTGACGCGTTACAATAAAAACAATTTTAAGCTACGCTCATTATCACCACGTACATTAAAATTCTTTTTATTTTGACACGTCAAAAGTATGTTAAAATCCAACAGTATGGATGCCAAATCGAGTATTGAAAAAATAAGACGAAGGCTTATTACTCGTTCTGAATTTTATCTCTTAGGAGAAACTAACATATGCACATAGCTGGCTCAATTTCATTGTTACTAGCTATACATGGTTTAAAGTTTCGGCATACTGTTTATAATTAAATTTGCAATCCTTAATAATTATATCAGCTCGGAATAAGGAAGAAGTAAGATTAAAATAATCCGCTC
>NW_017178942.1:0-646 GCF_001652005.2 Ceratina calcarata
CAAGGTACAAAGCCACGGATCCACTTGTTCCCTCGTGTCGTCACGAATTGGAAAACCGAATTGCAATTATTATGTACAGTCAAGCAATTATGTTTCCTTTGTATATTAATTCCCAAATCCAACTAACTAAAAAGAGTCCCATTTGCTGCAATTTTAAAAGAGTTAAAAATTTAAACGACCATAATTGCGTAATAAATCATGAATCCGATGAAATCGAACTCCTTTCTACGACGCTTGATGATGACACGAGGATGGAATGCAAATGGTAGCTGAAATGAAGCCAAAGTCGTGGTGACAGTGGCCGGAATTTCCAGCGTCGACGGCTCATGGTGTACAAGCTTTTTCAACGTAGACCGCCGCGTAAAAATTGAGAACGAGTAAACGATAATACTAGTAATGATAAAACAAAGTGATAATAAACGTACTAAAGTGGACCAACGCCGAAGCCACACACGAAAATTCTAAAAATGGGTCGTAGAATAGATGGACCCGGTTGAAAGTGTTAGAAGTACGTCGCGAGTCAATCCTTCGGTCTCTCGATCACCTTTATACGAAATTCTTCGACGATCCAACCGAACGAAATCATTACGTGAAAAAAAAAAAAAAAAACATCTCACAATCCGATTCTGAGAGAAAATTCGATGAC
>NW_017178943.1:0-646 GCF_001652005.2 Ceratina calcarata
AAAAATATTCTTTATATTTTCCTCTACTAAATTCTCCAAAATACCACAACAAGGAGCTCAACTTTTATTCTATGATTTATTACTAGACCGCATATTTTCACCGCATCGATTATGAAATTTCCATGCGACCAAATTAGATCTCCCTTGAAAAAGCTTTTGCAAAAATGAGGCAGTGGAATCCGCAATTTATTTTCGGATTATAGGGATCAGGTTTTTGAGAGCAGGGGATTCGGTAGAGTAGAGACGACTCACACACGGGGACACCCCCGCGGGCCGGTAAACACCGTTCGATTAACGCCAATTCGGCAATTATTGCGCGACCGTGACGACGATTATCGGTCGAACGGACGGCCGCGTTTCAAACCGTCAGCTTCCGGGCTGCTGTCGCTGTGGCTGATTTTTCCCGAATTGAGCCGTCTGGCCTGTCGATATTTCGCGCCATCTACTACTACCGGCAACGAAAGGAATATTTCTATATCCCGACACCCTTTCGTTTATTCATGTGAAAATTACCAATGAAAACTCTGACAATATTCGATACCTGCGAAAATTCTTTGAATAAAATATTATTTCGTTTCTCATGATTAAAAAATATTTATGAAATATTTTTATTAATCATTTTTCCTGAATTTTCTGTCTCCCTCCC
>NW_017178944.1:0-646 GCF_001652005.2 Ceratina calcarata
ACAAATAATATAAAATAGAAATCGTCGAAAAAAAGAATAAAATTTCTGCAGGAATTGCATTAATGACTCAATTCTTATTTCAGATTGCAAGCTTACAGGAACGGGACGAGCGTAAAACATGGACGCGCGTAACAGTGGCCGACGAGGTTCGAACTCGATCACAGCCGAGTCTGATATACAAGTAATAAAGATTTAATGGCGGCCTCTTTGTACAGTTTATTATGCAACGAGCGTACAGATATTTCATGCGCTCGCGGTTTTACGTTCCGGCTTCCATTCCGGTTGCACGCCGCTTTTATCACGGGGCAACTATGTCCCGTCCGTCGAAGACGAGAGCCAAGGGGGCGTTTCCGTTCAACCCTGTTTATACCTTATCGTTAAATAATAATTGCCGTCGACTCGGTGGAGATAACGTATTATATCCGCGATACCAAATACGTTAGCGCCATTAATACCAGATACTTTTAATCGGTCCCCCCCCCCACCCCCCTCCTTTTCACTTTGTCCTTTTTTCAAATTCTACATCGTCGTTCGTTGTTTTTGCAATCGTATTAAACGCTCGGTTAGCTTAACTAATTCGCGCCGTGCGTGCCTCGAATCGTACGACTTCAACGAAAGCAAATTTCGCGTTTAAATTCATTCAAGG
>NW_017178945.1:0-646 GCF_001652005.2 Ceratina calcarata
TCGAAACTGCCGATTTTCGCGTCGACACGCAGGGAGCGGACCCTCTCTCGATCGCAGCTGCCAGAGGTGATGAGATCCGTTTAATGAGAATACGAAGAGCCGAAGGAGAGCGTCTCTTCCCTCTTACCGTGGACAAGGGACACGTCGTGCTCCATCGGGTGGCGTGCGACGAGACGATTGCGAGTGCGAGTCTATCTGAGAGGTTTGCGTGATCGGAGAAGCGCGTGGGGAAGGAGACAGAGCGGAGGGTGCGAATGGGAAGAACGATGAAGAGAGAGAGAGAGAGAGAGAGAGAGAGAACGAGAGAACGATAGAGTGAGAGAGAGTGGCGGAGGTAGTAAGGTAAGTCGGGGGGGCAAAAGAGAGGGGAGAAAAAGTGCCAAATACGCGAAAAACACACGCGCAACGTATTTTTGTAAATCTGGTTTCATACGTAAGGCTAGAGTCGTGCGGCGAGACGTCGAACTGCCCGAACTGCCGATTTTATATAAGAAGACGTTTAAAAACAGACGTACACGTTATAATACACGACACTCTATATACGATGCGTACGCTCGATATTATTGCGCGCGCGCGCGTACATACATACATACATACATACATACATACATACATACATACATACATACATACATACATACATACA
>NW_017178946.1:0-646 GCF_001652005.2 Ceratina calcarata
GTCTAATATTTGTACCCTATCTCATATTCTTATCTTCTCCTTTACACTTATAATACTTATGACCTGAAACTTATGATCACGATAATACTCGAGTTAGATGGATATGTTGATTTCAGAATTTGAAAGAAGACTGGCGACAAAAGAATTATTGATCGTGTTCATCTACGCGCATCGTGAAGTTACAATGCGAAGTCGGAATAGGGACAAATAGAAGCAGATTTTACAACCAGACTGATGGAAGCTTATGATACCCATTGAATTTACGGGTGACGTAAATCGAAGAGAAAAGCTAAAGCGGAGGGGAAAAAATTACGACTGGACTTCGACATTCGAAACGTTCGTCGCGCGATATTCACCTAACAGTTACGAAACTTTCTCTTTGCCAGGACCAGCGGATCGATTTCTTGAAATGGTTCTCGAAGGATGAATGACACATGAGATTTATCCATTTACTTATAGCGATAAAAAAAATTTGAATTAATTGTGTAACAAATCTCAATGCGTGTAATGACCATAATGTTTTAAAAATGTTTTCATAAACAGACACAGGAAATTTTGTATATGCATATAACTTAGATCTACAAACGGGATATTCCAAATTTTTATTAAAGACCTTAATAAAAAAATTAAAAATCATGAATTTTCC
>NW_017178947.1:0-646 GCF_001652005.2 Ceratina calcarata
TAATATACATATTTACAAGGTGCCACCCTGGGACGCTGATTGGGGGCTCGGAGAGGGTAGATTTTGGGTTTCAGTAGCATGTAGACGGAGGGGTGGGACCGAGTTAGGAGCGAACCACCAGTATTTTTTATTGAAGTTAGTCATTTCTGATTTGTCTTTTCTGGACGTTTCTGTGCAAAATTTGAGTACTTGGTTTGAGGAGTTGAAGGAATGTGGAAGATATTGTAGTGCTTTAGTATTATGATGTTTTTGTACGTGGTATATTAATGGAGTGCCGCAGTTATTGATGATATAACCGTGAGCGTCTAGGAATGGAAATAGCTCAAGGGGTATAAATCCGGTCTGCAAGGAAGTTTTTATGAGTGATGGTTTGGAGTGCAGGTCTGTTAATCTATTGAAACATGGCTTAGGTTTTTTTATTTTTGCAAAATAGTTTCTGCAAATTTTGATTATATGGTTGTTTATTCTAGTAATGTTGGCTTTATTTAGGAGGATGAAGTTTTTAAAGTGTTTTTTGTAATCAGATTGCGGTGATCTGTGCATGTTAAGGCATGCTCTTAGACACTTTCTTTCGAATACCCTGAACTTTTCTAGTTTGGGATATTGAACCATGTAGGACAGCCGTAGGTTAGTATTGGTCTAATTA
>NW_017178948.1:0-646 GCF_001652005.2 Ceratina calcarata
CTGATTTTTTTTTTTTTTATAAAATTGAGGTTTTTATTAAGTCGTACAATATGAGTACATTGGTAGTGTACATGTGGCATATAAAAATACAAAAAACAAAAAGATGTGCCCGCGGGATGATTGTGATAACTGATGCCTAGGGGTGAGGTAAGCGTTAAGCGTAACAAACGGTTGTTGGGGAAGGATCGTAAGAGTTTGGTAATCGTTCCATACAGTTTAGTTGATAATTGAACAGGAGAAAAAAAAATGGGTTACTGACATTACCCATCTAAAAACTCCTGAGCGGTATCCAGGCCTTAAACTAACTTAAATCTAAACTTAACTACGAAAATAATAGAAGAGAGAACTATGTACAATATATTACAGTTAGGAAACGGGAGTGTAGAGACACTCTTACAATATGTTCTGGTTAATACCAGTGTTATTGGTATGCAGTGTAAGGCGATGCGCTTTGCATTCTTTAATGATAACCAGGTTGGGGTGAAGCCACCAGAATTTTTTATTATTTAATCTATGGAAATCTGTAAGATCACATGGGGGATCGATGTGTCGTATATAAATTTATTGGGTTCAAATAGCCAATGCTGGCAATTAAGCGCTATTCTTTTATCGGCCTTATTTCGGCGCCAGTGATACAGTATCGGCG
>NW_017178949.1:0-646 GCF_001652005.2 Ceratina calcarata
TTTTTTTAGGACGAGTGCCAGTATGCCAGTATACATAGTTTTACCTATACTCGTGGTACTGAGAGTCTAAGAGCTGGCACGGTTCAGTTTTCGATCGTTCTGACCACCTCAATGCTTTACTGTGTGTACTGAATCGTGTGGGGTGAGTTCGCTGCGACCCCCACCGCTTTCCAGGTTGCGCGAAATGCTCCTAGTCTCTCGGGACCGCAAGTACGATGATGTTTTCTCTAGCCTAGGTTTTTAGCATCGTTTCCATAGCGAACAAGCGACGATGTCTGTGTCCACACTAATTCTAAACAGTAACTTAGGTATATTAAAATGAGTAGTATCTTTACAGAAAGGAAAACAGTTAATTTTCTAACCGCCACTCCGGTACGAATTAATAATCCGAAATAATAATAATTATTTGTTGATGTTCCGAAGAAGTAACCGCGACAACATAGCAAAAACCGCGCCGAGTTAATTGCCGGCTCGGCCGTTTAAACGGTCACGATGTATTGATTCCGCGACTGAAAAGAGTTCGACGGAGCACGGAGACGCGCGCGTCACGTGTCACCTAGGTGCGAGCTAGACGGAGTTACCTCGCAATTCCCCACCTCGCGACGACCGAGGTGATGGACAATTCGTCTGTTAACGAATTCATGGA
>NW_017178950.1:0-646 GCF_001652005.2 Ceratina calcarata
CAGGCAGTGTTAAATCATTGAAAAGAGAACGATCGAAACCTGCTACTGGAGATGACAAACAAGTTTTAGTATTGGCTGCAGTAAATAGTGATTCAACTACAAGTTATCGAAAAATTACCCTTTTTTCGGATATCTCAAAATCAAGTGTATGTTTTTTCACAAATTTCATCCATATCACATTTCATTGCACCAGGCGGGTCATGGTAATGACTTTGATAATCGTGTTGCTTTTTGTCAATGGGCATTACAGCAATTGCAAGGGAATAGAAATTTTTTTCATGACGTTGTTTTCACTGATGAATCTACTTTTACTAATCATGGACAAGTGAATAGGCATAATATGCATTATTCGTGCACCGAAAACCCAAAATGGCTTAGGCAAGTAGAACATCAACGTCCATGGAGCATAAATGTATGGAGTGGTATCCATGGTGGTATTATTATTGGACCATTATTTATTAATGGCACCTTGACTGGACAAAAGTATGCAAATTTTGTAATTGATAAGATACCAGAAATATTAGAAGACATTTCCATTGCTCAAAGGTTACGAATATGGTTCCAACATGATGGATGTCCGGCTAATAATTCATTAACCCTTTCACTACGACGGGCGTATATATACGCCCTTCGGAGTCCATCGATA
>NW_017178951.1:0-647 GCF_001652005.2 Ceratina calcarata
AGCGATATATTATACCTAATTCCACACGTACACTACCTTGGGGACATTATCGAATGCCCTTGTAAATGTTATATATTTTATTTTTGTTTATCCACGAATTATGTGTATTATCCTAGCCATTTCACATAGACTTTATCCGCCTTTTTACGTAACACTTTTTCTACTAGATATACGTCTGGATCGGCAACGCGATGCAATTCATACTCGTAAAATCCGCCGGCAATAGGTCTCTCACAGGAATCTTGCAGCTAATAAGTCGCTGGATTAGTTGCTTGCACTTTGATTATTTTGAACATCTCTGTAGTCCAGTTCGGCGTTTAGCCTTTTTCGAAAACAGTTTTAAATTTGCTCACATGCACGTGATCGCCAACCTTGAATCGTGCTGAACCAGCAATCTTGATGTTACTATACACCGNCCTTCGGTACTCCCGTACTGCCTTCCGATACTCGCCCCCAATACAGCCACACCGGCACAGGCAACCGGCCCACCGTTTCTACAAACAACGATCATATATATATCATTATACAACGTATATATATTATACAACGGACATATTATTTAAATGAAAAAAAAAAAACAGAAAAAAAAAGAGAAAATTATACAGTTTCAACAAAGGTAAAATAAAATTTTACTCACCAATTGGTTG
>NW_017178952.1:0-645 GCF_001652005.2 Ceratina calcarata
AAAGGCGCACGCACATGAAAACTCTAGGGTAAAGGCGCACGCTGGTCGGATACGAACCATGGAGGCGAGCGGACGTGCCGCCAAGCAGCTCCGCCTTAAATCGCGCGTATAGATTTAAATAGGACACGAGTAAAGTGTGAAGTGCCCGAATAAGAACATAAATAGCGTATTAACAAAAAGAGCGAACCGCGGAAGCCCAGTGAGGCTCCAAGTTCAAATAAAAGAACAAAAATCTGTAGTAACGGTCAAGCGGTGACGTCACACATAAATGTAACTAAAGTTTTAAGTATTTAATGAGGTTCAAAGTCAACGAAGGACCTGTAAGGACTTGTAAATCCGATCCACCCATGCAAAAGAAAGGAGATGAGCACCGGAAACCTAGAAACCTGAAAAGAAACCTCCGCATTCTCTTCACCTCGGTTTCAAAGGTACGTGCTCCAAACGATCACCTGACAATATGGCGGGCGCATGACAGTTTTTGACACGTCAAGTCAAACTGTCCATCACCAGTATAGGCGCGTAGAATAACCGTATAAAATAGACAGTAAGAACATGTAAGAACATGTAATAACACTTATAATTAAACTAGCGATAGCAACTAAAGAGTTTGAATACCCGATTAGACACCCGTAGGTAACCCCAAAA
>NW_017178953.1:0-646 GCF_001652005.2 Ceratina calcarata
GGCAATTAGATCTATAAAGCAATTAGCCTCGGAGGTGCGTGATGGATTTCCCCGAAATCTTAGAGCGCCACATCTACATGGATGACGCCTTCGCTGGAGCAGATACGCTCGAGAAAGCTCTTGAAGCTCGCAACGAACTGATCAACGTTCTACGGTCAGCTGGCATGGAGCTGGATAAGTGGTCCACCAATCAATCGGCANCTAAAAGTCAGACTCTCCGAACTAGTATTTGTGAAAGGGGAAGTCAGTGCGGAGCAACATTACCCGCAAACGCCTGGGAAATACAAGGGGTATTTCTCCCGAGGCAGAGTGAGTGGTCGTGATTTTATACGCGGTTACATTCATCGAGAGCAAATCTAGAACTCGGTGGCGAAGAGAACGCCATTTTCCGGTTTCTCCTTCTCGCCACGTGGCACGCAACGATTTCGCCTAGCCGCGCAGCGCGAGCGTGCCGCACGCGGCCTTATCAACGAGACCCCTACTACGCCAGTTGGTAGAAGGAGGCGCCGTTGGAGTCGCACCCTTCGAACGTCGAGGGCCTCGTATTTTGCTGAGTCAGTACGGCTAACCTAAAACGCGACTTAAGGTTAATACGATGGACAGGTTACTTGCCAGGCAGACAACTGAGGGCCAGCTGATTCTCAAC
>NW_017178954.1:0-645 GCF_001652005.2 Ceratina calcarata
CTTAAGGTTCTATGAATCCTTACATAAAAACAACTCTGTAATTATAATTTTTTCCAAAAGTTCATTGCCTCAAATATTGGCTACAGACTTTTATTGCATGTCTTAAACTTTCAGCAGAGATCTTACAGTTCATAGAACTTTAATATAAAAACTGCTTCATCTCTTATATTATAAAAATGATAATAAATAATGGAAATAAAAATGATAATAAATAATAGAAATAATAGAAAGAAATTATTAAAAGCAAATGGATTTGCAATACATTATCCAAGTTTGATTACTTCAATATGATTCTGTATTTGTAAGTATTATCACTCCATTGACGGATCCGTATAATAAGAAAACCTCGAGGCGAGTTGAAGCTCGCTGTAAGCTTTTCAATCGAGTGGTTCGGCAAAGAAATTTTTCAAACGCGACTGAGCGATCGCGTCGCGAACTTCCTACGAGAAGTTAGATCGCAGTCGGCCTGAGAAACGGAAACGCCGCGGCCGCAGTTTCGCTGCAGAACTTCATACGACAGACCTTTCGAGTCGAGGGAGCGCTCGATTTTTCGCCGCCCTGAAAGCGTCGATCGAGAAATATCGTTTCGTTTACTCCGCGCCATTTGTTTCTATCGTTGCAACACACTTTTCGCCGTTGGCCTTC
>NW_017178955.1:0-646 GCF_001652005.2 Ceratina calcarata
TTTAGATTGCGCGCCAGAGTCAAAGCGTGACCCCGCCTTCTCCTTCGCGTAGAACAATAGATACAATTCGGAATATAGAGTATAACCCGCCTAGTGATAATTCGCGCTACCTGTACATAATCGCGTAGTAGTAAGCATTTGTATCTTTGTAGAGGCCCAGTGGTGAGGCAACCGCCGACCGAACCTGCCGCACCCACGGAGCCCCGTCCGTCTACTTTAGCAAAATANCGGCCGATCCGCTCGTTACACATTCTATCCACTTTGGCTGACAACTTAGCTATTTGCTTGGTGAGGTCTTCTATCTCACCACTGATCCTTGGTGAGTTTTCAAACCTGACGGTTGATCCTTCCGCGATGGCGGCCACTTCCGGTACACGCGTTCTTTCTATGGTCTTACCTGCAAGGGTCGCCAATTTCTGCAAATCTACTTCTTTGTCCACAATGGCCAGCCCCTTTTGTACTCGTGCTGGTAGACGTTGCAACCACAACGTGGACAAGAGCTTCTCACTTACATTTGCGCCCGCCAATCGCGTCACTTCGCGCAAAAGCTCGGTAGGCTTTCTGTCGCCAAGCTCGACTCCCGTGAGCAATCGTCGCTTCCTCGGACTTCGTTAACCGGTTAATCAATGCTTCTTTAATATGTGCA
>NW_017178956.1:0-850 GCF_001652005.2 Ceratina calcarata
GAGTTTTTCCAAACATTAAATTATTTGTAACTCTGAAACGGTCAACTTTACGGAATAAGTACAAGAGACCAAAGATCAAGACAATACAAGAGATCAAAAAAAACCTAACAAAATTCATTCCAGCCAAGAAAAAGCAATTTTTGCACTTAGTTTTAAAAAAAATTGTTTCCACAAATTTGCACGAGATTTTCATTCGGCAAATTCTTGATCCTTGTTCAGGGGCACATCCTGAAGGTGAATATGCAGAAGTGTGTCCGAGACATATCATAAATGCAGTTCTTCGGCTAAAATTGTCAATTCCAGACATATTTTTCAAGCTAAAACAGATGCTATGGTATTTATACATACAAACGGCTTACTGGATTCCGGACTCGCTTCGCACACATAAGAACTGTTACACGTTCTCTCTCTCTCTCTCTATCTATCTTTCATGCATCGCTGCTACTTGCATTGCATTGTATGTTGCACGTATGCGTTCGAAGTGGATCCGGAACTCCTTGAGTCACCCATTCAATAGTATTCCAAGTGTAGAAAAGGATAGCGATTGAGAAAGAAAGAGTGATTGAGCGACAACAATTTAACTACATTGTAGAACTGCGGAGTAATGTACACACCGATCGCTAGCGTTTCGAGAAGATTCAATGATGAAAAACAAAGGGAAATGAGACAAACATCGAAATGAGTGAATTACAAAACTATTGAAGCGTTAATTCATGTGTGACATCATTTTAATTTAGCTATAGGAAATACACCAAATATGCCGACTCGTTGGTGCGTCCGAACGAAAAATGTCTCGACTGCGATGCGTTTGCCGACAAGGAAAGGCTGCACAATAATTAATGATATATAA
>NW_017178956.1:4297-11710 GCF_001652005.2 Ceratina calcarata
GAATATAATTATCTTAGGTTGGATACACTGTGTAAGTCAGGATGAAAAAGGAGTGAATAAAACGTCTTCTTATGTGGGTGTAAACCCTGTAACAAGTGTATGTTCTTTGCTCCTTAAAATTATTAAAACTTTCTAAACCAAATCAGAAACTGTTTAAATCGTAACATGTCGAACGATTAATCAATTGCAATGGATTTGTAAATATGCTTGTAAGACTAGTACGTTCATCACTTAAATTAAATAAAGTGAAACCAGGAAATTTGACGATAGTAATAACACATTCATTGTCTGTACAATTTACTTACGTAATTAAAACTATGACTGTTACTATTAAGGCTTTTACAAAAGTTCATGTCAAGAAGAAACTACAAGTATAATAAAGGAAAGAGATTTTTAATTGAATCATCATCAATAATACAGGGAGTAGCAACCGGAGCTGCGATTAGAATCGTTGTCCTTCGCGTATCGATTCGTCGAATCTTTTTCCAATGAGAGGAAATCACAGATTAGATGCCGCTGTTCTGTTTGATCCATTGCCGGTAGTAGGAGACGTCCGTATACACTCCCGGGTAATTACGGACGCCACAACCCTTTCCCCACGAGACGATGCCTACTAATTGGTCGTCAACGACCATGGGGCCACCGGAGTCCCCTTGGCAGGAGTCCTTGCCGCCTTGCGTGTATCCGGCGCAAATCTGACCATTGGGAATGCCTCCCATGCTTTTATAAGCATCGTTGCAGCTCTTCGTATTGACCACAGGAACGGAAACCTTGTGCAGCGCCTCTGGAGCGTCTCTGGACTTGGTACTTCCCCAGCCGGTGATCAAAGCGTTCTTTCCTACCAGAGACGCGGGGTCTCCTTCGAATAGTCTCACTGATTTTTGTGCACTGTCGAATTGGAACGTGTCGGCGATACGGAATAGGGCGACGTCGTTCAGCGGGATACCCTCACTGGTGGTGCCGTAAGATTTGTGATGAATAATTTCTACGACGTTATGCAACGAGCCGCCGGAATGGATGGTGGTAGAGCCCGATCGTATTTGGTACGTTCCGGCAGCGTACTTAGCGCAATGACCGGCAGTGAGCACCCATTTGTTGCCGATTATGCTACCCCCGCAGTAATGGTTGCCATATCTCTGTAAACTCACTTGGTAAGGCGCTGTGTATATCGTGGTCTGCTCGCCACCCACGATACGGCCGTCCATTCGCAAATCGACCATCATTGTCTGGTTGATGGGGCTTCCTATCGAAGGAAACGTGCCCGTTTCAAGATAGCTTCCTTATACGCATCAAAAGATCAATCGTGATCTTATGAATCGTGTATGCAAAGTTGCGAGTACTTTTTATTCTAATGGGATCTTTCTTCTCCGCACAGTAAAGTAAATAAATAAATACATGCAAAGACTTACCGGTCACAAAGGCCACAAGGGCAAAGACCGTGGCGAGGTGTTTGAGCATCGTGAGAGTTGGTTTCTTTACTTTCGTCGATGCTCACGAGTCTGTGATGGCGGATCGAAATCGTTGCGGTATTTATAGTAGGTAATCGACTGTCCTAACACACGTATCGGCATAATCTAGAAATTAATTTAATATCTAGAACTTAAACGCTCGCGAATCGTTTCGATAATCAGTTGTTCGTGGCTCACTTATCTTTCGATTTTTCACCTGATATTAATGGTTTGCAATGCGTGGATGGGTTCAACAGGAAACAAACACGTAGGCCAATATTCAGTGTCGTTGCTTATTCTTAAGATCGTTTTAATCGTCTTAATTAAATTGTTATCCCTGTCTATCCCATATTTCCAGTCCTTGTTTTGTACAGGAAACAAGGACTTGAAGACGATCTTAAGAATAAGCAACGATTCTGAATACCGGCCGTAATTAAATTATTATTGATGGCTTTTAATCATTATTAATTAGTTTTCAAGTGCATTTTCGATCAAATTGCCTCGATTATTACGCACATATCGGCTTACGAGGAGTCGAGCTCGAAAGCGTCATAGCAGTCTTCCTTGATTTCGATTCCAATGTACGATACCGATCTAAAAATCCACCAATTACAGTTAATCGCATCGATTACTTCGCTAAACGATCCTGATAAATTCCGAGTGGCTGCATAAAATATAGCATGTCATTTGTCTTTTATGTGATTGTAAGCTTATCATTTGTCTTTTATGTGATTTCTTTCAGCGAAATTGGAAAGATCGTTCGTTTCATGATCGATTGACTCACATTGATAAAAATGAAATGAGATACGTTATCAGCTTAATACTATCAATGGTCTAACACTTTCATAGTTAACGCACGGTGATCGGAGGTTTATTAAGCGGAAAATCAAGGTTACAGTAAGCGTCGTCGAGTGGTGAACAATGCGTGGAATCACAAGGGCTTCCTAAACCGAACATCAGAGTCTTATGTAGGCACATCCTTGTTCATAAGTCTTAAAACATACTGTGAAACGTATAACCGAACTAGACGTTCTTAGGATAATCAACGAATTTCAACTTGTGATTTTAATGAATAGTTAGTGTTGAGAATAGACTCAGGTAATATATGACGCGGTTTCGATAGTTCTGGTGTGCTAGGGTTCGGAAAAAGCTCCAATGACCAAGGATTAGAATATCGAAGGGTACTTCACATCGGACCCAACAACCCTTCAAGATTTATTGCATCTTGAGGAGTTAGGAGAACCGGCCGTGTCATAGACGATGAAATTTTCGCGCAAGGCCATAGCTAATTTTTTCTGTTTCCGAGAACCGTCAAGATTATCACGACAGATTTGAAAAGTTTCAACCACGCCACCACGTCATACCCGCCTACAGATATTCGTTGTTCCCACCCTTACTTTGTGCGAACGGTGGAAGAACAAGCACTTGCTTGGGAGACGTGGAACGGAACACTCGATTTCTTTTTTTGGGGAAGCACACGTAGCTCCAAGTTTTACGGACTTAGACTTCTTACGGATCCAGGGCCGTCAATATCCTTGGGTGGTTCTACGAGAAATACAGATCGTCGAATCCTCTTCGGCGCACTTACAAGTGCTATACGCAAGAGTGTCAGCAGGTAGAAGTTGTCTATCGAGCAACATTCTAAACAAACGTTTGATAAGCGTTTTTTCATAAAACTGCGTGTTCTGATGGTGCGCGATGGAAGTACGACTGAGATTAAGCTTGTGAAAGAATATTCTTATTGATCGTCGCTCATAAATACGTAAGTTATAATATCCTCGCGAGGATCTATCGACGATCTTAACTGAACGTATCGCGTTCGACGAGCGAACAGGAGCAAAAAACCGTAGATTGGCAAGAAAAATAAAAAAGGTGGTATCTACCGGACATGATTGCAACGAGATTTCTCATGAAACAATTACATACGACATCCTCGAAGAGTTAGAGTTATCAGTAGTAATTATTATTAACAGACCGCGAATTTGATACATTGAGAGGAAATTTAGATCTGAAGCCTTCCCAAAATGACATCTACTCTGTCTGTATTCTACAGGGTGTCCCAGCTAACTCTGGCATCTCAAATATCTCACTTGTTTTTCATGATAGAAAAAGATGTTAGAAGAAAAAGGTCATCGGTGTTTTTTTAAATGGAACCATATATTTTTGTTATCATACGATGATATAGTTCATTGACCTATGACACTACGACCTCCAAATGACCTTGAGTGTGGAAATTACATAAAAGTTTGGAAATTGATTTAAATGGTGAAGTACCTTGCCTGATATTAGTAAACACGCTTCTTGTAACTTCAATATCATATTACTGATGTAAGTAGATTGTAAATATTGCTACTTAGTTCTCTTCTTTGGTTTACTACAGACAGCTTAGTATTCCATTTCGATAGAAACGAGCTTATGAGTGTGGAAGATAATTATAAAATAATGGTATTCTACAGTGAGCAAGAGAAAATTGAAATGATTTTAATTTACGGTGAGGCTGGAAGAAACTCTGTACTGGCAGCTCGACTCTATGCAGAGAGATATCCCGAAAAAAATCATCCTTGTCGACAAACTTTTGACCACATTGTTCAGTTATTTATTTCAACAGGCAGTGTTAAATCATTGAAAAGAGAACGATCGAAACCTGCTACTGGAGATGATAAACAAGTTTTAGTATTGGCTGCAGTAAATAGTGATTCAACTACAAGTTGTCGAAAAATTGCCCGTTTTTCGGATATCTCAAAATCAAGTGTATGTCGCATACTACAGTATCACAAATTTCATCCATATCACATTTCATTGCACCAGGAGCTTCATGGTAATGACTTTGATAATCGCGTTGCTTTTTGTCAATGGGCATTACAGCAATTGCAAGGGAATAGAAAATTTTTTCATGACGTTCTTTTTACTGATGAATCTACTTTTACTAATCATGGACAAGTGAATAGGCATAATATGCATTATTGGTGCACCGAAAACCCAAAATGGCTTAGGCAAGTTGAACATCAACGTCCATGGAGCGTAAATGTATGGTGTGGTATCCTTGGTGGTATTATTATTGGACCATTTTTTATTAATGGCACCTTGACTGGACAAAAGTATGCAAATTTTTTAATTGATAAGCTACCAGAACTATTAGAAGACATTTCCATTGCTCAAAGGTTACGAATGTGGTTCCAACATGACGGATGTCCGGCTCATAATTCATTAATAGCCCGACAAGTACTACAACAAAAATTTCCTCAAAGATGGATCGGGCGAGGTTCAGATATTCCATGGCCTGCGCGCTCGCCAGATATTACACCGTTAGATTTTTTTCTTTGGGGCACGGTGAAATCACAAGTTTACGACGAAATTCCCACGACACCGGAAAACATGATGGAACGTATTAAAATTGCCTGTGCTAATATCAGCAGGGAAATAATAATAAACACTACCGAATCATTTATTAATCGCTTAATGAAATGCATCGAAGTTAATGGGCATCATTTTGAACACCTGTTGAAATAAATAATTTCTTTTTTTCATTACTTTTTCTGTTATTTTACCATTTAAATCAATTTCCAAACTTTTATGAAATTTCCACACTCAAGGTCATTTGAAGGTCGTAGTGTCATAGGTCAATGAACTCGCCTTGCCCTCAGCTATCATCGTATGATAACAAAAATATATGGTTTCGTTTAAAAAAACACCGATAACCTTGTGATCTCGAAAAAAATGACCTTGAGCAAAATTTTTTACCAATCAAAATGTGTCCCATCGGATACAATAACTTTTTTTTCTAACATTTTTTTCTATCATGAAAAACAAGCGGGATATTTCAGATGCCAGAGTTAGCTAGGACACCCTGTATATAACTGTGGGAGAATTAATATGGAAAATAAACCACGATTTGAATACAGGATGAGCTTTATTAATATGCCTTTTACAAGATTTACAAATTTAACAAACGGAGATCTAACGCGCCTGACAGACCATCATTAACTGAACTGAACGCCCTGATGGCTTTTCCAACGCTCCTACCCTTCTGTCTAAAACAAGGACAGGAGGCTTATCTTTCCTGGAAAAACTGTCAGGGCAAGAGAAAGTATCAGAACCTTCTCAAGTGCTAGGCCATATGCTAGATGTAAGGTTCGACACTGCCATACATTAAACAGAACCCTACCGTAAAAATAATTTTAAACAACTTTCCAATCCTAACAAAAACATGGCAGCGATGAAGTCGCTACAGAACAATACTTATTAATTAATGGTGTATGTCCAAGAGCATTTGGGATATTGTATCCGGGTTGTTTCATACAAGCTGGCTTTCGTACTATTTCCTCTTTTCTAGAACGTTTTGGTACACTTACAAAATCATCTGAATGCATAGTGGATAACATGAAAACCTCCTTTTTGTCCATCCATTTCATCGCCAGTAAGTTGCGGGAATAGCGGCAACACACCTCTCCTTTTTTTAGTTTTTCCATCATTTTTGGCATACCCTTTCTTCTTTTGTTAACAGTACCACGTACACGCATTTGTTGTCTTCATATGCAAAAGTTTAAAGAACGAGGGACTCGCGTACCAGTTATCCACATATAATGTGTGTCCTTTGTTCAAATAGGGTTCTAAAAGAGCCATTACAGTATTTCCAGATTTTCCAATGTTTGCATATTGTTAGTGTACACTATTAGACCCGTTGTAGACAATAAAATCTTGTATGTATCCCGGTTTACAATCGCAAAGGACAAAAGATTTTATTCCAAATCTACTCCTTTTTGCAGGAATAAATTGCTTAAAAGATAGCCTGCCTTTATACAGCAGCAAACTTTCATCTATACATAAATTTTGAAAAGGATAGAACGCATTGGCAAATGATTTTCGTAATCTATTGATTATTTCACGTATTTTCCATAAACGATCGGAATTACATTCGTGATCATCAGCAAAATGCAACGTTCTTAGTAACAGTTTGTAACGATCTCTACTCATTATCTTGCAAAAATGTCGCTTCGCAATAATTCATTTTTGCTCCAATATTCATCAATTGATAATTTCTTATTCCTAGACATTAGTAAGCAAACAGCGATAAAATAGTACAGTTCGCCTGTTTCTGTCCCAGCTTCAGAATTACTATTATTTCTACGTCTCCATTGATTATTTGTTTTTTCAACAATGAAATCTATCAATTCCTCAGATACGAATAATTATGATTAATATAGATACGTAAAATCATGAATGGTGAGCCCACAATTTTGAGTGGTCCATCTGATATCTTCCGGATTGATGCTTTGTAAATTAACATCTTCAGATTCATCATGTAATAAGTAAATTTAATCGCCTTTTTTTACGAAGTGATTCATTTATGTAAGATTCATTTTCATCACAGCTATCCGAATCAGATTCGTTCACCTGTTTTCGTTGTTTATAATATACAGGGTGTCCCAAAACTAGTGTAAGGAATTTTAATGGGAGGTTCCTGACATGATTTTAAACAACATTTTCCTCTGCGAAAAAGTTGTCCGAGGCGTGGTTGAGGAGATATTAACAAAAAACACCGACCAATCAGAGCGCTCGGTTCGCGCGCGCTCCGGCTCGGGAGCGTTGGCTCCGATCCGGCCGGGCGGCTTTTCACGCGTTTGAACAAGCGCTCCGCTCAGTACGAAGCGTTTAACAAACTACATGAATAACAATGCAAGGAAATTGTTGTTCGTGCACTATTATGAATAACAATTAATACACTTAATCGTTGTTCACGTGCAATGGATGGAGAAATGATAGATTGTTGATAATTGATGGATGATGATAGGATTAACAAGTCGCGGGGAATATTGAATTAAAAAGAAAATGTAAAAACTGTAGAGATTTAGACTTACCCATTCATTCGCAAGTGCACCTGCTAACGATGGGCCACGGTCAATGGGTCAGCGTCCTTGCCGCTCGCAGGTAGGCCACAGCTGATCCTCTGTCCAGGGAAGGAACC
>NW_017178956.1:12340-19940 GCF_001652005.2 Ceratina calcarata
TACTAAATGAGATTTTATAAATTATCATTGATAAATCCAAACAACGTCTCAATAGCCAGGAGGTACAATATGTAAAAACTAGAGAACAAAAGAAATCTATTTATTTGACATGAATGTTGACCGACTGCGATAATATTTATCGTCGCTATATATTTAACATTAAATTAGGCTAAGGGATGATTAGTGATAAGCGACACAATTCCTTCCGGGAGTTATAAAAACAGATTAGTGAGATATGCATGTGAAAATTCGTACAAAAGAATGAATTTTTGGTGTCCCGACAATTACAATCTAAAATGTATTACGTGCTCCGTATAAAATTTATCGAATGCGTCTGATAAAATGGATGGCTATCATCAAGTCTTCAAAAAATATTTTATAACGACGGGAGCATGATTGTACTACATAACCGATGCGGGGACAATATAATAACGTCGATCGCTACGATGTCACAATTGATGAGATTATGAAATTCAAGTATATTTCACTAATTGCCCCACCGTAGCCACCTTATATAGCAGGGACACCTGTAAATATGTGATCTGTTGTACATCGCCTGTCAACGTGTAAATACACTCCTGTTACGCTGGCCGAATTTCGCTCTTCGCTTGTTCGCAAGGTACGTTATCAAGCCAATTATTATACTTCGAACGATTTTAGAAGATAATCGAACAGAACGAAAAGGAGGTCGAATTTGTAATCGCGCGATTTTCCGACCGGTACTAACTGCTAGTTAAAATTATTATTTTCTAACTCGGCACTGATAAATACTTGCAAGTTATACGTATAATAGTTAACGAGATAAAAGTCGGAAATTTATCGTAGTGAGCGAACGGTTCCTTGCTTGTATTTATCCGTTTGAATATATACGCGGAACACCGCAAGCGATTATGTACCGTTAAAAGTAAGTTAGTAAATATCGCGTGCTCAGCGGTCCGAGGTATTAAAAGGTCTCATTAAACAGCAATTATAAACTAGGAATCGGCGGTGGATGTTAGATAGTGAACGTGGCCAGCGAATCTAAAATGACTAGAATCTTCGTAATGTTTCTTCTCGTCCTGGGGGTCTGCCAGGCGAGTTTCATGCTCGAAAATACCGACAAAAATCAAGTAGATTTGAGATACCGGCTGCCGTCCGGAGTAGTGATACCGATCGATTACACATTGCACCTCACGCCTGATATGGTGAAATTCACATTTGAGGGTGAAGTGGACATCACGTTAATAGCGCTGACCACGAACAATATCTTGACGCTGAATTCAAAGTACTTGTCAATCTACAACGTTAAGTTCGTGGATTTGAATACAACGAAGACTCTGGAGAATGAGTACCTAATGGACGAAGAACACGAGATCCTGAACATTACGATAAAACCCCAGTTTGAAAAGGATCATCACTACTCGCTTCAGATAAAATACAATGGAATCTTGAACGACAAGTCGAAAGGATTTTATAGGAGCCAAGTCATACAAAGGGGCCAAGTAGTGTAAGGAAGCTTTATTATTACTATTATTATTATCATTATTATTGTTACTAATATTATTAACGAGCATAAATTCTTTAGAATTTACAAAGGAAAACAAGAGACGTGTGACAAAGAATTCAACTTTTTTACATTTTAGCGGGTATATCGCAACGACTTATTTCGAGCCGACGTACGCTCGACTAGCGTTCCCATGTTGGGACGAGCCCGCCTACAAGGCGAAGTTCGACATCAGTTTGACGCACGATAAGACACTTCAAGCGATCTCTAATACGGACGTACTGAAAAAAGAAGAAAAAGATGACATGATAACTACTTCGTTCAAAGAAACCCGACTGATGTCTACTTATTTGGTAGCATTCGTTGTAAGCAATTATGAATTTAAGGTAGATAAAGACGGCAACTTCACCTATAGGGTATGGACGAGGAAAACAATGATAAAGCATGTTGACTACGCTTTGGAAATGGGTAGGGAGCTTCTAGAAGAGCTGAATTTGTACATGAATATTTCGTACCAGACATATATGCCAGACAAATTAGATCAAATTGCGGAGAAGGATTTCCCGGTCGGCGCTATGGAGAATTGGGGTTTCGTGATTTTCAGGTATTTACAAGCGACGAACATCGCGATCAAAATGTAACAGGTTTTATTGCTTATCGATCTGAAAGGAAAAATAAGGAAATAGTTAGTACTGAATTAAAAAAATACTCGCGATTCTCCGCTCCTTGTAATGAATCATTTGATCAAATTGTACAATTGAATTGCGAAATGCTAATTTATTATCATTGATAGACTACGGATTTTATGCATACATACAAAAATTAAATGTACCGGAAATATAATGAATGCATGCGACATGCAAAAGTCTGAAGAAGAGAATCTGTAGAATGTGTAATACAGATCGTTATTTGTAAATGGTAAAAGAATTTTCAATCCAGATTTTACTTTTTAAATTTACAAGACAAAACAAATGTCGTATTTTGTATAAATGTCCGCAGTATTAAGAATGGTTGATCTTTTAATTTTCTGCTAGAACGTGTTGCACATTATCCACGTTCAAGTTTTTAAATATTTAATAATTACTTATAATATAATATTCCAAATATTATGCTTATTTCATACTAAATCATTAAATAGATTTCACTTTGGACAAGCAAATATATAAATATAGAAACGGCTAGTACATTTACCTGCACTATTATAATAGGAAATATAGTTAGTCAGTTTAGTCTTTCTTGACTTCTTTCACTTAAGATAGAAATTAAGATAGAACTGCACTCTTATCCCATGCCCTCCCTCGGCGCTTTCCTTTTTTTCATATGTTTCAACACTTTGATCAATTCCTTCAGTTCCCCTTCTGTCTCGTCATCCTTGTTCTCTTCTGCCATTTCTTGTGTTGGCCTAATCCCTTGAACAAGTTCCTCCTCTCCCGAAGCAGTTTTTCAAAATGCGCTCGCTACTTCGTTTTCTTAATGCCCATCCCTCTTATAAAATAAAACTATGGTAATCCTGTCCCAAATAATACTATTTTCTTTCTATTAATGATCACAAGCATATGACGCACCTCTTCCATCGTTTTCTTATAATAGGAAATATATTATTCAAATAATGTTTCACTGTAATACTGTTTTAGATAAAAAGTGTAGATGTTACAGTGGTCACTTTTCGCTGAATCTAGTCGTTAACAATGAGCCTGGACACCTTTGAACTTTAATTTCCATTTCAGAGAAGGTACTCTCCTTTACGACCAGGCTTCATCCACAACCCGCACGAAGATGAGAATACTCGTGATCATCGCTCACGAACTCACTCATCAATGGTTCGGTGATCTGGTCACCCCGAAATGGTGGAAATATATTTGGCTGAACGAGGGATTTGCCAACTATTTCCAATATTTCATTACTCACAAAGTAAATGCAATACTCTAATCCTTCTTAAAACAAACCTTTACCACTATGTTTCTTGATATGGAATTTATAAATTTTGGGGCAGTGCCATTTGTTTATTCAGCTATTACTATCATGGTTAAAATACATAAGGCGTGTAATTACGCGACTGATTGATACTGCCAGTCACATACCCTTCCTTGTAACAGCCATATGGCCTTATCTATTAATTGTATTTTGCGTTAAAAGGAAGGAAGTGAAGAAGTATTGAAAATGAAAATTAATTTTTCACTTAAAAAGTCTAAATTACACTTTGTAAGTTTGTTTAATAGTTGGATTACACTTTTACGAATTGCTGGCTTTTAAATTGACGTTTCCTCGGTTACAACCATCGCACTAGTTTTTTTACAACACTTGGTCCTTTGGAAATTGATGATAGGAAATATTCAATTTTCAGTAATATCACTCCAGTTTTTACAACTTTTAACAAAGCAGCCTGACATTTATGTCGTCTTAATCAGTTTTTATTTCTGAACACAATAAGTATTCATTTCTCGATATGGTCGTCGTATGGAATGCGCAGTAAGTGACGAAAATGGTGCCATCGAAAGACTATCTTTCGAATTTCTATCATGATTGCTATCACTGTCAGGCACTAATTCTGTTGAGCTGAACATCTTTAAAGGCCAATTCAGTTAACGTCGCAATTTTTACTCACTGACGTATCTTTCTATAACTTTACAGGTCAATTCATCATAATAGAAAATTAAACCAATGAGTAGAAATTGGGACCCCGACATAAATGGGGTCATTTACCTTAGTTTAAATTTATACTTAATAATAATAATGAATTACATTGATTGAAGATTACTCAGTAGATCTCAATTTCTGTTCACGTTACAATTTCACTACCTTAAATTTATACAGGGTGAGTCACCTAACGTTTGAACCTCAAATATCATTGCTGTTTTTGAAGATACATAAAATGTTTTAAGAATAAAATTGAATGGTTTAGTGGGGCTCACACGATACCAAAAATATTTTTGTGTTTATGTCATTTTTTTAGAGATATGAAGGTCACCTTCATTTGTTTAAATGGAACCAACATTTTTTAAATACCTAAGATAATAGTCCCTTTCATTAGAAATCCAGTAACTATAATGATTCAAGGTCACGGTTGTATAAGTGAGACTTATAGTAAACAAGTATTGCGTGTAATCTGGTAGTGTATGTTTTCTACAAGTCTCACTTGCGATAAACGTATTCTACTTTCATACCGACCGTGACGTTGAATAATTGTAGTCACTGAATTTCTAATGAAAGAGACTATCATCGTAGGTATCTAAAGAATAGTGGTTCCATTTAAATAAATGAATATATCTCTAAAAAAAAATGACAAACACACAAATATTTTTGTTATCATATGAGCCCTACTGAATCATTCAACTTTATTTTTAAAACATTTGACATATCTTTAAAAACAACAAAGATATTTGGGGTGCAAACGTTAGGTAACTCATCCTGTATATAAAATTATAGAAAAGAAACCAGTGAGTAAGAACTGTGACGTGAACAGAAATTTCGTCATTTACTATAGTATCGTCTAAATTATCGTTATAAATATCAAATATTCTTCAGTTATTATTATCTACCAAGTCTAGATATAATTTTCAGTACGATAACTAATGATGAAATTATGAAATTTAGATAAAACCTGAATTGCGATTGGACGATATGTTCCTTGTGGACAGCATGCAAGAGACGGCGATGGTCGTTGATGGGTCCCCGGAGGTACGTCCCATGAATAAGGACGTAATCACCCCTAAACAAATCGATGATCTCTTCGATGGCATCGCCTACCAGAAAGGTAAAGAAAACGAATAAAAGACGTCGTTTTAAACTCGATTAGATACATGAAAAAATAAATAGATAGTCGGTTTTAGTTTAACATCAGATAAACAGAAATATGAGCACAAACACCAATGTTAAATTTAATTAAATTTCTAACGGAATTTCTTTTCTTCATTAGCGATATACGTTACCTAATCTTATCGAAAAGTTAAGACGTTTTGAGTACCGTAAAATTGAAGATAAGCGGGCTTGACAAGCGAAAATTAATAATCTGAAAAATCGATAGCGTCACTTTCTAATAACTTATCAGTTATTAAATATTAAAAGTCTATGAATTAACAATTATCATAACTCATATATACGAGTACTTTGTATACAGGTTTTCGCAGAACTAGTGTTAGGCCTTCAAATGGGTAGAAGCTGTGGTGATTTTAAACAACTTTTTCTTTTGCAAAGAAGTTGTTCGAAACATGGTTGTCGAGTTATTAACGAAAAACCGGGACCAATCAGAGCGCTCGTATAGCGGGCGGCCAGGAGCGCGACAACTGCATTCGAGACTGTTGCTCCCGTACGCCACGCTCGTGACGAGAACGCACGATTAATACAAAAGTTACATTCAATATATTTTGTATCAACCATAGATCTACAATCCACACTGTATACTTTATTTATCAGTGCTTTTTAGAAGTCTTGCAATATTGCATTCACAATTTATCTTTTGATAAGGAGATAAGAAATAATTCATAGTGGGTATTAAATAGGTCCTAATAGCTTATCAATGAAAAATCTAAGTATATGGTCCACAGTCATGAAAAATTGAGATGATCTTGACATCCTGACGTCGGAATCGCTGACTAGTTTCATAATTACATTTCTGTTTTCATGGAGAGGTACTAAATAATTAATAGCACGTACCAACTATGTTTAAATATCTGAGAAACATCGATCCAAGTATCTAGTTCGGTCCAATCATTCTGATAAACAATAACAATCTCATAAACAGAACGCGGATCTTTATGCAAAATAAACCTTTCTTGAAATCAGTGTAGGAAATGAAATCTAAATACGAATCTACTTTATATTTAAAAATCATAATATACATTTCGATATTTCATAAGTTGTTGAACATTGAAATAATTTTTTATATTTTATGTATATACCATTTATTTATAAATGCATAAAAAACGCAGAATACTTATTAATAGAGGGGATATCTAAGGCTTACCATCGGAATCCGAGTATGCTTAATTTAGATTCGATGAGACTGAAATTATAATTGTGGTAACTCAGAGGATTATAGGAATTCATGCTAAATTTTTTCAATTGTGAATATGTGAGTTTTATAATATGGGAACCGAACAATGGAGCAATATTCCGAAGTTGGTTTAACAAGGGAACAATACAGAATTTTTGAAATGTTGCAATTATGAAAATATCTAGAAACCGTAACTAAGACCCACAGATTTATATGCAAAAGAAATAATAAAATTATGGTGATCATTGAAAATAAGACTTGGTTGGAAAATAAATCCGAAGTCTCATATAGGTGTACAGTGTTTCTAAAGGATTGCCTAGAAGGTGTTTATGAGGTTGTATTTGGTAAGTTTACATAAAATCATCGATAAGCCATTGAAATGCTAACAATGATTAATTTTACGTTACGTTAATAAAACACTGTGCACAATTTTAGAAATCTTGCAAAGCTATTAAAAAAGTTACTAAATTTTGAATTCTTATGTTGAACAGCAAAATTCTGATTTGATTTGTGAAAAAATGTAGTTGCAATAATGACAAAATTTGAAAATTT
Source organism: Ceratina calcarata (assembly GCF_001652005.2). Taxonomy (NCBI): domain Eukaryota; kingdom Metazoa; phylum Arthropoda; class Insecta; order Hymenoptera; family Apidae; genus Ceratina; species Ceratina calcarata. The sequence goes on from NW_017178956.1 coordinate 19,369, forward strand.
GTATTATTGTTAATCCATTTGAATCATTTGGAAAAGCGGAAATTCAGCCCGTATCAATCAAAAGCGCGCAAATTTGCGCTTCGTATGATATAGGCCAGAAAAATACCACGTACATATGAGCTCATGATGTAATTGGATTAATACACGTCCTGAGAATATTTTAAAATTGACATATTATTATCAACTTCAAAAATATGACTTAAAGCATGTAATAAAAAGTAAACAAAATTAAAATTTTTAGACTGTTACAAGTCAAGTACAATCAAACCAAAAAGAGTCACGACTGTGTATCAGAATATTAGGAAATTGCTTATAACTATTATTATAATTATTACTATATTGGAAATTGCCTGTGACTTAAAGAAAGATGTTGAACAATTTAATAAACACCTTCACTATAAACTTAATACTTTCTATAAGATCATCAGTTCACGTATTGGGCAGAGCTTTTTCTTACATTTCTTAAACTTTTAGCAGAGATTTTGCGGCTCATACAATCTTAATCGATCTACTGAAACAAACGTGTTTGCGAGTTTTCATTTAGCTACACATATTCAGGGACACTCTAATCC
>NW_017178956.1:20265-22069 GCF_001652005.2 Ceratina calcarata
CTTTTCTGTATTGCTTAACACTAATAAATAATAATAACTGTTGCAGCGCGTTAGGTAATGTGGATTCGAATGACCTTTTCGGATCCCTCCAGAAAGCTTTGGATGAGAGTGGGATTAAATGGAAACAGCCCGTGCAAGTTATAATGCATAACTGGGTGGAATATCCGGGATATCCAACGTTGACAGTTAAGAGAGTCGATAGGGGCTACGAATTGACACAGGAACGTTTTGTGATCGAGCTGATGATGAAAGTCAAGGAGTACCCTACCAAGTGGTGGATACCAATCACTTATGTCGAGGAATCGAATCCAGATTTCAATAACACGACTCCCATCGATTGGTTCTCTCCGGACGATAAATCACATACCGTGCCATCTAAGGAAAAAACAGGATGGTTTGTTTTTAACACGCAGCAAACAGGTATGTTGCCTAGTTTTTATAAAACATTCGAAATGAATAATTAAGAGTTGACATTTAATTTTTAATCGTATGCTCAAGAGTTTCAATGTAAGAATTGAATATTTATATAATCCGACGAATAAAACTTTTTCCATTTCTTGCAATATCCATATTAAAGAATAAGTTTGATGTTCATTCGTGAATTAGGCTTAAAGTCGAATATTGCTGAACCGAGATCAGATGGATCCGACAATCGTTGTTCGCAACGCGATTACGTAATCTTCGTTTCACCTCTTTTCTGGTAACTTATATTACGTTCCCAGTCTCATGTATAACACCAAATCGTACATGCGTAAATCTGTTCTAGTTTATCGAAGACTTTATATTCATAGAAGCTCATCTATCATTTTCTCAACAAAGATCATGGGTCCAGATCGCTTTTGCTGTGTGTGAAAGTGCTGGTATTAACTCTAGAGTTAATTAAAGATTGCGGGCGCGAAGAAAAGTTTTTCGCGAACGGAACTGAAAGTGTGGTGGCGCGGCCATTAATGAACGAACACGTGTACCGGTATTTGGTGGTGATCCCTTACTTAGTGTATCAATCACGGGAGACGACATCTGGGCTCGTGGAGTCAAAAAATTTGATGGAACTAATTTCCAAGCCTGGAGATTCCAGCTTATGTAATTATTTTATGTTAACGGCATTCAAGATGTAGATGGAACGAGGCAAAGGCCAAATCCTGGGACGGTTGATGAGAAACCATGGGTGCGTGAGAACGCAAAAACAATGTTTGTCATATCGTCATCAATGGAAGCAAAGAAATTAGATCCTATTCTGGTTTGTACCACTGCGAAAGAAATGTAGACGAAGCTGTGCATGCTTCATGAGCAGAAGTCGGAAGCCAACAAGATGGTGCTCTTGCAAAAATTTCATGAGTACCGAATGTCATCTGAAGATAGGATGGAACAGCACATAGCAGCAGTGCAGAATATGACTGCTATTTTGCGGGATGTTGGCGAACAGATATCCGACAGTGCGGTGGCAGCAAATCTGCTAGCCAGCTTGTCGCCTAGATATGGAATTTTTAGAACAGCATGGGATAGTGTCGATCCAGCGAGACAGACACTTGGGAATTTGACTTCAAGATTAGTTGCGGAAGATCTCCGACTGAATTCAGAAAATCAAGAAGGGAAAATAGCTCTAGTTGTGTCCAAACAGGATCAATCAAAGAAGTCTGAAATTCAGAAGAATAGTTCTAAGAAATAGAAGGCGAAGAAGAATGTTACGTGTTACAAGTGTCATGAAAAAGGACAATTCGCGTGTGAATATCCTGAGAAGTGCGGGAAAGAAAAGAACGTCGTGAAAGACATATGTGATAGTGCGTTCATTTGCGTTTTGGTCATA
>NW_017178957.1:0-645 GCF_001652005.2 Ceratina calcarata
CTGTCATCCATACCGCAAAGTCTTGATGGTTTTTTTTTTTATTTAAAAGTGTGATAGAAAATTGGTAGTCAGGTAATAATGTCTGATCGTTTTGCTCGTATTCGTCGTCCTGACGGTCGTGTCTAATCAGCTTATAGGAGAATGAATCTAGAGGCCCGTTTACGGTCCCGCGAGCGAGATGAACGTTTGTCCGCGATAAGATCGGCGAGATTTTTCCAATCGGAACGCTCTGTCCATCGGTTTCTCAGCGTCTGACAGCGTCGAATCATTATCATAACCGGAAGGCGACCGATGTCACGTGTTATTACAGCGTTACGCAAACACCGCGCGGCGTAGTGGTTCATTAATCACTCCGAAACGCCGTGAACGAACGAACACGTTCCCGTTCCCTCTTGTCCCCGTTCATTTTCTCTTATTCTCCCTTTCACGCTCTCCCCTTTGCTCGTCCTTTTTCTCCCATTCAATATCACTTATTTTGTCCGGACGTATTAGTATTACAAGAAGCCGAATGTCCCTTTCGCGCGGCTCAAACCTGCTCGCAATATTAAGTAATTAAAGGTACTTAATAATGATTTAACGAGGTTGGGTACTGGAATGAATATGATAAAATCGTTTTGAAAATTATTTCAATCTACTAGTAGAAGC
>NW_017178958.1:0-645 GCF_001652005.2 Ceratina calcarata
AAAAACTATGCCTCACTTTGCATTTTGGCAAAGAGAATTGTTGTTCAGAAACACTTACAGAATAACCTCTCTTCGGCTCTAGCACTTTTTCTGGGACACTCTGTATATCTACAATGTATAAAATGTGATAAGATATGCAATGTCTCGATTCAGCAAATGTACTCGTTCTACAATTCTCGTGATGAAGACAAAAAAAAGTGTTGAGAAGAAATATTTTATGTATACTTTAAAGTGGAGGAGGGGGATAGTGGCTTTAGGTTTCTAAATAAGAACCGTCAAAATCTGAAGAAAATTAGCAATTTTAAAAATGGCACGTTTTCGAATTTCGCGATACGTGTTAATGAACTTTAGATTCGCATATAAGATAATCACGTTATCTATAAATGTACAATCGATGTGATCGATCAAGATGTGTACCAAGTTCACGAACAGGTGGATCTAAGAAAGAAGTTTAAGAAAGTATTTATAGTTAAGAATCCGAAATGTTGTAACTAATCGTCATTGATCGATAGATTAATCTGCGCTTCTATAAATGAGTATCAGGACTTATGATATTCACAGGTGATAGACAAGTGGTCAGCACGTGAAAACCAGTGCCGTAGACGGAAAAGCATGTAAAAATGGGCGCCTCAAAGGGGCGCGCTG
>NW_017178959.1:0-645 GCF_001652005.2 Ceratina calcarata
TCCTAATACGGTTTAAAGTAGTTGGAGGATTTCTTGAGAGATTTGCATAACTTCGAAGTTGGAGTGGGGTTGGGATGGGGGGGGAGGGTTTGGAAGGATGCGGTAACCCTTGATATAAATTAATACTAAACGGCATGCGAAACTTGTTTGACTATGATTTAAGATTCAATCGTTGTAAAAGTGGGAAGCACCCCCCGAGAGGGATAGGGGGGGGGGTTGGTAATCGGTCGTATTTCATTTGGGTTACATCGGCTATTGCGAAACCGAGTCTCTTCTGTTCTCCCCTCACCCCCATCTCCTCCGCAGTTCCACGTCACATTACGATGATAATCAGGAAATGTAGGAACCGCGAGGAAGTTGCGGTTAAAAATATATATACCCGTCCCAGGAGCCGCGTCCGCGAACTTAGTAATTATTACAATTATTACGGATTCAGCCCCGGCGGTACCGAACTTTTTCCTCGCCCCTAATTGCGATATGAAATTCCAAACGGAGAAACTTACCGCGGAATACATTCCGCGTCCGACGCTCGGCAGGTTTATTAAGAACCGTTTTTAATTACTGTTTCAATGTTGAATTTCTACGATGGGGTGGTTGAGAGAGGGTGGTGGAGGTAGCGTCGAATTGTGGGACGTTAATATTAAT
>NW_017178960.1:0-645 GCF_001652005.2 Ceratina calcarata
CTCGAAACCCCAGTCATAGAGACGATGGAACAGGACGGACAAGAATTCCAGGAAATGTTTGACGGGGTTATCGAGAGTTTGGCCAGAATGTCCGGGTCAAGTGAAACCGCGGAACCGATCGGGAGTGCACCTACTTCGCAAGAAGCAACAAGGGATACCCGGTCAGGCGTTGCAGTGAGCGCGCCATCGGAACCCAATCGCCGAGCGGAAGAAATTGTTATTCCGCTTGCGCATTGGCAGTTGCGTGTGCCTGCACATGTGCCGACCAGGGTTCGATGCTTCAGATGTACGGTTCCCGAGGGTCGATGGATTTTAAAATGGGATACTAGCGGACAGTTGGTGTCGCTCATCTTTAAGAAGAGGGCCAGTGAACCTGGACAGCAGCGGGTAGCACGACAGGATCGACGACCTGCGAGGCCAGCAGCCACTTCGCCAGCGGAGCAGGGCGCGAGTCGTCGCCCGCAACGACCCTCGGAGGCGCGAAACAATCGGAGCCTTGGACGTCGACGGGATTCGCCGCCAAGGAGGCAGGAGCTGGCTGCACCGAACAGGTCTCGTAGGGAGACACGACCTTCAGGACCCGAACGACCGGTCAACCGACGAAGGAGGACACGTTAGCGATGGGAGGACGATCGGGACCGCGAG
>NW_017178961.1:0-646 GCF_001652005.2 Ceratina calcarata
GCGTAAACTCGTTTCCCGCTCCTATCCGGACCCGGTTAGGTATTCACCTAACAATTCTGCACCCCACAGTATCGTAAATAAAACAAACGGGATATGCTTTTTAACTTTTTATTAATAATTTTTTTTAATAAAATATATTTATTATATTGTCGCGGCCGCCGCGGCCGCGACGGTCCGCCATCCGTCCGACGACCGGTTNTGTGGGTGCTCGCCACTTTGATCGCTCCTGCAAATGTTGCATATATTTTAACGACCATCGTTTCCAAAAATGATTGCGAATCGCCTGCAACAAATGATATCATTCCAAACGATTGTCTGGTATCTCCGGAGGTGCTGCATCAAAAACTATTTCTGTTGGTTCACCAATTAAAAAATTCTCAGAAGGTCCTCAACATCTGCAGTCAACGGAGAGATAGGACGCGAATTTAAACAGGACTTTATTTCGGCAAGTACCGTGGAAAATTCCTCAAAGGTCAATAGCTTATCATTAAATGCACGCTTCAGATGGTGTTTAACTGATCGGACCTCTGCCTCCCACAAAACTCCATAATGAGGGGAATTCGGTGGAATAAATGTCTAAGACATTCTCATATTCGCAAGCGGAGCAGCAGTTCTATTATAAAATTCGGAACCGGCCTTAAACATT
>NW_017178962.1:0-645 GCF_001652005.2 Ceratina calcarata
GAATTAACTTACTTGGAAGATTCTCCGCCTCTTTCCTAGCCAGTTCGACTCTCCCTTCACCAACAAACAACTCTTCCACCCCTGTCCTAATCTCCGGAAGAATTCCCTCCCTTCTGAGGAATTCCACCACCGCTCGAGTCGACGTTTCCAAATTCTGGACTTCCGTATCGACAACAAGGTCAGCGCTCATTGGTGCTTCGTACTTCTGGCCAATGCCAGTGAAGCTTCTTATAATTCCCTTCCTCGCTTTTTCATAGAGACCCTTCACGTCCCTCGCCTCGCACGTTTCTACAGAGGCTTTCACGTATATCTCGAAGAACTTCAACCCAGCATCCTCGTGGACTTTCCTAGCGAGCCTTCTGTCCGCTTCGAACGGTGACACGAAACTGCAAATAGCGATCACCCCGCAATCGGAGAATAATTTTCCTACTTCCGCGGCCCTGCGCACGTTTTCCTCCCGGTCTTCTTTCGCGAAGCCTAAGTTCCGGTTTAAACCATGCCTCAGGTTGTCACCGTCGAGGCTGTACGCTGGTACTCCCTGCAAGAAGTCATCCAAGTAAGTAGAAAGATAATTATTAACAAAGACAAACTGTCTTAATTAGACGTTTTTTTAAAGAAAAATTTAGTTTTACTGATTGTGAGTGA
>NW_017178963.1:0-645 GCF_001652005.2 Ceratina calcarata
ACCAGTACCGAACACCTCTGATAGATAGCAAAAGATAAACCAATAACCATCCGGATGTAAATACAGACGGAACGAATTATTAAAAAACCCCTGTGCAAAAACATGATACGGATAATCTAAGCATTGCCAAGAGATCATCTCCAGCCGGAACGAACAAAAGAAGTACCAATTAATATCAAAACATACCCACCTCGAAAACGCAACCACCACACTAGGAAAACGTAGGAACCAAAATATGAAAACCTTAAAATATGACATCTTTTTAGGAAAACAACCCAGGACACCTTACGAAATTAACCCACAACCATTAAAAAAGAAGAAGAAAAAGAAAAGAAACAACAAACAAACAAACAAAAACCCTGTAAAGCCTGAGGAGCAAGCAACTATCATTAAACCAAAGCCCTATCATAGTCTCTGTCAAAAAGAAGAGACAACACACCCTCCGACTCATCACAAACAAAAGTGATTAAGATAATCACACCCCTAACAAATATGAATGACACGGTACAACCAAATAGCAAAACATGAAAACACAGGAGGAAAGATTGAGAAGATGACAAAAACCTCCCCTCACCGCTACACACCCAAATGAAGACAAACATAAAAATCCTCAGACAAAACGATAGAAAGAAAAGACCACTAAAA
>NW_017178964.1:0-645 GCF_001652005.2 Ceratina calcarata
ATTCCAATGTAAACTATCTATATTTATGTACAAACCTATATTCGTATTTATCGTCGTTATATTTTTCGGAATATTGTATTTGATCAACTGGCATTTTGAATAATTAAAATTTAAACAAATAGAAATAACTTTCCTTCATAAAATTTGTTTTCATAGCAATTGTATGGATATACAGCAAAAAATTTCACCTTCTCTTCGATGACGGTGTAGGTACGAAGCGGGTAAAAATTTATATGAATATCGTACACCTGTGTAGGTAGACTTTTCGAAAAACTAACGACAGGTAAACGCAATATTCAACATTCAACTAGTGTCCTCTTATAAGATCAAAAATCAGATTAAAAATGAAAAAGTTTACAAAAATCTCGATTGCTACAAGTGGTTTAAAAATGCATTTTATTAATAGTAGAAAAGCATCGTTAGAGTTGGCGAACCAGTAAGATTTTGATATTTTGTTAACCGCTACGAAATGCACGACTTGTGTCCACTATGTTTGAAAAAAGGCGCAAAGAAAAACATAAAATTGTTACAAATTAACTTGAAAGAGGCTGTATGGATGTGCGAAGAGGAAAAGGTAAATGTTCTGTTTTAATACATCTCTTTTCTATATGACTATAATATTTAGGTATTCGATCACATATAACC
>NW_017178966.1:0-645 GCF_001652005.2 Ceratina calcarata
AAATAAAATCTCCCCTGAACCCCCCCAATCGGTCCCCCTCCCCCCTCGAACTTAATTGCCAGCACACGCATGAATGATTTATGATATTGAAATAGGGATTCTACGTAAATATGCAAAAGCGTTAAGGGTTTCAAGCGTTTGCTTGTTTCACCGAATCGATTCAGGTGGATACGCGATGCCGGGGCACGTAATTGTGCAACTAACGCATTCGACGCTCGTTTAATCGATTCACGCTAGCGGTCGGCATTCTTGGCGAGCAATACGCGGATCCGAGGGCCCGTTCCGTCGCATTTGTATTTCGACGCACAATATATTTCGACTGGAACGACCACGCGGGAGAGAACCGGCCGGGGCCCTCCCGCTGGACACGCATTCCGGTACCAAGCGCACGTTGAATGCGCTGCAACAACGATACGCCCGGCCTGTAATGAATTTTTCCTCCGCAAACGCACCGCTTTTACCGAAACAATGAGCCTCCCCTTAAAACCCCTCGTGTCCCCACAGGTTCCCCACTGCGTCTCGTTTCTAATGTCGTTTATGGTAAAAAGTACTCTTCACTATAAGTGTATTAGTGTTCAATACTGTTACCTTTTTTTGAATTCATGGAATTATACTATACTGAATTATTATTATACTATACTGAAT
>NW_017178967.1:0-3383 GCF_001652005.2 Ceratina calcarata
AATAAATAACAGAAAACATATCGATAAATAACAGAAAACATATCGATAAATAACGTTTAAAACAACGGGTAAATAAATAACATATATGTGGGTAAGAGGATAAAGATAAGTGTCAAGAGGATAAGAAATAAAGTAAGAGTGTATAATGAAACCAATAAAACGTATAAACTGGTAAGAGGTCGGATATTATGTGATCCGAGAATGTTCTCTTAACCTTTCTGCTTTTTCTTTTTCAGAAATTACACTGCAGATGAAATAACTGGCTTTAGACCAGTTCTTTGAGGACCGAAGCATATACGTGATCAGTGATGCAAGAGTAGAGATGGAATTGGGTGATCTATGTAACTCGCGTCTGTGGTCCTGCCAGGCTGGACAGTAGAAGAGCGTATGGATGTTATCGTCGCATTCGGAGTCGCAGTGGTGACAAGATGCAGACGATTCTTTTTTAATACGCGCTAAGAACTTTCCGAAACAGCCGTGTTCGGTAAAAGCTTGTGAAATATAAAAATTGATTTTACCATGTGGGCGTTTCATCCACCGATCATAGGAAGAGAAAATTGCTTGTCCAAGAGAATTGTCAGGAAAATTTTGAGTGGTGAGTCTCCTTTTCCACTCGATATGCATCGTTTCATGAAGATTCGCCTTTAACCGGGTTATCTCATTACGGCGCAGGTTCCTTCGTTTTTTAAGAGTTTCTATGTTGTGGTAAGCTTTGGCGGTGAATTCGATCTGGATATCGAGCGGGATACACCTTGCCAGCAATAAAACAGATAATAAAGCGGCCGTCCTATAGCAGCATGCTATTCTATTAGCCATCTTCTTTTGGAGAGCTAGTAGATTCCTACATAAATTTTTACTGGATAAAACCTCTTGCGACCATACCGGTGCACCGTATAATACAATGGAGTTAAAGGTATGTGTGTATAAGCGTCGGGTAGATTCAGATGGCCCATTAATATTAGGCAGGATTTTTCTGATGCCATTAATGAAGCCGGCAGCTTTTGGAATAATTTTTTCTATGTGCGTGGAAAAAGTGAGCCGTTCATCAAGAAACACTCCCAAATATTTAAATGAGTCGACAAAGAATATTTTAGATTTATCTAAGACTATATAGTTTACAGTATCATTCTTTCTAGCTCGTGCTGGAGTGCTGCACATAACTGCAGTTTTGTGGGCGGCCACCCTAAGACCTAAAGATCTAATGCTGTCAATAACATGTTGAGTAGAAGTGGAGGCGATAAGGCGACAACTCTTCCGGTCGCAATGTGAGGTTAAAATCAAGGTATCATCGGCATAACCTGTAATCTCTGAATCGAAAGGGAGGCTTAGGTTAAGTATGCAATCGAAACCAATGTTCCACAGAGAGGCTGCTAAAACAGAGCCTTGGGGAACTCCGGCACACACTTTTTTGACTACTACATGGCCCTCCTTGTTAATGGCAAAAATTTCGCGTTCTCTTAGGTAATTCTGGATTATTTTAATAAGGTAAGTTGGAACTTTTTTTGATATTAAGCCTTTGATAATTGCTGACCAAGGTAGAGAGTTGAAAGCATTGCTGATATCAATGCTAACAGCAATAGTAACTATCCCATTAGCATAATTATTCCTGATTTTGTTACAGACGCGAGAAAGAGCTTGTAGAGTGCTTCTTCCTTTTCTGAATCCGTATTGGAATTCAGAAAGCCTGTGTCCGGAATTATTCATGTGTAGTTCTAGGCGTTCAACGATAATCCTTTCAAATATTTTGCTTATATCATCAAGCAGACAGAGCGGTCGATATGCTGCAGGATCGTTTAAAGGTTTGCCAGGTTTGTACAGAAGAAATAACTTGGCTTTCTTCCACATCGTGGGAAAGATTGATTTCTTAAGACAATCAGTGAATATTTCTGAAATATAGGTAAGATTTTTCCTAATTAAGCAGGCTACAATTACGGCTGGAACGCCAGATATTCCAGGAGCCGAATTCTTTTTTAACATTCGCTTTACAGCATATTCGACTTCCCTGTCTGTGACGACAAAATCATGATGCCAAGTGAAACTGCCTGTTCTCACTTTCCTATCAGTAGGTGATGGGAATAGATCATCTAGGACACGCCTTAATACGACCGGTTCTATGTACTCGGTGAGTGGAATACGAGTAAAGCTATCTTTTTTCGTTGCCCATTTATAGGGACGTCCCCAGGGGTCTTTATCGATTGTGGATATGACGGATTGCCACTGCAAGCTTTTAGCTTTGTCTATGGAGAATTTAAGTTTTTGTTTGCTGACTCTATATTGCAGTTCAGCGGCGTTAGCTACTGTAAAGGTGATTTTCCCGCTATATGCTTTCTTTTTCAACTTTTGCCAGTTTCTTCTAGCTTTCTGGCATTGTGACCGAAGATTTTTAATTTCTACCGACCACCATGACTGAGGGGGGAGTTTAGAGGTAAAGACCTTCCTAGTCATTGACAGATTGCAAAGGTTAGTTAACGATGAGTTGATGTTTTTAATCCTTTTATAAAAGGAGGGTTTTAATTTCGTGGATCTGTTCCAGGCATCTGTTATAGCCGAAGCTTCACAGATGTCTTCCTTCAGTGATTTTAAATTCCATCTAGGGAATATACTGGCTTTGTTTTTTCTGGAGACTCGAGCAGGTAAAGACATTAAAAAATTTATATATTGGTGGTCGGATAGGGATTCAGTCTCCTCAACACACCAACCAGTAATATGAGCGGCAGCTGCTTTATTTGCAAAGGTGACGTCCACTATCGATGAACCCTGAGGACGGATACACGTAGGTTTATCCCCTTTATTTAAAATAATCAGGTTATTAGACTTTGCCCATGCTTCAAGAACCTTTCCTCTAACATTATTACTCCGGCAACCCCATGCTGTGGATGCGGCATTAAAGTCACCACCTACAATAATTGAGAGACCTTTTCGTTGGTTAATAATCTCAGCTATTATTCGAAGTTGATTCTCGAATTCAACGCGTTTTTCGCTAGGAGAACAGTATACAGATACTATTAGAATGGAGCGGATAATAATTGCAACTATATTATTTTCACAGGTGACTAATTGTGTTTGATGAGAAGAGAGTCCTTCTGCAACAATTGCAGCCCTGCACGCAGTGTCACCGAACCAGCCAGGCCTGCATGGATTGTAGGGTTCTGATACAATTGCGACGCACGAGTTTCTCTGTACAATATTTCTTTCGAGAAGAGACTGGGCTGCAGACGCATGATTCAAGTTTATTTGGATGAAAGGTATAGAGGAATTATGGTTCATAGCAGCGTATAGTTTGTCTCAACCGATTATATAAAGTATAGCGAATAGAATAGAATAAAATAAAAAGATGTATTTAAAATAAAGGAATTAAAATAAATAAAATAAATAAATTAATA
>NW_017178967.1:5430-8141 GCF_001652005.2 Ceratina calcarata
AGGTAAAACTTGTTAACGCTTTGTCGTTGCAGGTTCCTCCACCCTGATGCGATTACCCTGGATTTTGTTCGATAAAGGGATGGTGGAACGGGTAGGAGCGCTATTCAGACTTTTTTTAAAGTTCTGGAAGCTTTGGCAACTTACAGTTCCCATCTTGTGATCGTTTTTAAATTTGTTCCGTTCACATATTTTACAGATAGCTTCTGATGAGGAGCACGTACTGGATGGGTGCCCTTGGTGACCGCATTTATAACACCAGTCTATCATATCGATTTCTGACGTGCAGTTATTTCGGACGTGCCCGAAATCCCAGCACTTAAAACATTGGATGGGTCTGTTCTCGAGGGGTAAGAATCTAGCAGTGGACCAGCCAATCAAGGCAGATTGTTTCGATATTAATTTGAAGGCTGCAGTTTCATTACACTTGCACCAGACTGTGGCTGTTCCCCTTGCATTGGGTCGAACTGGGCCCAATATGAAGCTTTCATTATCTCCACATATGGTGCGTAACGTGTTATTAATTTCTTGGTGGGAAGAGGCTAAATCCAGATTCGTTATGAGAAGTTCTTTATACTTTTTAGGACATGAAATATTAACGTCGCCTGAGGAGAAGAGGGAACTGATTTTATTCATTAGCGTGGGACCCAACTCGCCATTGCCCTTCTTAGGGATTTCAAGGAGTAAGCCACCATTCATCGCAGAGCGAGGCTTAATTGAGTCTATACCTAATTCTTGTAAGTTAATGTTCTCTTTGGCCTTTGTTAGGATTTCGCAAAGAGATAAGCTACTATTTTTGTTTGTAGAGATATGGATGACTTCTACATTTCGCGGCTTCTTCATTAGGCGAGAAGGTTGAGGAGTTTTAGGAAGTGTGACAGCTTCAGTTGTAGTGGTGCGCCGGGTATTCAATTTCGGAGAAAGGTTCCTCCTGCCTCTGGATTTCGTAACTTCGGCCCAGCTTTCCGGTAACTGATCTAGAGGTTTATCGGAGTTAACCGTTACTAACGGGGTGTGAGCAGGGATACTCAGGTTCGTTGTTGTGGAAGGTATGCTTGGTGAAGGTAAATTGGAACGTGTATTGGAGGATTGCCGTGGTTTCTCTCCAAGGAGACTCACAATCTCTTTTTTGAAGTTAATAAACTTAACTTCCATGTTTTTGTTTATGGTATCTATTATTTTTTCTAATTCAGATGGACCCATGAACGGAGCAGGGGAGGAAGGCGCCGAAGGGGGAACAAAATCATAGGAAGTTTTGGATGATTGCGTGGATAGTTGGAGTTCGACCGACTTGAGTCGAGATTCAAGTTGTCTTATCCGATCGGTAAGTATCAGGTTCTTTTTAGTTAGAATTTCGGATTTTTTACACTTGTGGTCTTTAGTAGACTCATGAATTAACTGTGAGCAAGTTTTCTTAATTTTTTCTTCGGTTTCTTTTAATATTTTAACGTATCCTCCTTTTAAATTAGAGGAGGTTGAGCGAACGACTTCTATCTTCTTTACGCAGCCAAGAAGTGCTCCAGTTATATTTGAAGAAGTGTCGTCACATTCAGAAGAGATGTTACTCGCTCCTTCGACGTCGGAGATATTGGCGTCGTCATATTCGAGGTCGCTCTTTTTATATGTTTTCTTCTTTCCTCGACTGCTGTTTTGCGAGGATTTAGAACCATTTGCTTCATCTTTTTCAGCACTCTTCGAGGCAAGGGCCCTTTTGCGCTTAATGGAGGAAGTGGATACGGGAAGGGCCTTAGAGAACGATTCGTCGCCTGCTATGCCAGTTAAACCTCGACTGCCAGACGGTGGAGTACGAGTAAGGGAGTGACGAGGCGTATGTCCCAAAACATAGGAGGACATGTCCGGTATGTCGAATTGACTCTTCTCTTTGTCTCTAGTAAGTCTCGAGTCACTATCTTCCTCGGTTGAAGGATTTATGATAGATTTATCATTTGCGTGGATATCGGTATACTCAATTGCAGTTGTGTTGCCACTGAGAGATTTCTCAAAGTGAGCAGTGGGACTGTTCGATTTTTGCGTGGGTTTGGTGACTTGTGTTTTGTTAGTTTGTTTTTTGAAAAATTCCATAATGTAATGTTTTATACCGCTTATACATCAGGGAGCGGGCAGCACGCAGGGGGGTACACCCGTGGCTCTCCTCACTCGGCGGAACTCCGCCGACCCTACGCTAGCTCTTTATCCCCCGGGGAAACACGCACGGGGGATGCTCGCTCGTCAACACAGTTGGAGCTCCGACACTCCAACCCAAGATGTAATACCTGGCCAGGGCCCGAAGGGGGTATTCCCGGTCGTCATGCGCAAGGAAGGCCTCAGCAGTGCGAGGCACACATCAGCCCCCAGTGAAGCAGGGAAACTACGCCGCTGCAGCACCGGGAGCACTCCCAGCCCCCTCAACGCATGCGACAGCCCATACAATCATTCACGCTCACATTCGTACCTAAGGGAACTAGACATAACGAAACACAGAGGGAAATTAAGGACAGGAGAGGATTGGAAAGAAAAGATAGATGTAGGATAGATAGGTAAATAAAAAAAATAGAAGAATAACATACTTATGAGAACTAGGCTTAAGTTAGGATGTCAGAAAACAGCTGGGTATTTGTGACACAGACCTTATATGTTTTAGATTCAAGTAGGGGAGTGTATAGAGCAAAAGAAGTATTAGAGTATAAATAGAACATACAGGCACACAGTGATAC
>NW_017178967.1:10290-12255 GCF_001652005.2 Ceratina calcarata
GATATAGATTATGTTAAGAAGTATAGACAAATCTGTGATATAGTACGATTATTTTCATTAGGCAAATGCTTTAAATCATTCGACTTAGCATAAGATAAGATATAATGAACAAACTAGGGAGCTTTTAATCTATAGAAGATACATGAAAGTTCATTTTAACGTATTGAGTAAAAAAGAAGGTTATGTGTCACTCAGCTGAAAGTAGGAGACTATTATAGGAATGAAACTTCTTCACACACAGAATAGGGGCCAATCAGAGGCAGATAGTTATGCGATTGGTTTCTTTTTTTTTTTTTTTTTTCCAGGTTAGTGACGCAATATTGCCACCTTTGGCGCAAGTTTTAAATCTTCTAACGTGTAGATAAGATACCGTGAATTAGAGTAGATTAAAATATGTTAGCGATATCAAAATAACCATTGTAGTTCCATGAATTAAAATAAACTATGTTATATGGCACTAAAATTTATTCCGAAGAGTTGTCGTTGATCTAGGAAGCAGGAGAGTTCATATGATACAGTAACTATTCTTATACGTTCGATAGTTGGAGTATAAAAAATTAACATTGAACTTGAACTAAGGTCCTGCAATGCGCGAGATGACAAATTTTAACTTGCGACATGTAAATTTGTTCACATAGCGTATGACACATGGAGGTTATGTCACTCGAGAACATTATACACGCCGTATTTACCGACAAGCTGAACAGCGATTAGATTTTAAGCTTTCTATCTGATCTTGGTGAACTCTAACCTAGACATGTTTTCCACACTGAACATTAAAAATTATCCCGAAGGGTCGTCGTTAACCAAAACGCAAGAGAGTTCAGAACAGCCTCTAACTGTCTTTATGTATTCGGTGGTTAAAGAATAAAATTAACACTGGATTTGGGCTAAGATCCCGTGATGTACAGGTCGTCTTATTTTAAATTGCATCATATACTTTTATACGTAGCAACTGACACATAAGGTTATGTTGCACGAGCATCTTGTACATTGCGGCTTGTAATATTTGCCGACGAGCTGTAGTATATCGGCAATTGAAGCGTGTGAGCCAACTATGAGATAGAAATATTTTCATTGGAATATAAGACTTTGCGTCATATATGTTGGCCAGTAATAAATTAAAATTTATGTAATTGGTTACCATGGGCCAATAGAATTAGCGCTGGAACAGTACTGGTTGAGAAGAGAATGGAATATACTAAACGAAGAAGTTAAATAGCTAGCGCATGCGCTTCACTTAGAAGGAGGACGCATATGAATATATAACGTATCTTTGCTCATAATTGATGAATAGAATTATTTAAAATTAAAGACTGACCTTATTAATGATACGGATATATCCTAAACGGCCCCGGAAGGTATCTTGCTCCCTCAGAACAGAGTTTGTCAGGTTACTGGAGGGAGAGAAGCGCGTGAAGAAAAGAAAAGGAGCCGACCTCGTTGTGACAGTTCCTGTCAACGGCCGTCATTACTCACGAGACACATAAAAATTCACGGTTTACAGCACAGGACAGTACGAGAAAAACATGGACGATACATCAAACGAAACGCGACAAATCACTTAATAAATAAGGACACTTCCGAATAATTTGTTGCACTTGATATACACATAAACGAGGCACGAAGACGGAGCGGCACGACAACACGTCTTTACCGCTCAACGGACCGAGGCCGACCAACCTAACCTAACCTAACCTAACCTAACCTAACTTTTTTTTTTTTTTTTTTACGGGGGGAAATCCGTCATGGACACCCGCGCGGACAGCCCCAGGCGCTGCAATAGCGTCAAGTGCTGGCCGCGCGGGTAGTGCCGGACTCCTACCGGCTAAAACCCCCCGATGGCTCCTATACTGGCGCTTAACATGTATGTGGGCCCCGGGGACCCCTTGCGGATTGCGCCCGGGGCCCACGCGCCTTGCCTAATTGGCACGTGGAAATTAGAGTAAGTTATTGGGACATGAG
>NW_017178967.1:13783-14612 GCF_001652005.2 Ceratina calcarata
CTCCTTCCATTTTCTATGCATCAGAGGTTTTCTTTCATTTTTTAATCTATTTATATCTGTTATAGAGTATTGCCGTTTTTTAAGTTTTTCAATTGCAAAAAATAATTCAGCATTAACTTGAATTTGTATATTCATAGGAACGCATCTTGAGAGGAGAAGTACGGTACTCATTGCTACTGTCTTATAACAGCAGGTAACTCGATTAGCCATTTTTTTCTGTAGGTTTAAGAGACTTATTTGTATTTTTTTGTTACTAAGTATTGGCTTAGCCCATATAGGAGCACCATATAATATTAGTGAATTAAATGTATGTGCATATAATAATCTAATATGTTCTGAAGGGCCATGCACGTTTGGTAAGATTTTTTTGATATTATTTATATAGCCTGTAGCTTTAGATATGGCGTTTTCAATATGTGTTGTGAATGTTAGTTTTTCATCAATAATAATTCCAAGATATTTAATATTTTCAGAGAAATGTATTTTTGTTTTATCTATTATTATGTATTTATCATTTATATCTATTTTCTTTTTTCCAGGTAAAACGCATAGAGCTGCAGTTTTATGGGTAGCTACTTCTAGACCAATAGATCGAATTTTATTGATAATTATTTGTGCGGAAATTGATGCCTTAACTCTACAGTTGGAAATGTTTGTGTGGGATACAAGGAGGAGAGTATCGTCAGCATAGCCAGTAATTTCAGTGTGTAAGGGTAATCTTGTTCTAAGTATGGAGTCATATCCAATATTCCATAATATTGCAGCTAAAGCGGACCCTTGTGGGACACCGGCGCATACATTCTTCATTGTTAATTGGCCAGTTTTGTCG
>NW_017178967.1:16530-20953 GCF_001652005.2 Ceratina calcarata
TCCTCCTAGCTATTCCACCTATCCTTATCTAACTACCCGTTTCTTATATACTTACCTTTTCCAGATCATCCATGTACGCTTCCCTTATACCTACCTGTAATCTATCATCATAATACCTACCTTACTATACTTACCTTTCCTAATTCCCCCAGTCCCGGTCCCCATACTTACCTTGTTTCCCCCCTTACCTTGTCGTTGTCCGGTGAGAATGATGATGAGTGAATGTTTGAATGTGGCTGGCGCCCGCGTCTGCAGTGTTGGGAGTGCCGGAGAGGCTCATCAGCCGTTTCACTGATGATCCTCAAAGGCTGATGTGTGTCCTCACTGCCGAGACACTGTAGGCGCGGTGACGTCTGGAAATACCCCCCTCGGGCCCTGGCCAGGGAATGGACACTGAGCTGGGGTGTCGGAGCCCCAGCCGCCCCGGGCGAGCGCTCCCCCGTCAGTATCGGGGGGAGTTAAGAGCTAGTGTAGGATCGGCGGAGTTCCGCCGAATGGTTGAAGTTTCCCATGGGTGTACCCTCCTACACGCTGCCCGCTCCTTTGTCCACAGGCGGTATCTGAAACTAAATTATGTCAACAACAAAGAAACAAACAAAAAACGCTACAAGATCAACGAACAATAAAAATATGAATCCTCTGAGCTTAACTCCATTTTTATCCACCTCTCCAAGTAATAAATCGCCTCGTAACACTGGCACCATACCCTCCGACGACAATGAAGCAGTCCACGCTTCCAAAAACAAGAACGATACTACTCTATCCTGTGCAGCAGAAACCTACAAGGAAATCCACACCCCTACACATAACCTAAAACGCACCCCTCCTTCTATACAACCTACCGATTTCCCACCTCTCCTTCCTCCTGAAATCCCCTCCTCATTCCCTGCTACGCTGGGTGCTATTAAACGAAAAAGACAATCTATTAACAGAGATAAAGACGCCTCTGCTACTCAAAACGTCTCAAGCATTTCAAACAACAGCAGTAGAGGTAAAAGAAAATCTTACAAAAAGTCAAATGATGAATCGGACAGTTCGACTGACTTCTCATTAAACGATGATAACGATTTAATCGAGGTTGACCCACACTCGGAAAAACCTATCTCGAAGATTATAATATCACTTGTCGAGTTTGCCAATGAAATCAACTATGTGAGACGTAACTCGAGTAACCTACAAGGTAAATTCAACGGTAGACTCAAGACAGTCGAACAGTCCTTACTGTGCATCTCCCAAGACCTGGAGGCTAAATACGCTAATTCTGAAAACAACGAAAAATTAATAGACGAAAACATTACACTGATTAAAAATAACCAAACACTCACGGATAAAGTTAAGCGTTTAGAAGCCCAGATCCACGAATATAAAGCTGCAAAAAATGCTCCGCAGTCTCCTATACAAATCCGCAGTGACAACACCTCCTCTCCCATCAATAAAACCTTCCTAGACTCTTTGCTACAATCAATCAACAAAAATATAGACTCAAAAATCAATGATCTGAAATCAGAAATGATTTCATTAATCAATAGCAATAATAATAAATCTCAACCTACTCTACAGCATCAGCAATTCGCCACTGCTGTACATAATACTCCCAGTACCTTTAATTTGGACAATCATCGAACACAAAATACATTCTCACCTCAAAATCCATCTGAAACATGGTCAAAAGTCGCAAAACGTAAAAATAAAAAAACAGTAACTGCTATACCTAGTGAAATGAATAGCAATCCGATACCTTCTACTGCTCCCATGCCTCCCCCCTCTTTTTCGAATATAGCTACTACCTCCATGAGAAGACCAAAGAATGTAGAAGTGATTTATATCGCTGAAAATAAAAAAAGTAATATTAAACTTAATCAAATACTTACCAAAGCTAAAGAAAACATTAAGCTGAACGAATTTGGAATCGATGCAATTAAACCTCGCTCCTCTCTAAACGGCGGCCTTATACTCGAAATACCTAAGATCAAAGATAAAGAAATAGCACCTGTTTTAATGAAAAAAATCAAATCCCTTTTTCCTCCTGACGAAGTCACAATAACATGTCCGAAAAAATATAAAGAAATCCTACTTACCAGTGTTGATGTCTCCGCCACCCACTTAGAGATCACTGAAGCTCTCCGCACTGTCTGTGGAGAAAATGAGCATTTCATTCTGGGCCCGGTGCGTCCGAACCTGAGAGGCTCGGCCACCGTATGGTGTAAGTGCGAAGAATCCGCTGCTTATAAATTACTCTCTACCAGACTACTCACAATTGGTTGGTCACAAGCAAGACTTCTCCCTCTCGATAGTAGACCTGTGCAGTGCTACAAATGCTGGACATATGGGCACGTACGAGGTTCATGTACATCTAACATTGATAGAATAGGATGGTGTTTTAAATGCGGTTATGAAGGACACCCTGCTAACACCTGCAACAATGATAAACCAATTTGTAGACTATGCCAAGACAACAAATTCGATAGCAACCATAAAATGGGTACAAACAACTGTCGTACCTTCCTAAACTACAAAAAAGACAAATTAAAACCTACTCTTAACAATAACCCTAACAGCAATTCAGAAGACAGGCCGGAGGTCCCTGAAAATAATAGAAAAGAATCAATATGACGAACAGACAAACAGACAAACATCTAGCTAATAAGCAATCATACGTACCATCCTACTTAGCTTCAAACCCTCTCCTCAATGACACCAGCTCTTCTATAACGACGATGTCCATTTTACAAATCAACCTTAACCATGCTATAGCTGCCCAAGCCTTATTAGAAAGATATATAGTTAATAATAAAGTTTGTATTGCACTTATCTCAGAACCGTACAATTCTAATAAATGTGGCTGGTTCGGTGATACTTACAATAAGGCTGCAATTATTGTGAATAATCCTCGCATCTATTATCCCAACTTAATAGATAAAGGAGACAACTACATAGCAGTTGAAGTTCATTCTATCATCTTCATTTCAATATACTGTCCACCTAACGAAAATAGAAATAAATATGAAAAGAGACTACATTTAATTACCACAATAATCACCAAATACAATCACCTGATGCTGATAATCGGCGGCGACTTTAACGCACATAGTAAATATTGGGGATCTACCAAAAACAGTGTGAGAGGGAAAATCCTTTATAACTGGGTCAAATCCAACAGACTTTACATCCAAAATGTTGGAAATAACCCTACATGCATACGTCCTCAAGGATCCTCTATAGTTGATATAACTTTCGCCAACAGTAAGGCCTCAGCAAACATTACTGGCTGGCGAGTCATAAACGAAGAATCCTTGTCTGATCACCTGTACATCGAATTTTTTCTTCATCCGCTTACCTATAATAAACCCATAATTAAAAGCTATCCTAGATGGAACGTAAAATCTTTTAATGAAGAACGCGCTGAGGCTGCTACTCTGGCATACGCATGGGGCAACAGCTTGACTTCCTCCAACCCCTTCCAGTCCAAGATCGACTTAATAAATAAATACCTGACCGGAATTGCAAACATCTCCATGACTCGATGCCAAAGAACCTCTAGACTTCCACCTCAATCTTGGTGGTCCAATGAAATAAAAACGCTAAGAAACTCCTGCCAACAATACAGGCGGAAATGGCAAAAACTTAAAAAGAAACTTTCCAAAAATAATACTACAATAGTTAACGTCAAGAAAGCAGAAACACTATACCGTAATATTAAAAAACGTTTAAAAAATGCAATCTACCAAGCCAAAAACAAACAATGGAGGCAGGAAATAGTCAAGCTGGACGATGACCCATGGGGTAGGCCATATAGATGGGCAACCAAAAAATCTGAACAGCAACAATCAGTTCCTTTAACGGAATCAATGGATCCTACTCACCTTCGCTCCACCCTCGACCATCTATTCCCTTCTTTGCCACCCTGCAAGAAAAAAATAGGCGAATTTATATGGAAGGAGAATCTTGCTGTGACCCCTCAGGAAGTCTCAATAGCAGTAAAAAAGATGCTTGCAAAAAATTCTGCGCCAGGCATCTCTGGAGTCCCCGCGATAGTAGTAAGCACCTTCACTAACCTTAATACAACCACCCTCCCTTCCATCTTCACTGAATGCCTGAAAAAATCCATATTCCCAGATTCCTGGAAAAAAGCAAAAATAATATTACTCAGTAAACCAGGAAAACAGCTTTCTGATCCATCAGCGTACAGACCTCTGTGTTTAATCGACGAGATAAGTAAATTATTTGAAAGAGTCATTGTTCAGCGTCTTGAAGCACACTTGCTGAACGGGCACCACAATCTATCAGAATGCCAATTTGGTTTTAGAAAGGGCAAAAGTACCGTCCATGCCCTACTCAAAGTTTATAATAAAATCCTAGAAAACAGGAATAACAATAAAATTTCAATAATTATAAGTATAGATATATGCAATGCATTCAATAC
>NW_017178967.1:22775-24041 GCF_001652005.2 Ceratina calcarata
CACATCAAATACCTTGGCATCACCATTGATAACAAATTAACATTTACAACACATATAGAGAATACAATAGCCAAAGCCACCGGCTACATAAACAATATAAGGAAAATCCTTCCAAACGTACATGGTCCTTCAGAACACGTAAGACGACTATATACACATACATTTAATTCAATAGTTCTGTATGGTGCTCCTGTATGGGCCAAGACAGTATTAGAAGATAAAAAAATACAAAAAAGCCTTTTAATCTTACAAAAGAAAATGGCTAATCGTATAGCATGCTGCTACAGAACAGTAGCACTAAACACTGTATTACTACTATCAAGATGTGCCCCCATGAACGTTCAAATAGAAGTCACTGCCGAGCTATTTTTTGCGATCGAGAAACTTAAAAAACGTCAATTTATACCAACTGACTTAAAGAGGCTTAAAAACGAAAGAAACCCGTTAATATTGAGAAAATGGAAAGAAAAAATATCTGAAGCTCCCATACCTATAAACTCCATCACCCATGCTATCTATAATAATTATGACAAATGGATGAATCGTGAACACTGTCGTCTAAATTACACACTGTCACAAGTTTTAACTGGCCACGGCTGCTTCGGCAAATATTTATACCGTATACAAAAGGAACAATCACCTGCCTGTCACCACTGCGAGTCTGCAATGGATGACAATTTACATACAATGCTATTTTGTCCTGCATGGTCAGATATTAGGCCTCCTATCTTATCTATGGCAAACACGTCGTCAACGATCGACGACATACTTACTATCATGTTGTCTTACACGGACGCGTGGCAAACCATACTTACCTTTGCTCTTAGCGTGATTTCACGAAAGGAGCACGATGAGAGACAAAGAGAGCAATTCCGCATACGACGACAATAAACCGTAATATATTGAGAATTAGATTAAACTATGTATTTACAAGTAAAACAACTAATCGTTATCAGTACAGAATAATCCGAAGTTTTCACTGATAAGTTCACTGTTAATTATAGATATGTTCTATGCAACTTATTCAACTTATTTATTCATTCGATATATACCTCTAGTGATATACGATCTTGACATGTTACATGTTATTTATTGAGATGATTACATGTTATTTATTAAATATGTACTATACCGTACTTTTACTTTACTTACGTTCCTTAAATCTTATTTTACCTGTCATTTTATTATACCCTACCTTTACATGTTTCTTATTTATTTGATATGTTTTATGTTATTTATTTGATATGTTTTATGTTATTTATTTGA
>NW_017178968.1:0-644 GCF_001652005.2 Ceratina calcarata
ATTGTCGAGCACATAAATGCACTCGAGAACCCATAATTTTAGGATCCAAATATCAACCCGAAACCCGAACTCGACTTGAGATTCGAGACTGAATTCGATAATCCTCACTGCATTCAATGTCGATTATACAAGGTGTTCGGTTACTGACTGGAAAAATTTTAAGGGGTGATACCAGAAGTCAAAGTAAGGCAAAAATAAAAAAATTGCGACCGAGGCACTTTTCAGTTATAAGCGATTAAAAATTTCATTTAATACTACATGTTTAAAAAATTGTATATACAATTAGGCAAACCTGCCTAATGCCTAAAACCTTAACAAATTCGTCAAATTGGCCCAATAATCTTCAAATTTGCTCGGCACTAAAAGGGTTAAAACTGCAAGGTCTGTCTGAAAAATGTAATGACTGCCCCCGAATTAAGTTTCAAGTCTCGAGTTAATATGCATGTCTCGTAATTACAGGTACTCGAACAAATTTATGTGCTGCTCGAACTTTCGGGACAAGACGTTTCTTCTTCGGGTACCTGCACATCCCTATTATGTATAATACATACGTAATAAATGGTTACATTGAATTAAAATGGAGTGTATGCAATTAACACTGAACCTTCCATACACCACGCGCGGTCAGATGAGCAGTTTTAAAT
>NW_017178969.1:0-644 GCF_001652005.2 Ceratina calcarata
TAGATTTAGTCGACATCAGGTATTTGACATTGGGCTTTCGACATCGGGGTTTCAACAACGATCTTTCGATAACGAGTTTTTGCGTCGAGTATAAGCAGTACATAAGTCGAGCATTCGCGAGAATCATTCGCGTCGAGAACAACAGCAGACGTACAGAAACGAATACAGTCCATTTTTCATTTGAACTAGATGGACAATATTAATTTGGCGTGCATCAGGTGATCAAGCGACGCACCAGTTAATAAAGGTAACAGCAGTACCTACAACTTTTATTTGAAGCATTTGTAGACATTTTTAGAAAAAAATTTTCCGAGATTTTGTCAAGGGGTTTCAGATTTTTCGAAGTCTTCGTTTATTGCCAAGAATATCTTACCTGTTGCCTCTAGCGAAAAATGTTTCAAATAAAAGTTGTGAGTACCATGAAAAGCTAAAAGTTTTGTACTTCTTTAGATATGTAGAGTCAAGCATGTTGTTCGTTGTGCAATCTTTTCATGTGCAAGAGTCAATTATTAGTACACCTTCTGACAGAGTGAACCTACTATTCTTTCTTATACTGTGTCCTAGATCAGTCAACACGGACTTTCGCAATCTCTACCTTTACCATCGCTACGCACGAGCGCGCAGGACCATTCACTCATACTTAC
>NW_017178970.1:0-644 GCF_001652005.2 Ceratina calcarata
AGACTCTTGTGTATTCTACGCGTCAATCCTTTTGTATTCTGCTTCCGATTCAATAAAGATATCCTTGCAAATATCGTAGGTAACGATTCCATTATACTTTCGCAAATCGAGAATATTTACTCAATTTAAATAATCTGCATTGGTGGTAGAAAAATCATTTAGATGCGAATATAATTTCACAGTTTTACAAAATTGTTATTACCAAGTGAAAGATGGGCGGGAAGGCGGATCGATTGCGAGGATAATTTTCTTCGATGCATTAAAACGGACTATTTGCGGCGACTGTTTTCTCGGTGGAGTTGCATTAAAATATTGATTAACGTTAGCTTGTGGCGCACGCGGTGGTGCAAATCCGACGGAACGCCGACGGGGGTCAATGCGAACGAGATTGACTTAATTAATTAATCGACACGCGTCACTTTTCTTAATGAATTTGTTGCGCGCTCGAGGGGCAACAATTTCCTAGAACCGTTTCGCCTGCCACTTTCCGAGAACCCGATTGGCGCCCAATCGATTTTCTTATCCGTTTGCAACCCCTGATTCATTTACCTCCAAGGAATTGATGGCAGTCGTACAAAAGTGTCTATCAATTTTATTTCTCATGAATCATGATTAGACCGCGGATTTTATGCAATTATAAGAAA
>NW_017178971.1:0-644 GCF_001652005.2 Ceratina calcarata
TTAATATATATCTTGAATTTTAATACTCACTCTTAAATTATGCGTGAGCAATCTATTTCCTATGTTTTTAAATAAATGAGGTGTGTCCGAAAAAAAGAACAATTTTCTATTTGTATTGCAAGGATGTGTACACCAATTATTAAATTTATCAACACAACCGTTGATACCGAATTGCCTCCACATTTTTCGATTGGTTTCTGCACCATCGCTAATAATGCCATGAATAATAGCACCACAATTTTCTATTTTCAAAATGCTTTTAGTAACTATTTTTGCCAGTTCAATTCCTTCAACAGGTTTGCTTGCTGCAAACACTGCTATTGGTTAGGTGTACGTGCCAGTCAGTGGTTGAAATATTATTACTAAGACAGATTTAGCTTTCTCTCTTACATTATTAGCTTTTTTATCATCCCCAAAGTCAATTAAACCTTCATATGATAAAGTAGAAGAATTGACTGACACCGACTCTCTTAAAGAAATTTCATCTAACAAAATTACACCGTGTTTTTGACAAGTATTCTTCTTGTCCAAATTTTTCTTAAATAGTTTTAAAAAATCGTCATCAAATCCACAATTCATGCGAGTCATAGAAAGGTATCTTCTGATAGTACGTTGGCAAGGGAGAGGCAATAAATTATTTTTTT
>NW_017178972.1:0-644 GCF_001652005.2 Ceratina calcarata
CAACATTCAACAACTTCCATGTATTTATCTCATGCTATTCCCTTAATGAGTCCCATCGCGAGCGAAACAAGAAATACAGACTATTGGGAGAGAACGAAACTAATCGTGATCGATGACGAGTGAAGGAGCTCGAATTCGAAGTCTTCCGCGAAACAAAGACGCGTACATCTTGCACGCACAGATATATTGCCCCCCGAGCCGGTACAAGGTAAACGCGTTAAAGTTTCACGAAAGGCCGGACACGAAAGCGAACTTATCCCAGAAGCTATTCAACACCGTGGGCCACGCGATGCGTGGATCGACTCGGTCCTCTCGCGATAGGACGACGCCGAATCGAGCGTCGCCTCCGATCGTTTTTCTTCGTTCGTTACGTTACGTTATATTACTTGCTCCCACGGGTAACGTTTCGTCCAAGCAGTTGAAAGATTGTTCTGATCGTCCCGATGAAGAAAAAGCTTTACACTTTGGTCAGAAAGTAGGAAAAATTGCTAGAATAAAATGAACGAATATAAGAGAACTAGTATTATACGTCAAAATGGAAAGAGCAAAATTTTCAGGCATTCTGTTTAAAAAAATTGTTACAAGAAACTGAAACATGTCTGCTAAAAAAAAATCAAACGCACACTCATGTACGTGAAATATCA
>NW_017178973.1:0-644 GCF_001652005.2 Ceratina calcarata
CTCGGACCTTCTCGAACATTCCAACGCGTAAATTATATGTAGCCGGTACATGCGGCGCGCTTGTACGGTTACAACCTCTGCAGATCCTCCATTATATTCTTCCCGTTGAACCGAGAATGGGTCGCCCTGCCCTCCACCAGGAAGCGATTGTCCAGAGCCTCCTTCTCCTCAACAACTTGTAACGCACATCCACTCGTCAACTTGACGAATCTGATCGCTATTTTCAACCAACGAACCGTGACCTCCGTGTCACACGCAAGGAGGATGCCTCCGTTCTTCCTGAAGAACGACAGAAACCCCGGTTGTACGAACCGAAGAGACGTCTTTCGCCTCGCGTCAATGTAACTCATTACACAACGGTTGAGAGCGTCTCCAAATTCTTCGGCCTCCGCGAACGTGAGGACCCTGTCAGGGAAACCCGTTGGAACGATCGCTACCTGGTGGAACTGCTCCGGTTCCTCCCTTGCAAATTGACGGGTCATCTTAAAGTATCTAAAGAACTTTACACCCACAAAACAAGACAAGCGATCCGGATTACAACCGATCAAGATCAAAGCACACTGGGACAGAGGGTCAACTCGCACAACTGGTGCTCCGCGCTTGTTACGCCGAAAACGAGGTGTTCCTTTGTCCATCATTATGCC
>NW_017178974.1:0-644 GCF_001652005.2 Ceratina calcarata
CCGCTTCTCGCTGCTCACATTGCATCCCTCCTCGTTTTCAATGTTGATTGCTGCGCACTGCCACGTGCCCTCCTAACCATGTTTCTTGCCGTCACCGGTGGACACATTATTATTATTATTTGCCCGAAAGGAACTGATTTATGTACGTTTCACTGTTTTCAATTTACTATCCGATCCATTCATTGTTCACAAGACTTCGTTATTGTTATTCACTGACTTTGCTTGTTCACTCGGCCATTAGTGCGCATTACTCGCTGTCCCCCCATTTTTTCCGCCTGCGTGCAAGATCCCCCTCCATACACTGAATGTCCGTGCCGTTCGACGGTCCGTTCGCTGTTTCATAAAAATGAACCTTTATCAGTTTTTTGCTCTTTTCTAATAATATTCAATTTTCTCACCTATGACCATTCAAATAAATTCTCATACGTTTATGATAGTTACTAGCTACCTTGCAATACGTCGCGTCTCTTTTACCGTTACTCCGTCTTGCAGTGTTCTTCGAGTTATTTAAAATTTTCCCAATATGCCCCGAGTCACTTGATAATTCACAAATTTTATTGTTCTCTCGTCGCGTCACTGCATTTGTTTTCGTTGTATCAATGCTTGAACACTTTTCCCCCATTTCCGCAATACCATATTCAATT
>NW_017178975.1:0-644 GCF_001652005.2 Ceratina calcarata
CTTTAATCTACGAACTCAACTTAAGTTTATGAACTGAAAGTAGAAATGAATGAACGAAGTAAGGCCGTTGATTCCGCCATTTCTGACTGGAGGGTGGTTGAATTCGAACTCCCGTCGAGATGATGACCCTACTTTACCCTTATAGTCAATCGACCAGAAAACTAAGCCACCCTCGTTCCCTTATTGGACGCGGAACGAGGTTCAACCCTCGGAACGCCATTTCCGGCAGTAAGTAAATCGTAACATTGAAAATATGGCAGCGGACATCGTAAGTAGATTATCTTAAATACGTCTAAAAAAAATACTTATGAAAATAAGGAAACAAAGAATAACATCATGCTGATGTAATACCACTTATGGTAACGAGCTGGTAATTGTCCAACGATTAGCCGAGGCACTTTGTTAGGAAAATTACTTTCAAATAATATTTTGGCGTACAACAGTGTACTTTAACTTCCATTCTAATAATAATACAAATATGAGGGCAATGTCCAAATTTCTACTCACTGCCGTACTTTTCTATAATTTTAACATAATACACGTGTAAAATAAATATAACAAAAAGTGTTCTTAATATTTTCTAACATTATTATGCATGATTTTATAATATAATATTAGATAATGAATTGTCATACATTTGGCGG
>NW_017178976.1:0-644 GCF_001652005.2 Ceratina calcarata
TAGGTTAGGTTAGGTTAGGTTTTTTATGTTTTTATGTTGTTGTGAGGCGGGCGAGACCCACGTGGTCTCCCCAACAGCGCAACCCGGCCGAAAGCGCCTCCTTATATCGGCGCTCCGTAATCTCCTAGGTTACGCGCCCCGCCGGTCTCGCGAGACCGAGACCGAGTGGGACGGCCGCCATTTCACTACTCATAGTAATGACTCCGGCTTTCGTCGTCTTGCGGGGTTGCTAACGCACGCGGGCTCACCATTATGACCGCGACAGACTACTCGCCGAAGCGCCCGCGCCCGAGTGGCCTTGCTACCTATCAGGATAAGCTAAGTGGCCTTTCGGGCCTCGGGTTGCACGTTGGGCGAACAAACCGGGCGCGGACTGCCCCCCTCCTGCGGGTGGCACGCGATCTGCAGTCGACTCGTATTTTTGAAAAAATATTTTCGCGGCGTACAATTAATTCTAATTCAAGTATCAACGACCTGGGATCGGAGCAGCCTCGCTCGTGCGATCCTGGACTGTCGAGACCGCGTCGTTTGGATTTGATGGACAGGTCTCCGACGCGGTTCGATTTTCCATTTTCCCTCCGCGAGACTCGACCAGCGCGCTCATATTTTTTCCCTCGAGGCTCGCTTCCCCTCTTTTTCGCCCG
>NW_017178977.1:0-644 GCF_001652005.2 Ceratina calcarata
ATATTTTTATAATCAATTATATCTTATATAAATTAATCAATTATATATTATATATTTTTCTATACATATTTTTATATAATTGTGTTCCGAATATTCTCAATATTTTTATAAATACATATTTGACACATTTACATAAATACATAAAATCTGATGAGTGTGACTCTTTAATAGAATTTTCTAAACTTTTGCGTTGCTGTGTACAGAGAACTTTTGCAGATAGACGAACGATCTGGATGTTGTCTCACGCGCCATAAATTGCAGTAGTATAGGCGGAGGCAGTGGCAGAAATTATTCATCTGTCTCTGCGGGATCGCCGACAAAAATACAAAGGCGTAAGTTATAACCGATCGTGCTTCTTCTTATGCATTGAATGTTTACCACGCTAGGCACGTGCCGGACCGAGTGAAAAGATCCGCTCCCATCCCCATCCCTCCCCCCACTTCCACCATCGCGACGATACCGATTTCCGATATTCGATCAGCGAGAACCGCCCCGATACATGGTTATATCGTGACAAATTGCGCGAAACGAGCGTCGATTGAATCTTTTAAGCTCAAGGACCATCCCTGCCTAACATCACTCTTCAAAGTATCTTCAAAGCATGATGTAAAAACATAAGGTGTGTTCTTGCGCATCCATTTGAA
>NW_017178978.1:0-4354 GCF_001652005.2 Ceratina calcarata
CTAATCGGTGACAACTTGCTGCACACTAACATGAGTGCAACATTTCCTTTCTCGTTTTTGCAATGAAATATTTCGTTGCAGCGTCTCGCAGACGTTAACACTAAATGTTGACATCACATGTTGGAACGTCTGCAACATAGGTGCGGGGGACATCAGATGTTAAGGAAATTGCCCAATTAGAAAACATCGATGTTGATTAACTTTTTACACAATGATGATACCATAAACAGATGCAAAACATTTTTTTAGTAACAATGATTCCGCTTGAAGACGTTACGAAAAACATCGAAGTTCAGTGTAACTTCATAAAGTCTTTAAATCCTCGTAACTGTTTCAGATAAAACAATCCAAACGCTTTCAGAGAAATATACTGTTTAGGAGAAATTAAACTATATAAATATGGATTTTTTGTGGAAGTCATGTTACGAATTTTGTACATTCATTGAATGTTTCACACTTCGAAAGCAAATTATGGATGCAAAAAAATATGATTTGAAAATCAACGATTTAAAATCATGTAATATTCATCTCACAAAAAATATGTGTGACATCCTTTATAATTATAATAAATAATTCCTTATTGTGGAATTTAGCTATAGAATTTAAACGTCTATTCTGGTCCCGCAAAATTTTTTAACCGGGCCCCGCAAATGGTCACACCGGTCATGACATTACTTTTTTTGGTTTACCATTATTAGTTTCTTCTTTGTTCGCGACATGTTACACTTTTTGTAATACATTTTTTCAATAATTGTTTATATTTCCCTCCGATGGAAGAAATCGCAATCTTCCCGCGGTTTCGATCGAGCAGTAGATTGCAAGTTCTTTATTTAATGTAATAATTAATGTAAATGTAAGACACTTGACAAGTGTTCCGACGACGCGAAGGAACCTCGAGCTCGAGGGAGAGAGCCTGGGCATTTTACACTTTCAAGTGGCTTTCCCAGAAAATTCGTGCTCCACGTCGTCGAGTCTTAATAAAGGCGTTTAGTTTCGGGCGCTTGAGTTCTGGGACTCATCACTCCTCATTCTCCCATTTGGGCATGCCAGGCTATACTTTATGATATATACATCCGATATCGCAGTGGGACACCGACCGATAAGGGTAAAACGAGACGAGGAATCTTGACATTGCCGAATGTTCGAGATGCTCTCGTTTTCAATCACCTAGTCCCATCCTCTCAGGCCTAAATCATGTTTGAGATGGGGGGGGGGCCTGACTCGGTTTTAAGGGAGGCCGATTGGAAAAAGAACTCATAAGGAAAACCAATCAGCATGTTTCCTGACTCCGACGCGTTTATTGCCGTGCAGTGTTAACATCGTTTCGGCTAACCTGTTCAGTTTCGTTTGGGCTAGTAATCGAGATCGACTGTGTCATCGTTTCGGACATTGATCGAGATTGAGAACTACCATAGATGAGAGCCTTTTGCCAACATTTCGGGCAAAGATCGAGATCATAAACGTGCCAATCGTTTCGGGCACTGATCGAGATCATAAGGCGATTATCCTTGCTAAACGTTTCGAGCAAGAATCATCATTATCAAGGTGCCAACCGTTTCGGGCACCGATCGAGATTATTCAAGGTGCCAACCGTTTCAGGCACCGATGGAGATCATAAGGCAATTATTATTCGTATTCTACCAATCGTATCGGGCACTTTGAATAAGTAAAGGTTAAATTAATTTTTCATAACACGAGGCCGAAAAAGACCATTTTCGGCGCCTATAAAGTGGACCGAAAATAGAGTTTTACCGCCCGGCGTAAGCGCGATTTTCAATCCGCTTTGTAGGCGACGAAAGATGGTCTTTTTTATGCCCTTTTTATGAAAAATATTGTGTGCGACACGGGCCGAATGGACCTTTCCAGGCTCGGATGATGTTCTGAGCAGCTCGTATTCATCTCGGGCGCCTGTGGCGCCCTCGACTGCCACTCGTGCTCAAACATCAACCTCGCCCGGAAAGACCCATTTTCGGCCCTTGGTGCACAAAGTACTATTTAACTTTTACGCACGAACTCGGACGAACAACGCACGAAGTTAGTTCGAGACGAAACAACAAGTTAAAGAAAATTGAACAGGACTTAATAAAATTCATAGACGAATGTTATGACAATGATGCAAACAGTTGTCGTATGTAGATCATCTTTATTATTTATTATTATAATTTAAAAATATATTAACAAACTGTTGTCATATGTAGATCATCTTTATTATTTCTTATTATAATTTAAAAATTCGTCTTGAAGAATTTCTTCTTGAAGAGAAATATGCACAGTACTGGCAAAGTGTGGTCAAATTCTTCTGCTTTTTCAAATTCTTCCATCAACTGGCATACGAAGTTTTTCCCTGATCAGTTAGTATATGTTTAGGAGAAGAAAAGATGTAAATATAGTGGTTCAAAAGTTTGTCAATAATCGTAGGTGCTTGTTGGTCTTCGAGAGGTATAAGAAGTAGGCATTTCGTCAGTGCGTCTTGGATAAAGTGTAGTGATCTTTGGAGTTTGTTCTTGGAAGAGGACCGAAGATATCCGATAGGTTGCAATTTTTCTGTTGGGTTCCTCTGGAGTGTCAGTTATGACGTCTTCTTCACGAGGTCTAATACGTGTAGATTTGAATCGTTGACAGATTTCGCAAGATTGAATGAATTCCTTAACGTCTTTTTCTAAGTTCGGTCAGTAATTATTTTCCTGGATTCGTGCTAAAGTTTCGTTTTCGCCTAAATGCTGAGTCGAATTGCCATTATGATTTTCGTACAAAATGTATTTGCGTTTGTCAGGAGTGGGTTCTTTAGGTGATCCGTTAGCGGAAGTTAGTGTCGCATTTGTCTGGACAGCTAAAAATTGGAGCATAAATTTGATGTCAATGATTTATAAAGGCGTTATGCTTATGCCTTCGTTCCGATTTTAACGTATGTCTTGCCGTGAATTATGTCTGTAAGTTTTTTGAACCAAATTTCTTCATCATACAGTCCAAATAAATTTTTAGTGAGTTACGTGAATGTATGAGGATTATTTGCTCTGAGTGTAATCGGTTGGATCTTGTTTTCCAATTGAGGTATTGTTTAAAATTAATTCTGTTAGGTGATGGGTGTCCGCTATCGGTCAGTTCTATTTGTTCCGTCGCTAATACCGACTCCTTAGGATAAGTACCGATTGGTAGAATAGTAAAAAAAACATATATTTAAAAATTCAAGTACTGTAACTCGTACACGCATGCGACACAAAACAAATCACAAGTAAGTAAGTAAGTCACAATTAGTAATATCCTGCTAATCCGAGAAACGATTTAACGTTGGTCGGTGTCGTGGGAGTCTTGAAATATTTAATAGCTTCAATTATTTTGGGATTTAGTTTGATTCCTTTGGCTCTAACTAAGTATCCAAAATATTCTAATTCTGATTTAAGGAATTCACATTTATCTGGTTGTAACTTTAATCCTACTTTTCGAAGTTGCTGAAATACTATTGCTAGGTTTTTATTATGTTCCTGTATGGTTGAAGCGAAAATAATAATGCGGTCCAAATAAACGTAACAGTATTTGCCTGCTAGTCCTCGTAATGCTGTGTCCATCATTCTTTGAAAAGTTGCTGGCGCGTTTTTTAATCCGAATGGCATTCTGTTCTAGTGAAAGTATCCGTCGGGCGTGGAGAAAGCTATGTATTCTTTTGATGGAGGATTCATAGAGATTTGGTGAAAGCCTGAGGATAAGTCTAAAGCGGAGGAAAATTTAGTGTTGCCTAAGTGCTCTATAATTTCGTCTGTGCAAGGTAATGAGTAAACATCTTGATCTGTTCGTTGATGTTCGTTGAGTTTACAAAAGTCAATTACGATTCTCCATTTCCTTTTGCTGGAAGAGTCTTGTTTCTTTGGTACTACCCAAATTGGTGCGTTATATGGAGAGTCGGATGGCTCAATTACTTTTTTCGTTAACATTTCTTGAATTTATCTATGGATTTCGACTCATCAGCCGTGAGTATGTTTGAGCTTGCTTTTGATATTTATCCAAGTATTTATTGACGTGGGAAATACGAGATAATAGAAATGAACGATGGGAACGAAAGTGGTTCTTATCTTAGTTAACTCGAAAAATGAGCGATAATATTCTTTACCGATTAGTACGCAGCTAGCCGGAAAAGGTCCGATTCCTACTCACGTCCCACTTTTTAACATACCTTTAACGTAATAAACATAAAATAAATACAAAAGAAAGTTTTTTAATATTTTTCAATATTTTCAGTCGATATCATTCGCTAGGATATCCACAGAGAACACTGTACACTTTCAACTCTTTATCTTAATCAGGGAAAAATCGAAATTCCAGATTTTTTCTTATTTTTCCTATTTAATAAGATTAAAAC
>NW_017178978.1:6932-12337 GCF_001652005.2 Ceratina calcarata
GTATATTACAAGTGATGCCCTTGAATATTTTCAGATTTTTTAGTAGTTAAAAAAATTAAAAACCAATTTCTTTGGGCGAAAATGCGTCTTCTACTTCGAATTTTCATGTCATTTTTTATATTATGTATTCAGTAGTCCTAAATAGACTGCTATCGAATCAAGTCCTACAGACCTTGCTAAACATAATTAATTCAATTAATCACGCTTATGTGCTGATCGTAAGTCTTTATGTACTATAACCTTAATATATCGGCGCTCTTGAATGGTTAAAAATTCGAGTAAGTCGGAGAGATCCGCATAAGTTCCATGCGCCTCCGCAAGAATTGAATGAAACAGGAGACTATTTCTAAGTGGAATTAACGGTCAGTTGATGGTCAATTAACGGTCAGAAAGTAGAAATAATTATGTATGTTCGCGAGAATTTTAAATAAAAGTTACAGTTAAGCCGGATTGTTATGATTTTCTTATAGCTCGCGGTCTATTTCTTATAGCCGCAAGCCGTGACTCATACGGGCGAGCATACGCCTGGGTTATGAGTGCGAGGAAGACGCGTAGATGTTATAGAGAGAGCCGCGTATCGGCACTTCCAGCCGCTAATGGTTTCGCTGATTATTGTTTTGTGGGATATCGTATGTGTACCATCGTCTGCGAAGGCTCTCACTAGACGAATTTAACCCGCTTATGACGTCGAGGAATTCCGTCTGCTTTTCGGATTTAAATCAGCTATTCGCTGCGTTTTTGGAGAAATCCAAATTTCTAGTGCAATAGATCGGTAACGACACATTGCACCGAGAAGATTTCTCTTACACTCGATCCCTGTATCCGAGCGATATTCGAAGGCGTTCCTTCGGTCTTCGCTTGAAGCGAATGCACTTCGGTCGGGACCGTTTAAAGTCGGAAGCCCTTTGCCATTTCGGTGATCGAAGCTGCAGCTTATCACAGGGTCGTGACCATCATACCCGCTCTGCAACGATCCGTTGTAACCGGCGTTCGTTAGTGTTGTCTGGTGCATCCTCTTGCGTCACGGCATACCGGTATCGGCCCGGGACCCTGGTCGCAGTTATAGGTCCAAGGAAAATTGCCTAGGAAGAGATTTTCCAAGGAAAATTGCCTAGCACCCTTAATAGCACGACGTGTTCGTCACTGAGCTCCCTGCGGACTATATTCCGCAGTGAACTAGCGTGAATTGTCAAGGAGAGAGTTCGGAGTGCTTACAACACTCCAACTTTTCCAAGGCAGCGCTTCAAGATACTGCCTGGGGCACGAGAGAAAGATCTGTGCTCTGATCGTGCCGGAGAATTTCTACAGTCCACGTCAAGCTAATAATCTTCGTTTTCCTCCTAATCCCAGAGGTCCATAAGGACGAGATTTGGTGAAGTGCACCTGAGACAGCGATCGACTCTCCGGTCCGTCTCACTCAAGATTATTTTCATAATACCGCTTTATTTGGATTTAATAAACGGTTTGGGTTTCAAGCGGAAACTTTGTTTGTGATTCTTTCTAAATTCCCGATTCTCATTTCCCGGCATTCTGTTAGGGCACCATCCCTAACATGAATGAAAGATGACGATGAAGTCGTCGAAACATTGATAAAAAGCGATGCAAAAATCAGTGCTTCTTGGAAATGGGTTTAACAAATAAATATTCGCGTTTTAAACTTTTAAATCCAAGAACTTTATTTTCTGGTCTACGCGTTTGGAAGTGACATTTGAGAATAAGAATCGTCCTAGTGAAACAGATTAGAATCATATAAAATACAAAGAGACGATGATTCATAGCATCTATGATCTGTGCAATGCTCTATAGTTAATTTATATATATATAGAGTAGGCTAAACAATATCAGTAAAGATTAATTTTTGAATTTATTTTCCATAGGAAAACTAACAGTGCTAAATTTGAAGATGGTACGCCTTTGCATTTGGCACTGCAAGGTCAAACAGTTATCGTAGAATACTATCTTAGCAAGGGACTCAATATCAATCAGTTTGGCATAGATAACAACACATTGCTACTTTACGCTGTACTGAAATGTCGGCCGGAAATTGTAAAATATTTAATAGTAGAGAGAAAATTTCGGAAACATTCTTACTAATCAACTTTTCAAGAAGTAAATCCCTAAACTCAAATGTATATTATTTTTGAAAGTCATTTCTTACGTGGACGCGATCGATATTTGGAACAAAAGGTATCTCGGAAACGATGTTCAGCCAAAAATTGAAATATAGGATTGTATTATCAATAGGATAGATTAATAAACATGTTTTTGGTGAATTCGTGCATATCATTAAATTCTCTATCGACCTACATAATTAAATATGTTTATAACTCCAACTGATATGCATCAAATTGCATGAAATACAAAAATCGATTTCGCTTGGAAACTTTTGTCCGCAACTATCTGCATTGAGTATTTATGTTTCTTTTATATATTTATCTGTAAAAAATGGATGTATATCTATTACAATCCATCATAATGAATAAGTCTTACATGCCGTTATTACAAAATGTGAAGTATTCAGATTAATATAACAAAGATTAATGTGTGAGGAATATTGAGCTATATAAAACATCTGGAGTGTGTGTGGCTGTCAAAAGTCGTAAGATAAAAGAGTAGCGACGAAGCTCCAACAAGCGAGAAGCTCTAGGGGGATCTCTACCCTTCTTTTTATTCTCTCTCTCTCTCTATTTGTATTATCTTGTAGTAAATTTAGTTATGGTGGGGATAGAAGTTCAGTATTCGATCAAATCACTTGAATTTATAACATTATCAATCGCTCGAAAATGTACGCGTCCGAATTCAGCAAACATGCATTATACTCCCAGAAAGAGAAACAGATTCCTTCATGGTTCCTCTTCGTCAGCGAACGTGGTCCCCCACTCGTTTACACTCCAGATGTTTTATACAGGGTGTCCCAGAACTAGTGTTAGGCCTTCAAATGGGGAGAAGCTGAGGTGATTTTAAATAACTTTTTCCTTTGCAAGAAAGTTGTCCAAAGTGCGGTTGACGAGTTATTAACAAAAAACCGGGACCAATCAGAGCGCTCGTATACATGGCGGGTAGGAGCGCGATAACCGCTTCGTGCGTTGCCGCGGCCGTATGCCACGCTCGTGACGACATGTAGGATTAAAACAAAAGTTACATACAAGAGCAACTAAGAAATTGTTTAAATATTACAGAAAACAAAGTAATCAGTCGTTAGTTACGTTCGCTCAATAAATGTAACATACTCAATGAAATAACTAACAACTTTATAAATCACACAATAGGTAAAGCATAAAAAATGGGAAAAGAATTAGATTTGAAATTAGTCGTTCGTCTTTAAGTTCAGCTGCTCCTAGAAGAACGTCACTGGGTCTGTTAGGTGGAGACCTAACGGGGTCCGGAAAATCGAGGAGGAGTAAGTTGAGACAGGGTTAGAAAAAGAAAAGAAGTAAATTCCAATTTGGAATTTAAATATCAGTTTATTCTACCGGCGTTAGACGCACGACAGTCCCCGAGTTTGTATACAATAGTAAATGATATTCAAAAGAAATTTGCTATGGATGATGGATGATTGCTTGTATGATGGAGACGAGAATAATTTCTCGTCTCGTGGTCAACTCAACTCACTCGTGATCGAGTGAGTAGGACTTTACGTTGCACTGGTTCGGTCCGCCGGAACAGAGCCTGCGATCGTTTTCTGCAAGGCGCTCACGCAGCTAGCCACTTTGCGTGAGGATGCCCGGGTTGTAAGGCCGGACTTCAACTGACCGCCAAACTATGATCAGTCCCCTTACAGACAGCGTGCTCATATTTTTTCCCTCGAGGCTCGCTTCCCCTGTTTTCCGCCCGTATTTCGATCCCCACTACTATTCCCCTCATGCGTGCTCATGCGCGTTCGCGAAGCTCTCCGCAGCGTTATGGTCCCCACCATGTTCGCGTCGTCCCCACTTTTCAGCCGAGGGAAAAAATATGAGCACGCTGCTTACAGAATACTTCGGACTACGTCAAGGAGCGTTTGCCCCGGGGGAGGGGGGGCTATCTGAGCGCCACACTATGGTCAGGCCCGATGCAGAAATACTCCGGAGTATGTCCAGAAGAACCTTACCGGGATAATACAACCGACGACCAGCTACGAATAAGAGCTATAAGGATCACGAGAACGTCCGAGACTTGGACACGTATAAAATAGCCGTGCCCTTGTTTCGACACTGATAATCAGTGCGAACGTCAGGAACGGGAGATACTCTTTCCGTCCTGTGTAATTCGTAATCGAATATGAATTGCACGAATAGGAATTCACGTTAAACGCGTGATTATTCCTATTCGGAGGTAATCCTACTTTCTAAAATTACGAATTGGGAGCCACTCGTTATAGATTAGTGTCGGTCGAACTATAATCGTTCTTTCCGAAATAATTCGTAAACCGAGCGTATTGAATGCCGATAGCAGAATGACGAGGGCCTCCGCGTCTCCTTTCCACGAAAGCTATTTCGCCGCGATGCGGCGTAGAAATCGAATATATTTGATCTCTTTCTAATTAATGTGTTTCAGAGAGAGAAACACATTTTGTCGAGAATTCGTAATTCGAAAAATCTCGTTACGCGGAAGCCGACGTTTACCGTGCGGAGCGGTGTTTACGTCGCGGCGCCGAGCATAAGAAATGTTATTCCATTTCTTATACCCAGGAACCGTCTGTATTTCGTTGAAGTGTGTGTATATTTCCGAGAATTCGGAATCGAATGCTCTTAAGCCATGCACTATTCTAATCTTCAGACAGGGTCAATCTGCCGAAACCCGGTATTTGAAGATAAAACACATGGGCAGCAGTGATGTTGAGAGCAGGTCACTGACAGATATGGCCATTTGTTTTAGTTTCGAGTGTCAGACTTCGGCACATTGACCCAATGAAATTCTTCTAGGAGCAGGTGAACTCTTAAAGATGAACGACTAATTTCAAATCTAATTCTTTCCCCATTTTTTATGCTTTACCTACTGTGTAATTTATAAAGTTGTTAGTTATCTCACTGAATATGTTGCACCTATTCAGTGAACATAACAAACGACTAATTGCTTTCTTTTCTCTGATATTTAATCAATTTCTTAGTTACTCTTGCATGTAAGTTTTGTTTTAATCCTATGTTTTCGTCACGAGCGTGGCATACGGCCTCGGCAACGCACGAGGCGGTTATCGCTCTCCTGTCTGCCTTGTATACGAACGCTCTGGTTGGTCGGTAATTTTTGTTAATAACTCGACAACCACGCCTCGGACTTTTTTTGCAAAGGAAAAAGTTGTTTAAAAAATCACCATAGTTTCTCCCCATTTCAAGGTCTAACTCTAGTTCAGGGACACCCTGTATAGCTCAATGGTGAGGAATACGAATTGTATAATATGCGTATGATGCATATCTATAGCCTTGAAT
>NW_017178978.1:13724-20598 GCF_001652005.2 Ceratina calcarata
GTGCGGAGCGGTGTTTACGTCGCGGCGCCGAGCATAAGAAATGTTATTCCATTTCTTATACCCAGGAACCGTCTGTATTTCGTTGAAGTGTGTGTATATTTCCGAGAATTCGGAATCGAATGCTCTTAAGCCATGCACTATTCTAATCTTCAGACAGGGTCAATCTGCCGAAACCCGGTATTTGAAGATAAAACACATGGGCAGCAGTGATGTTGGGAGCAGGTCACTGACAGATATGGCCATTTGTTTTAGTTTCGAGTGTCAGACTTCGGCACATTGACCCAATGAAATTCTTCTAGGAGCAGGTGAACTCTTAAAGATGAACGACTAATTTCAAATCTAATTCTTTCCCCATTTTTTATGCTTTACCTACTGTGTAATTTATAAAGTTGTTAGTTATCTCATTGAATATGTTGCACCTATTCAGTGAACATAACAAACGACTAATTGCTTTCTTTTCTCTGATATTTAATCAATTTCTTAGTTACTCTTGCATGTAAGTTTTGTTTTAATCCTATGTTTTCGTCACGAGCGTGGCATACGGCCTCGGCAACGCACGAGGCGGTTATCGCTCTCCTGTCTGCCTTGTATACGAACGCTCTGGTTGGTCGGTAATTTTTGTTAATAACTCGACAACCACGCCTCGGACTTTTTTTGCAAAGGAAAAAGTTGTTTAAAAAATCACCATAGTTTCTCCCCATTTCAAGGTCTAACTCTAGTTCAGGGACACCCTGTATAGCTCAATGGTGAGGAATACGAATTGTATAATATGCGTATGATGCATATCTATAGCCTTGAATGATGCGTATGCGCACTACGACTTCATATGAATCACCAGGTTTCCCATTTACAATCAACAGATTACCTGACGCGATTGCAATAAGTGCTATCAGTACTACTCGGATATCGGTGTTGATCGCTCACATTTTCCTTGTGAATACTATGTACTTATTCATTTATTGATTAACTTATTGAATGATTACCTACAAAATATTCGAGGTACGATAAAAATGCAGTATGTTATGTGCAGAATTAGCGTGCGAATTTTCCAAACTAGTGTGCGTTAATGGAATTGTTACGTTTTCCACAAATACTGTCGTTTATTCAACGTGCTGTGGCTAATGCGACTATAGTAAAGGCCAATCCCGAAGTCTGTCGAGTTGTTTCGACGATATCGACCCACCCAAGCACATTTTCGCGGCTGTCAATGCCGTATATCGAGTTTTAAGTTTTCAACTATGTTTATGACAGTGGTTTGTTATGGTGTACTTGGCCAAATATTTTCTTAATAAATTTTATCTTGATCGCGTATAACGGGCGGCCAGGAGAGCGACAATCGCCTCGTGCGTTGCCGCGCTTACAGTTCACATTTGAAGCGGAAAGGCAATAAAGGGGAAAGAGATTTTAAGAGCACATGAGAGGGCAACAAGCGAATTATGCGTAGTGGCTTATTCGTTATTAGAAGTTAGATTTTAAGATTGTGTGAGCAGTAGATAGTATTTGTTCGACTAAGACTTTCATTGCAAGATCAAATGTATGTATATTATTTTTCTTGTTACGTTCTTGTTTTTCATATATTTTCAATTCTAGCTTTTGTTGTATTAACGGAGTTTAATTATATCTCTTGCTTTTTATTGTTATACAGAATCGCGCATGTACAAATGTATAAACAAATATTTCTTAATCGGTAACACAATTAAGACCATGAATACAGAAAATTGCAAGTCCATAGCTATTAAATTTTTAGAATTAGAATCAAAACTTTTCATTTTTAAAAGCTAATATCCTGAAAATACTAAACATTTTAAAATATATTTATTTTCAGCCCTATTTTATTTATGCATCATCGTATTGTAAATCACTCGGTACATAACTTGCGTTTAATTCGCTAACTGAATTTGAACAATCTCGCCGTCTAGAATTAACTTCCGCGTACACCATTAATGGGAGCAATGGCGGCGCATTGTTCGATCTCTGATTTAAGGATCCCTAATTGCGGCTATCGCTCGCACGAACGACTTTTCTTTAATATACATCTACTCGTATATCTTGTCTGTGACTGTCTGTCGTATGCTAGCGTAGAACTCAATTTGATTCTTATCTATGATATGGTGGAACCTGAACCAACCTGAAGG
Source organism: Ceratina calcarata (assembly GCF_001652005.2). NCBI lineage: Eukaryota > Metazoa > Arthropoda > Insecta > Hymenoptera > Apidae > Ceratina > Ceratina calcarata. The sequence goes on from NW_017178978.1 coordinate 15,860, forward strand.
ATTGTGTATGAAGTGGACTTATGGGCGAGTGGGTAGACTTCTAAAAACGGAAGGGAAAAGCAGCTCTGTTTGAGTGCTGCCTTCAATGAGATACTGCGTAAATCTGAATTTACTTATTCGTCTGATTCATCTGAAACATGGATGTTGAAGATGTGAATTGTAAGTGCCGTTCAGCTTGAGTTTCACATGCCACGTGGAAGAAATTTCAATATATTATTTTCAGTATAAATAGTTTAGTTGTTTTAGTGAAAGAAGTTGCCTGCTCATTACTGTCTTGATTGGATATAAGTGTTTATATCAATTATTATTTGTGGATGATGCAGTGTCATAAGTTGACGCTTTGTCCGCCCGGAAAAACCACCAAAAAATTGCTTCGGTGTTTTCCACTCTCGGCCCCAGCAGGGGTTTGATCCGTACTGTTGACTCTCACTTGCCCGCAAAAGACCGGGCCGCTGAGTGTCACCCACTTTTTTCGCGCTATTTCCTATACTTCGCATTTTTTTTACTACGGTACTGGTTGCTCGTCTCTTAGCTGCAGGGAACAAGAATTCCGCTTGCCGTCTCGGACGGAAAACGGGACAGTGTGAAGAGGCCATTAGTTCAGGAGACTTGCAGATGTAGGCTTTTTATATGACTAATTTTTGTAGAGAATTTAGTAAAGAACCATACAGATCTTGTTAGCATTTAAGTCTTCACGGTTCGCTATTCTTAAGTAGTGGAAAACCACAACCAGAAAGCGTGCGGACTGTCTTTATTCTAGTGAAGATGTAATTACATGCAAATTAGTATTACCTTTAATACCAGTAGTACCTTTTTACTGTTACGTTGTACTCTGAGTTTGGTATAGAATAAATGTTTTCCACGTCATCTCTGATTTCGGATCTTATAAAGTTGAGAGGATACATTTGAAACGAGCGAATGTAAACTGCGTGGAGATGGCAATTTTAATTAATTGATTTAGTCTGAAAACTTGATTTGTAAACTCGTGGAGTTTCATCATAAGGAACCCTATCTAATAAATAAACTCCGGAAATCACATATGATACACTCACAAGAAGATTCGTTGAATAAAGTGGGTCCTTATAAACAAACGCTCTACGAGACAAAAATTCATTAGGGAAGCTTACGTTATCGATAAGATTGACTTTCGAGAAGGCTGTGTCTTGGAATGTGCCAAATCTTCCAACACCAGGATGTGTTGCCAGCACTATCTACTAACGGAGGACAGGAAGTGGAACTTGTTTAGGGGGAACGAATTACATAGCGATGCATGCACCACGTCAAAAAACAGTCCTAAGCCCTTGAGATTTTTCGTCGAACCGTTCGACTCGGCATACCGCTTAATAGGCCAAAAGATTCATTGCTTTTTTGTATTACAAGGAACAAGGCCAATTTACAGCCATGTTCTTTTAAATTTACTATTCACACAGTCAGTCAGAAAGCGACCGTGTTTCGGTTAACGTGTTTTCCGCATTACGATTTTTTATTCAATAAATCAATATCAGTATTTCTTTTTGCTTGTGTACATTTTGTGTTAGTCGATCGAAATGGCGTGGTGCGTGAACGCGGTATGTGATTCGTTTCCGACGCCGCGAATAGCCTCGGGGCTGATTCCGATACAGCTATCACACGCATCACATGGGCGATCAGCGGAACGGGTTCACAAGAACCTCCTCCTTTTAACACATACATTCTATTAATGATCGGAAGACTCAGGTTCACGATAATCTCTTTCTTCACATTCGTCATGTGTCAAATCAGATTTATAGGTTCTCATCGGCGATTCATACCCAATACATAATGTTCTGTTGTGTTATGAAAATAAACTTTCAGTTTCTTTTTGAGGTTTTGGCCGCAAGGTCTTTTTCCTCGGAGTTCACCCTAAAAATCATGGTCTTAATTTTTTTATATAATCCTCGTAAAATCTCCCCTTTCCAGCATCTCCTCTTCCTTACATAATTTAAAATATGTGGCTTAGACGAATAGTTTAAGTCACGACATAACAGAGTTAATGTGGGAGAAAAAACGCTGATGCATAGATAAAGATAGAAATCAAGAATTGGCTTCTTATTGGGTCGATTACGCTTAGAGGGGAGATGGACTTCAATTAAAACCGTGAGGATCTTCACAGAGAGTACGTTCGTCGACGACGTTCTGAAATATCGAGCTGATTTGAAAATTGTATTGAACTGAATTAAAACTTCATAAGTTCGTACATTTATATAGTTCTCGTAGTCATTTACTTTACATCACTAACAGATATCTCGCGACTAGGGTAGATCATCGCCCACGGGCAACTTACCCATTTCCCCAGTTTTCCTACTGAGAATGTAACACTCCAAAACACCGCGTGTGTCAACAAAATTGTAATCCGAGATTTTCCTTGTCGCAAACTCCTCTCTTTGAAGCATTAAAACACCGCAACAGATCTGTTACACTTTTTCAATAAATGGCGCGAAAATCAAGACATTTCATGAAAACTGAAAATTTTCTTTTTATTGTCAGTAACAAAATAATTTACTTGAATGGAGACTACCGGTAATAAGGATCTTAATATACACGTCCTCAAGAAGTGATTAAAAGAATACTGCGGGTTTGCACTGGCACTTTGTCATTTTTGGTCGATTTTTTCGCTCTACCGACTCGACCGTACGGTGGACATCAATATGTAGCCTTGAACTTGAATGATGCGACATGTTCCGGAGAATCCAGCGTACTCCACGAATGAATCATCAGCAGTAGATTCTCTCATGCAAGTGCAACAAGTACTATCAGTATCATCAATACTACTCCAATATTGATATTGATTACTCACATTTTCCTTGTGAATACTACGTGCTTAATCATTTACTGACTTTCTTCAATGTGCGGCAGTAAGTATCGAGATAAGATAGCTCACTGCGAACTCGTTTAGTTTGTATGGATTATTTCACCGCGTTCATCTAGATGCTAGTTGTAAGAAATCTACCAACATAAGCATTGGCCAGAATAATATATGGCATACGCTTCCCTCCGGACCGGGTATCAATCTCCTTCATGTCGTCTCGGTTACGGTTCCTCGCTGACTTGAGTGGAGGTGGAATTGGCGCTCTACCGCGCGCACGTCAACTCCGATACTATACGCGGCGAACACTCGCATCTTTGTCGAAAATAAACTGCAGGGTGTCTCACCCGTACTTCTGGTGCTCGGTCCGTCGAGTGTCGACAAATATCACTGGGGCCCCTCGAAGTCTTTGCTTTTATACGCTAGATTGAAATCAGGATTTGAAATAACGATGTTATGGACGAGGGTCAGCTGGAAACACAGACTTCTAAAGGTGAGCGTCTCAGCACAGGTTTCGACACCGTTGTGTAGGCCACGTGCACGACAGTTCAATTAAGGGACTGATCGGGGCCGCTTTCCTCGCCCTCGGCCGATGAAGACCGGTAAACGGCGAGGCCCGGAACGGATGGAAAACTTGGAAGTGTTTCCTCTGTGGCCCGATGCCCCTGGGAGACGTGTCGACTGGAAGGGTAGTCGCTTCTCGAAAGAGACTCGCTTGTGTTTTCGGGGAAAGCTGGTTCGCATAGCTCGCGTAGTTCGCGTAGAATTAAGGGACCGATCGGGACCGATCTCCTCGTCTTCGACCGATGAAGGCCGGTAAACGACGAGGCCTGGAACGGATGGAAAACTTGGAAGTGTTTCCTCCGTAGCCAGATGCCCCCGGCGGACGTGTCGCTTCTTGAGGGAGGCTCGCTTGGGTTTGCGAGAAAAGCTGGCTCGCGTAGCTCGCGTATCTCAAGTATCGGTCGTATTGTTCGTGATTAGTCTAGGTCGTTATCTTGCTCGTGGATACATTTGGTCGACGACGCTCGGGTAGATTTATTAAACTTAAGTAGCTTGCCGAAATTCTGGAATCGTTGTTCTTGGCGTATGGTGTTCTCAACATGAGAAAATACGTTGAGTTTTTCCTGCGCCACAGGCTTGCCAGGGTGAATACGAGAACAACGAACGCGATATTTGGAAACAATAAATTATTGTTAGACTGAACGGCGCCACGAACCCCTGAAGTGCTTGGACGCACGGGCACAGGAAGAACATTGTGTGTCGCCTAGGGCTCGACCAGTTCAAGTTTTGGAGCCAATTTATTGTCCTTTCGCGCGAGAAAGCGATTTGGGCTCGGGTTCGAAGCGTGAGTAATAACAGATGGCTGTGGACAGCACTGTTTAGAGAAAATGCGTATTTGTTAGTAATAAATTTGTCAACGGACACGGCTGTGTGTCGAGCGTTTGGAATGCAGCAAAAAAGAATAGCATCGGGTCGGGTTCGAGGGTTGAGTATAAACACATGGCTGCTGACAGCGTTGGCGCCCGCGGTGGACGAGGCCTGGGGGGTCCAGTTTGGGCCGCGGACCGCGCGATGTTTAGGGCCTAAGTGTTCGGGAATGCTATAAGCAAGGAGATTGGTGCGGACTCCGCCTGAGCGTGGGAGTCCGAGAAAAGGGCGGTTATCGACCGAGAGATTGGACATTTTCTTCGGGGTTGATTATAGAAAGGAAAAACGCGGTCCCGGCGATCGACGGCGACGATCGATAGCGAGGGAGGAGGCGGGTCTTAGGACCCAAATAAATAGCGGGCGCGTTTTTGAGAGAGACAGTTCTTTTTGGAACAGTTCATCAGTAGAGTTCAGTTGTGATAACTCAGTACTGTTCGCATTAGTTGTTCGAGACAGTTCTCTAGACAGTCCAACGATTCAATCA
>NW_017178979.1:0-644 GCF_001652005.2 Ceratina calcarata
CAGCGATTTCTCACTTTGGAAACGAATTAAATATCGTTTTAATTTAGGATAAGAGGATTAGAGCAATCGATCCTCTTATCGAGAACAAGGAGGTACGAGGTATCTCGCTCCTTGTTGTCCTTTATACAGTCCACATATACACCTGCGAGCGGTATAAACTCGCAGGCTATAAGTCGACGCGTGTGAACGTGAATAATTGACAATCTCTGTTTTCTATTTACAGAGAACAATAATCGATTAAGGAAGGACGGGGCCAGGAGGGCTGAGCCACTTCCATTCTCAATTTCATTTCATTTTCTTTCTTAAATTTGTAGTTAAGGGAGCAGGATTTTGATCAAATAAATTGGGACTTTTTTTGTTTAAACTAATCCCTAGCGTCAATTCATTTCTACTCGTTTCTCTCCACCGAACTCCCGAAAGACTACAACGATGTTTCGTTTTCCTCGAAGCGCCCAAGGCGGAGGGGGAAACTGCTTCACTTATATTTTTAAAAATTATCAATGATGAAAAATTCAGAAGTGTACTTTAAAAATACAAAATACATTAATCAATTAAATCCTCTCTGTCTATTTCGTTTATCATCAGTAAGGCGGCGATAAAATTGGTTATAATTGAAATAAACAATTCCAATAAAAAATGTTTCA
>NW_017178980.1:0-644 GCF_001652005.2 Ceratina calcarata
TATAATTTCGAACAAGAATAATATTTTCAAATTATTTGTACATAATATAATCAGAGAGAAATTCTCTCTGATATAATACGTTCAACTTCTAATTAATTGTAAAATCATTTTAATACAGTGCATAGTTATCGAGTGATATATTTAAACGTTGATAGTGTTATCTTGAAATGCAAGTGTTATCTGATTATAAAACCGTTCATGTGACAATAATATCGCATTTATTTCAAGTGCGCTTGCCCTTAAAAGTCAAAAATATAAAATAAATGCTCATAATTACATTATTTGACAATTTTAAATAAGCCGGTATTCAGAGTAGTTGCTTATTTTTAAGATCGTTTTATGCTATTTGCTATTCCTGTCTATCCCATATTTCCAGTTCCTGTCTTGTACAGGAAACAGAGACTTAAGCATTTGCTATCCCTGTCTATCCCATGTTTCAGCAATTGTTTAAAGCGATTTTAAATAAAAGTAACGAATAGTGTAAGCAACAACTGGTTTGGGTATCATCAAGTTGCAAAGTGTGTTGCTGGCGAAACTTTGAAAACTTTTTAATCTTGTGTCACATACACATTTCCTTATTAATTAAAACGAAAATATAAAAGAAACTAACAGAAGTATAACCGGTTTTCGTTTTACTATAAGAC
>NW_017178981.1:0-644 GCF_001652005.2 Ceratina calcarata
TTTCAATTTTTGAAATGAATAGACTCGTAGAAATGCATACAGAGTGCTTCCTGTTTGTGCTCCATACGCTTCCGAGGAGAAGAGCAAACAGTGGGCGAGTGTTTGAATTCACAAGATTGAATTTTAAACTTTTCTCCCAACAGAAAGCTTCTTTCTAATCAAGTATACAATTGTAAAGAGATAAATTGAGGGTTTATGTATTATGGTTCTGAAGTTGAATAGTAAATGGTCTTTTCAAAAATATTTCCGAAACTTCGGTAAAACCAACTTCAATTTCACATATGTTTTATATATACTTCGACAAAAATATGAAAGATTTCAAGTCTCCAGTCTGCTCCCCGGATTTCAATCCTATTGAAAATCTGTAGGGAATAGTAGTAAGAAGAGTGTATGCATATTCTAAGCAATTCAATTAGCAAGACAGTTCGCGATGCATGGACATTCATGAATTACATGAACACTTCCAACTCGAATTTAATCAATGCGAAATCGAGTTTTTCAAATTGTTCAAACGAATGGTAATTAGATCGATTTCTAATTAAGAAATAGCAAAGAAACTATTGTTACTTTTAATTTATTCTTTCAAGAAAAATATGTCATGGAAATTTCACATTTTATTTTGTCTTATATCATTTTTTTTTAAG
>NW_017178982.1:0-644 GCF_001652005.2 Ceratina calcarata
ACAATTACGTAAAAGTTCGTAGCCGAATTAGTAGGTGTGAGAATCAACCTCTTCTGTGGTTTCTCATTGTTTGTGGAGGAAACGAAAGCGCGAACTGGAAACTAATCGGCGATCATTTTCCGAAAGGGACTTCGGCTTAAGATCAGAGAAGCCGCAAATTGTCCAGCTGTTACACGCTCATTTTACCATCCGGATAGGTGAAAACGACTTAAAGCGTTTCGACATGTGTAGAAACAAGACATTTGATACTTCCTTGCTGAGACCTCCTACCGCGGTCGGTGCTCGTCCGATTCAGATTTACGACGTTGCATCCTCTAAATGACACGAGGCCGTGAATGCTCTCGTTATTGCGGTTTTTAAACGCAACAAGTAAACTTTCGCGCGAATTCTTCGAGGCCACTGTAAAATTATTTATTTAGTCATTAAAAAACTTTTTGGAAATATGTATAAGTATTGTAGGCAATCTCTTTCCTTTACAGATATTCTTTATTTACTTATTGTTAGTTTTGCATCCATTGCATCGATCGATTGATAAGATTTGGCCGGGTATATCCGAACATATCGAGTATTAACAGAGAACTCTTATCGGAGAGTTTCAAATTCTTAGAAGCTCCTGTATACATTATAAAATAAATATATTATAT
>NW_017178983.1:0-644 GCF_001652005.2 Ceratina calcarata
TGTATCAATTCTTGTGTCAATTTATGAAACCTTGTATCAGCTCTTGTATCAATTTATGAAACCTTGTATCAATTATTGTATCAACCCAACTTGAAATTGTTTTTCAATTGGAATAAATTGTCTCATTATAATTTGTTTAAAAAATAACCAGAGCATGACGAACCTGTATCGAAAATAATATCCATCCTGGGACGAGAGAAAATCTTACAGAATTTTGCAAAATGAATTCTCACAGTATTTTACGCAATAGCGAAACGATATTTGCGAACGAATTTTATTCCTGCTCGACGAGCCGTGTTTTGCAATCCGATTTAAAAATAGCCAGTCGCAAGTAACCAATATCGGGAGGAAAGCAGTGCCATACATTAATTACATTGTTAATTAATTGCAATGCTAATTTCTACCGTGGATGTTTACAATAAACTAACCGTTCCCGTTGTAGAGTTCATTCAGAAATAAATCGCTCGAGGCCGTGGAGTCTGCATATTTCCGTGGCATTGTGCCCCCAGCCGATGATAATTAATTGCGTGGCCCTATAGAAACCGGAGATCAAAAGACAATAACGACGATACGGCCACTCGACGGATTCCATTTTCCTTGTTAATCAAATAACAACACGAAAGAACAGTTTCCATCAATAAAAC
>NW_017178984.1:0-644 GCF_001652005.2 Ceratina calcarata
TATGTATAATTAATACCTCGATATCGCAAATGTGATTTATATTTGATTTAAATGTTTGACAGATTCACGACTGACGTGATTAGCAGCTGCGCATTTGGCCTCGATACGAATGCAATGTCGGGCGAGAATAACAAATTTCGCGAGATAGGAAAGACTTTTTTCAATATGAGCCTGGTACAGAGAATAAAAATCCAGCTTAGGGAGGGTTTACCCACGTTGTACACGCTCCTTGGATACATCCTACCAAGGGACGACATGACCCAGTTTTTCACTAAAGTTGTCAATGATGTGATTGATTATAGAAGAAAGAATAATGTCGTTAGACAGGATTTCATTCATACCCTGATGGACCTGCAGGATCATCCGGAGAAACTGAGTATAAGTATGACTCTCAAGAATTTATTCAAACATTGTTCAATGTTATAATATTTTTCATTCAAATGTATGTAGTAGTATAAATTATTATTTCAATTCATTAATTAAGGATGTATTGACTATACTGTCAATTCCAAAAGTTTATGTACCTTAGAAAAACGCATTTCCTATAATTAAAAAGAAATCAGACCTCGGAAGAGCAATGCTAATAATAAATAGCTACGTGCTAAAAAGTATAGAAGGAAATATCCAATTAAGTATTGACGCTG
>NW_017178985.1:0-644 GCF_001652005.2 Ceratina calcarata
AAATAAAATTCTGCATCGGAAATTTAAATAAATAATGAGCGGATTTGAAAGAGTGATTAAATTTATGTAAACATCGCATCGAACGAGCCAGAAATTTAATTACTGATGCACATCATATCTAGAGCTAATTGATATCTGCTTGAAGAGCTCTCGTATAATTTATTATTTTATCATTTCGACACCGTTTCTCGTGGTTTAAATGAAAGGCAGTGCAGCTGGAGGCTGAGACTAATTGCCGAAATATTGGAAATAAATTAGTGCGTGAAGGCGATCGGGAAAAATGAACGTCGCCATCGGCGTGAATAAATAAGATCCGATATCGTTATCGACTAGGAAATTATATTATAGAAGAACTTTTCACGGTTTAAATAGACGATATTCCCGGAAGTATTCATATCGCACGCGATTGTTAATTAATCATACCGTGAGACGCACTGCGATTCAGATCTATTAACATGCAAAACGATCTGCCTGCTAATTTAAATTTAAATCGCCGGGTCAGTAACGCGAAATTAAAGTATGGCCAAAAGTTTGACGGGGTATATGAAATATTTAGGAGCCAATTATTAGTCGGTGGCAATTTAAGAATCGGTCTAAAAAATTCGGAGCACGTGGCGATCTTTGATTATTGTAAAAAATTAATA
>NW_017178986.1:0-644 GCF_001652005.2 Ceratina calcarata
AAAAAAAAAAAAAAAGATGTGAAAAAATAAGAGAGCAAGTGAACGGGTGCTGTCGGGTTCATTGAACGGCACCGGTTTAGCTGGTATCGTTAAACAGGCGTAAAGATAGTAATTTTCATGAGAATATACTCGTACAGCGGCACGTCGTAAATCGTCGAATTACGATGGATGAATAAGAAAAAGTAGATAGTACGTGAGAAGAAGGGTGACCGCGCCTCTCTCTCTCTGCGTAATAAGAATTCACGAAACGGGCGTAGCTTGCACGAAATTCCACGAGAAAATAACGTCTCATTTCGACCGCCACTAGCGAGACCAGCTATCTTCGCCAGAATTATAATAACGTGCAATTTCAACGCGGACCCTCGCGTACCGATTCTTTTTTTCATCGCCTCCAGCTATCGATACTTTTTTTCGCTCTCTACAGTTTTTCTATCGCCGAGACACAGCAGAGACGAATGGGCAACGAACTATGAAACGAATCGAACAAATCCTTGAATGTACAAACTTTTTCAACGTGCAAACCAAATCCTATTGTGGGATTTTATTTGGGAACGGGTATACAATTGAAATAGATATTAACACGTTCCGTGCCACGTGTACCACCGGTGGTACACGCAGTTATATTTACTTAATGCGCTGAAAAC
>NW_017178987.1:0-643 GCF_001652005.2 Ceratina calcarata
ATATTTAAATAATTATAAAAATGTTACTTACCCAGTTCTTTGCATTCCTGGGTCTCGCAAACCGATCGTTCGGCTTTCGGTCTTTCAGTTACCGATTTTCCTACTATTACGTTAGATGTACACCAAACGAAAGCACCAAAGAACGCACTATAATAATTGTTACGAAAGTACGTTAATCAATTAGAATGAGCAGTTACTTTTTATAATAATCGCACTCACAGAATCCATATCTGTCCCATCATAATTTTCGTATACTGGAAAAGAAATTATCCAGAGTTGTGTTAAAGCGTGTAGCACCCAGCGTCCCGGTCTGTAAAATCTGCAAACTTGCTGTATTTAATCGTGATTTATATTTGTACAACGCGGAAAGACCCTGGGAAGACTCATGATAAGCCAAAACTGATAGTACGCAATTTGTATCAATATGTGTAACATCCTCTCCATATCCGTAGGAAGGAAAGTAATACTAGTATTCATTTTTTACATTATGCATTAAAGGAGGAAATAAACAAATTGTCGATACGATAACGTCTTTTCGTTTTATTCAAATTGAAATATATTTACACTAATCATGTACATGTATAAAATATCTAAATAACAGAGAAAATATAATATAATAATTACAAGATATCAAATATAATTC
>NW_017178988.1:0-643 GCF_001652005.2 Ceratina calcarata
TGCGTGCGAACAATTCTTATAACGCGGCGTGTACGTTTGTAGTTTCCGGTAAATTCATTTCTAACCGACGGACGTTTGAACCTGCGGGACGTAGTGAAGAAGCGGAAGGAAACGGGGCGCGTGGCGCGTGCTGGCCGCGTCGCGCCGCGATTTCACGGCGTTGAGGCCGCGATTCCCGACGCGCGGTGTCGCAGTCGCATCGCTTCGACGGACTTTTAATGAGCCCCGCGGTGGAACGGAACACGCGCGACTGCCTAGGTACCCGCGGACCGGTATTTGTTCCCGTGGAAACGCGAGGAGCCACGACCGCCTGCATAATGAGCGAGCGAGACGTGCTCCGGGTCCCCTGCCAAGCTTCAAGATCCTTTCAGCCCGGCTTTTCACCGGGACTCGGAGACCGTTCCGCGATTTCTCTTTTTTTCCTTAACCGAGGACGACTCAAAACGTGGTTAACTCGCAACGAGCCCAAGGGTTAAAGTAACCGTGTTGCCTTGGCTCAGACAATCATCATGGCGGGTATCATGGGGAATTATCATAGTCCGTTTAATGGAGAATATTCTCTATATTACTCGGCAGTCCTATTTATTATATATAATCTAGGTACCATGGGGAATTGTCATAGTCTGTTAAATAGAGAATATTC
>NW_017178989.1:0-1778 GCF_001652005.2 Ceratina calcarata
CTTCCTCTCCTCGCTGAAACGATCTGGATCAAAGGTCTCCGGATCGGACCAATACGTCGGATCCTTATGCAGTCCATAAACGGGTATGACAATTTCGGTGCCAGGTTTCACGCGACACTTAAGCCCATCCGATCCTTCCAACGTGCACTCTTCTGTACATACTTTGTTCATGTTACTCACTGTCGCGTAACATCTTTGCGATTCTCTAATTACTTGGTCCATATAAGTCATGTCTTTCAGCGATTCGAACGTTAACACACCTCCGTGTTTTTTCAGAACAGACTTCACTTCTTCTCGTAGTCTCTCTTGAACATCCTGATGCGTAGCCAGTTGAAATCCAATGAAACTGAGAGTAGTGCTTGATGTTTGGAATCCGTCGAGGAAAAAGGATAATACATCAGCAGTGAGAGCTTCCAAAGACAGCTGTTTTCCTTCCTCTTTCTCGAATTGTACCATTACTTCGAGAAAGTCGTACCGGGGCGTTGATTCCCCTCGTCTATGTTCCAAATTTTCCTTCACCATCTTTCTGAACAACTGTTGGACTTCCTCGTTCACGAACTTGATCTTTGCGAAACGATTCAGGCTGGGAAATAGAAGTAGAAAGTTAAGTATAATTCTACTGAAGAAATTCGGTTGAAAGAGAGCCTGGCCGATCTGATCGAACGCCAAAGGATCATCTACGTCCTCGAAACAGCGCCCTTCGATGCCCGCACTAGCGTTCGCCGTAACTTCGCCAGTAAATTTTGAGAACAGATACTTCAGATCAACTTCGTACTTGTCGTTGGAGCTCAGCCGCCTCTCTAAGTAATCTTGGAATTTCTTGCATACTTCGGCAACTACCACGAAAATAATTTTCAACTTGCCACTTGTGAACGCATAGGTCAATCGCTTCCTTCCATTTAACCATTTTTCCCCGTGGGCGACAAATGTATTTTGAGCTAACAGGGGATCCACCTCCTCTAAAATCTGGAAACTGTTTATAGGAAAACTCGAGAAATTAGTTTGCATCACGGATTTCACCAAATTCGGGTCGCGGACAACTAATGCCGGCACTAATCCTTTGTAAAATCCAACCATGCTGCAATCCTTGTACTGCTGGTACATTTCTTGAACTAGTACGCCCGGAGCTTTTTGCATGGTTAACGCGGGTAGCATGTGACCAACGATCGGGTACCATCCTTTGGCCGTTGGAATATTATTTCTTTTCCAATACGTGAATTTCAAGTACAAGTACAACGCTAACGTAGCCGTTAAAAGTATAAAGAGTGCACATATCATTTTCGACTTGAATGACTAATTGTCTGTGTTGCTGCTGCTGCTGCTCCTACGTTCGTAGTTCGACTGAAGTAGAGTGGTACTGAGCTGTATTTAAATTCGGACGACGTCGTTCACTAATTAGTAGAAGAGGTGAAGCTAATGGGAGGACAAATATGTCATGTCTACTTATAGATTATACCAATTACCTAATAGCTGTTTCACTGGACGGTGACATTGAAGATAAAAGTTTAAGTCACACGATCAATTGGCTGATAAAAACAAACACTTTTAGGCATTAATGTAGAAAGAATAATTCGTCGGGACATAATGCAGGAGATAATCTTTTATCTATATAGTTAGTGGAATTGAGTTAAAGAATTGAGAAAAATTTGCACTTTCCTGGCCGAGTATTCAGAAAGCTCATGTGTCAATTATTAATAAGAGTATTTTGCGACAAAGAAGTTGGAGAATCGAACAATATTCGGTGGTAGAGGGGACAGAGAATGCGTAGGGATCCTATT
>NW_017178989.1:2487-6198 GCF_001652005.2 Ceratina calcarata
GATATACCCAAAGTCCGCCTTCTGCTTCTGTAAGAAAAATGAACGACAGCAGTTTGAAAGGCAGTTTCGTTTTAGGCGACAATTCCAATTTATAGCCTTTGAGCAAGGTAGCCAAACAAGATTTAACTTGTAGCAGTCCCATTCTCATTCCCACGCACATCCTTGGCCCCTCGCCGAATGGGAGGAATGTCATCTTATTAATCTCGTGCTTCCTCTCCTCGCTGAAACGATCTGGATCAAAGGTCTCCGGATCGGACCAATACGTCGGATCCTTATGCAGTCCATAAACGGGTATGACAATTTCGGTGCCAGGTTTCACGCGACACTTAAGCCCATCCGATCCTTCCAACGTGCACTCTTCTGTACATACTTTGTTCATGTTACTCACTGTCGCGTAACATCTTTGCGATTCTCTAATTACTTGGTCCATATAAGTCATGTCTTTCAGCGATTCGAACGTTAACACACCTCCGTGTTTTTTCAGAACAGACTTCACTTCTTCTCGTAGTCTCTCTTGAACATCCTGATGCGTAGCCAGTTGAAATCCAATGAAACTGAGAGTAGTGCTTGATGTTTGGAATCCGTCGAGGAAAAAGGATAATACATCAGCAGTGAGAGCTTCCAAAGACAGCTGTTTTCCTTCCTCTTTCTCGAATTGTACCATTACTTCGAGAAAGTCGTACCGGGGCGTTGATTCCCCTCGTCTATGTTCCAAATTTTCCTTCACCATCTTTCTGAACAACTGTTGGACTTCCTCGTTCACGAACTTGATCTTTGCGAAACGATTCAGGCTGGGAAATAGAAGTAGAAAGTTAAGTATAATTCTACTGAAGAAATTCGGTTGAAAGAGAGCCTGGCCGATCTGATCGAACGCCAAAGGATCATCTACGTCCTCGAAACAGCGCCCTTCGATGCCCGCACTAGCGTTCGCCGTAACTTCGCCAGTAAATTTTGAGAACAGATACTTCAGATCAACTTCGTACTTGTCGTTGGAGCTCAGCCGCCTCTCTAAGTAATCTTGGAATTTCTTGCATACTTCGGCAACTACCACGAAAATAATTTTCAACTTGCCACTTGTGAACGCATAGGTCAATCGCTTCCTTCCATTTAACCATTTTTCCCCGTGGGCGACAAATGTATTTTGAGCTAACAGGGGATCCACCTCCTCTAAAATCTGGAAACTGTTTATAGGAAAACTCGAGAAATTAGTTTGCATCACGGATTTCACCAAATTCGGGTCGCGGACAACTAATGCCGGCACTAATCCTTTGTAAAATCCAACCATGCTGCAATCCTTGTACTGCTGGTACATTTCTTGAACTAGTACGCCCGGAGCTTTTTGCATGGTTAACGCGGGTAGCATGTGACCAACGATCGGGTACCATCCTTTGGCCGTTGGAATATTATTTCTTTTCCAATACGTGAATTTCAAGTACAAGTACAACGCTAACGTAGCCGTTAAAAGTATAAAGAGTGCACATATCATTTTCGACTTGAATGACTAATTGTCTGTGTTGCTGCTGCTGCTGCTCCTACGTTCGTAGTTCGACTGAAGTAGAGTGGTACTGAGCTGTATTTAAATTCGGACGACGTCGTTCACTAATTAGTAGAAGAGGTGAAGCTAATGGGAGGACAAATATGTCATGTCTACTTATAGATTATACCAATTACCTAATAGCTGTTTCACTGGACGGTGACATTGAAGATAAAAGTTTAAGTCACACGATCAATTGGCTGATAAAAACAAACACTTTTAGGCATTAATGTAGAAAGAATAATTCGTCGGGACATAATGCAGGAGATAATCTTTTATCTATATAGTTAGTGGAATTGAGTTAAAGAATTGAGAAAAATTTGCACTTTCCTGGCCGAGTATTCAGAAAGCTCATGTGTCAATTATTAATAAGAGTATTTTGCGACAAAGAAGTTGGAGAATCGAACAATATTCGGTGGTAGAGGGGACAGAGAATGCGTAGGGATCCTATTTGAGAACGCTGATACTGATTTACGAGAAATTAAACTATATAAATAGTCACACATCGTTGTGAATTTTGTACTTCCATTGATTTCTTTGCCCCTTGAAAGTGAATTATGGATGTAAAAAAATATGACTTGAAAATCAACGATTTAAAATCATGTAATATTCATCTCATAAAAAATATGTGTGACATCCTTTGTACTTATANCACTGTGATTATTATCACTACTATCAAAAGAAATCGCCATAGAACGTCTACGTTTTCTAAATCTAATTACCTCTTCACTGCTGTCGGAAATATAACCATCCATTTTTTTTTATTTTTCTAAGTTATTTTACCCTGAAACTATTCGCGATCACCTCTTTTCATTGACTGAGAGCCAAATACGCATGGGTATAATATACGTTCTAGTAATAAATGCCCAAGTGGAATGTGCGCATATATGCACGCTCTGGTGATAGTGGCCAGGCAAAATGCGCGCATATATGCGCTTATGATGCAAATGGGTTAAAGCCAGTTCATTATTTTATGAACGCTGATTGCATGGCATTGTCGCAGCATGATATTGCACTATCAGTAAAAACTATTTATACACATAGTTTAGTTAGATAAAACGTTCCTATCAGCACCAGAACAATTACAAAAGTTATAATGCAACATAAAATTACTATTTGTTAAAAACAATGTGTTCATAAATTGAAACCATCGAAGGACTTCCAGTAAGTGCTTCGATTGTTCGCCACGTGCAAACTAAAAACGCTAACAATCGATTTTGGGTAATTATAACATTATACTTCGTCGCCGTGCAGGACCGTCGTATGGTTGAAGTGGGCCATGTAACAAGAAAATAATGCCAACCGCGGTTATGCAATGCCTATACGGATTTACACGCGCATAATCGAAGTTCTTGGGAACTGTCCTCTGAAACAGGAAAAGAGCCGTTGCGTTATACGCGTAATTTCCGTCGAGAAATTTGCATCAGAATCGATGAGTAGATATGTCAGGGGGTTTTAAACCCCAGGATAGCTCAGAGGGACGTGGGGCCGACGAGTATATGGTGATGCGGGGGTATGTGGAGAGGAGTGACGCGTACATGTGCGACCTTCAAAATTCGCTGAAGCTGCACTTTTTATCATTGCGAACATACGCGGAGCCCTAACGCGATTTATGGGGTAGAGGGGGTCACCGTGACCTTCAAAAAATCATGGACACCGCAAATTCTTATTATGATCTACGGGATAAAAGAGGTCATCGCGAATGTACACGGACCCTAACGTAGCACATACATGGCAACCACCAAAAATTGTCGATACTATAATTTGGACGAATTCCTACATTACAGTGTGTCGGTAAGAAGGAGATCACCGCGCACACTATTTGAGTATACTATTAGGTATTATGTTCAATGTTCATACGATATCTCACTATCGAAGTATAAGTGTCACCGCGGGGTAGATTCATTGAGCTATATAAAATATCAATACACTCAGTCCGTTAGCAGACATATGGATTTTTTAACACCTGAGCAAAAGAGCACATTTACCAATGCATCTCATTGTCACGTATGTGAAAAACCATTTGCGTCGGGTAACGACAGAGTTTGCGATCATTGCCATCTCACCGGATGATTTAGAGATCCAGTCCACCCAAATTGTAATCTACAATATCAAATTTCATTTTTCATCAATCAATAGTTTCCCATAACCTGTCTGGATATGATCCTCATTTTACC
>NW_017178989.1:6242-11862 GCF_001652005.2 Ceratina calcarata
TTATAGAGGAAGAAATTTAAATAATTTTGTCCAGGAATTTCTTATCTAGTTTCAGATGCATTACAACATTCATTTTTGCAATTATTTCATAATTAGTCTTATTTTAATATGAACACTAATAGTGAAATCGTGTAAACAGTTATTATTTTGCAATGTTCACGCGGTATCATATTAAAGTGAGTTCGATTTTCGTGATAACAATTTATTTAGTAGGTAAGAAAATTACACGCAAAGTGAGAAGTACTTCCCAAGAAGATCGAACACGAAGTGTCGTTCTTAGCAAAGATTCGACCTCACGCTCTAAAACTATAAAATTACCATAAGTGAAGACACTAACAAACACTGTTTTACACCCTCGTAAGCGAAGGGATCGACTTGCAGCACGGATATTTTATTGCATCAGCGGTTTGTCTCTTCGTCTCGAGTACTGTACAAAAACTTAGCCTATGGGACGTACGGACATAATCTTTCCTCATAAAATTAAAGCTATCGTCACATTATTACATACGTAATACTCCATTTGCTATATATTAATTGTTGGAATCTTTCTGTTACAGAGAACAATAACAAGATGAGTCTTTCTCACTCTCACACTCTCCGTTTCTTTATGAAGAATTTACATGCGTAGAGGAAATTCGAGAGACGAATCTTTATTCATAACGTAATTTTAATTGAAACTGACTTCATTAAACGATTAATGAATTTATTAAAACATGGATGTGTAAAAAATCCGTGTAAATGTGTCCCAAATATTTTTATTTAATTCGACGTATGTATGATAGTATGTATGATAAATTGTAATATCATCTAAATTTTTACGTGCAGACAGTAAGGTTCATTCTTCTTTGATAACGATGTTATGAAATGAATTTATTATGCGATAATTCATCATCCCGTAATATTATTGGCCCGTGCAAACATGACATTGAAAACTTCAGTTGTTAGGTACGTCATCACTGATTTCGTTGCTGTTCTATCCTAACTGTTATTTGCTAGTAAGATAGCAATGTTATCTGTGTTTCCAATTCGATATGAAATAAATAAATGGGACTTTGTACCAGGGGTCGGATATTTTATCCCTCGGCCGGAAAGTGGGGACGACGCGACCACGGTGGGGACCAATAGTTGGTGGGGGTATGCAGTGATTTTCACGGTAGCGCTGCGGAGAGCTTCGCGAACGCGCATGAGCACGCATGAGGGGAATAGTAGTGGGGATCGAAATACGGGCGAAAAACAGGGGAAGCGAGCGTCGAGGGATAAAATATCCGACCCCTGCNAGTCGTACCGGGGCGTTGATTCCCCTCGTCTATGTTCCAAATTTTCCTTCACCATCTTTCTGAACAACTGTTGGACTTCCTCGTTCACGAACTTGATCTTTGCGAAACGATTCAGGCTGGGAAATAGAAGTAGAAAGTTAAGTATAATTCTACTGAAGAAATTCGGTTGAAAGAGAGCCTGGCCGATCTGATCGAACGCCAAAGGATCATCTACGTCCTCGAAACAGCGCCCTTCGATGCCCGCACTAGCGTTCGCCGTAACTTCGCCAGTAAATTTTGAGAACAGATACTTCAGATCAACTTCGTACTTGTCGTTGGAGCTCAGCCGCCTCTCTAAGTAATCTTGGAATTTCTTGCATACTTCGGCAACTACCACGAAAATAATTTTCAACTTGCCACTTGTGAACGCATAGGTCAATCGCTTCCTTCCATTTAACCATTTTTCCCCGTGGGCGACAAATGTATTTTGAGCTAACAGGGGATCCACCTCCTCTAAAATCTGGAAACTGTTTATAGGAAAACTCGAGAAATTAGTTTGCATCACGGATTTCACCAAATTCGGGTCGCGGACAACTAATGCCGGCACTAATCCTTTGTAAAATCCAATCATGCTGCAATCCTTGTACTCATTGTATATTTCTTCAATTAGTACGCCCGGAGCTTTTTGCATGGCTATTACGGATAACATGTGACCAAAGAGCGGGTAACATCCTTTGGCCGTTGGAATATTATTCCTTTTCCAATATGTAGATTTCCAGTACAAGTACCACGCTAACGTAGCCGTTAAAAGTATAAAGACTGTACATATCATTTTCGACTTGAATGACTGTTGTCTATGTTGCTGCTGCTGCTGCTCCTACGTTCGTAGTTCGACTGAAGTAGAGTGGTACTGAGCTGTATTTAAATTCGGATGACGTCGTTCACTAATCAGTAGAAGAGGTGAGGCTAATGGGAGGACAAGTATGCCAAGTCCTATTATAGATTATACCGGTCACTTAACACATTATATGCGGGACACGTACTAGTACGTTTAGTACGTAGTGGTACTGCAAAATGTACCCGCGCACAATGTGTTAATAGCTATTTCACTGGACGGTGACCTTGAAGATAAAAGTTTAACCTCTTAGGCACTATGCGCCACTATAGTGGCTTTCGCGGACGTCATTTCTCAGTACGACATGCCACTATAGTGTGTGGCGTCGCTGCGCCAACACTGATAGGGAGTTTTACCGCTCTTGCGTTAGGCAGTCTAAGTTTCCGCCTAGCTGCTAAAACTCCTCTTCCGTTAGACATACAGTCTTAGAGAGACGTTCAACCGAGGCATTCACGCTCAGCCGCGTTTCTAATACTCCGAGTTATCCGGCAGCATCGTTGAGTATAACGCGCATCTCCCAACAACAGTCTCCATTAAAGACTCTCTTCATAATTTTATAATATTAGTTATCGCGCATACAACCGCTAGTATTAAGTGGTGAGTATATTGTTAGTGCGAACACGAGGTTCGCCATTACGCACACGCACGTGCTCGCGCCCATGATGTAAAAACATAAGGTGTGTTCTTGCGCATCCATTTGAACATCGATCTGTACACGGACACTTCCTACTCGTTGGCCATTTTGGATTTTTAACCAATCACATTTCATATTAAAACAGAGCGAATTTAAAAATCGTAAACATGTGAAAAATTAGGTTCTCGGAGAGTAATATATATGCGTGTTTGAAATAAACAATAGATCATCGTACTTCCAATATGGCCGATGAGTGGAAGGCGCAAACAGCGACACATTTGAACACGCCGGAAGAACACACCTTATGTTTTTACATAACGCTCGCGCCTTTCGTCTTTCGGAATAAATGTTCCTTGAAACAAAAGATAGTCTACCCGTTCATTTCCGATATAATAATTATGGCCCACGCGCCACTATAGTGGCTTTCGCGGGGCTTTGTGTTGTACCGTGTTTTAAGACGTACCATACTGAATTGTATTATTAATTATTAGAATAAATTGTTAAAGTTAAAATGCGTGTATCATATATTTAAGAAAAATTATAATTTAATCATCAAACACTTGATTCCAATGTACTCGTGTAAAGAAAAGCATTATCCGTGACACATTGCAGTGTCGTATCATTTACACGTAATTCGCGTTCAACTCCGCCGTACAGAGAAGCAGCTCCGCGCAAAATTCAGCCGTGCCTAAGAGGTTAAGTCACACGATCAATTGGCTGATAAAATTAAATACTTATTGGCATTAATAATAACAGAAGAGAAAGAATAACTCGTCGGGACATGATGCTGATGATTATATTTAAATGTCGTATCTGTGTAACAGGAGTAAAATCCATCGCTTAAAAAATTAAGATAGATATTAGGATCAACGGACGCGGTAGCGTCCCGAAGGTAAGTTTGAGTCTGAAGATGGCAGCTTGTTATCGGGTACCGCGCAGTGTGGCCAGGTTGAGGACGGGAGCCAACGAGAATCACCCCTTCCACTTACGCACACTATCGCACCGTATCCGTGTGCTCCGAGTTCGGCTTAACTTCGGCTCAGTAGAGAGAGAAGGCGAAACATCAGTCCGTCGCTTTTGCTCCTGATGCCGACTGACGGCTGCGTGCCGCTTGGATTTTAACGCATCAAGAACAAGAGCGATGCACTGATGTTTCGCCTTCTCTCTCTACTGAGTCGAAGTGGAGCCGAACTCGGAGCACACGGATACGGAGCGATCGTGTGCGTAAGTGGAAGGGGTGATTCTCGTTGGCTCCCGTCCTCAACCTGGCCACGCTGGTACCGCGTCCCTTATACATATACACGTAAATTCGTGTTCGATTTTTTATTTTATGTATTACGATTAAATCTTTGGCAGTTTGTCAATGGTTTGACGTTTTTACGAAGTTTTATACGCTGCTTTTCAATTTAAAACAAGTTTTATTTGAAAATACGTTTTTAATACAGAAATAGATGTGAAAATTCACTAGATTGGGCGTACAGTGAGGATTATTGTTGAAGATCACGCGCTTTTACAGGCGTTGATGTAGAATCGGATCGGAGCCAACGCTCCCGAGTCGGAGCTCAAGTCAACCGAGCGCTCTGATTGATTGGGGTTTTTTGTTAATAACTCCTCAACCACGCCTCGGACAACTTTTTCGCTAAGGGAAATGTTGTTCAAAATCACGTTAAGAACCTCTCATTTCAATCTCTTACACTAGTTTTGGGACATCCTGTGTTATCATATACCTATACCTACTGCAATTCCAAACCTCCATACAAGAATCAAGCCATCTTTGTTCGAATCAATTTCTTTATTGAATGTTTTCGACGTGTGAATCTAGTCATTGAACGAATAATCAGCCGAGTAATTTACAATGGTAGAATGGTGCCTTATGTTATATTCAAAGTATTGTCAATCGCTGGCCACTACTTTTTCCCATTTTTCTGGCAGCATACTGCGTCGGAAGAACGCTTCATCTTTTGACGCTAACCATAATTCGACCCCATTTTTGGTATCTTCATATGACGTGAAGTGCGGCTGAGACAGGCCATGCGTCATCGATCGAAACAAGTACTAATCAGAAGGAGCAAGATCTGGTGAATATGGCGGGTGTGGTAAAACTTCCCAATTAAGTGTTTCCAAGTAGGTTTTGGCAACATGGGGACGAGCATTATCATGCAGAAGAATGATTTTGTCGTATCTGGAGTAATAATGGGCGCGTTTTTCCTCGAGTGATCGGCTCAATCTTATCATTTGAGTTCGGTAGAGAGCCCCAGTAATGATTTCATTCGTTTTCATTCAATAATGCTTCCAATTCCGCGTCTTCGTACACTTTCAGCCTTCCACTACGTTCTTTGTCTTCGACATCAAATTCACTGTTCTTAAACTTTTGAAACCACTCACGACAACTTCTCTCACTTAATACAGTCTTACCATATGCTTCTACAAGCAATCGATGCGCCTCAGCTGCAGGTTTCTTCAAATTAAAGAAGTAAATCAGAACTTCCCGCAAATGGCGTTTATTCGGCTAAAAACTCGATATTTTCGTACGAAAAAAATTCACGACTCTGATACACTATCGATAATATTTCGATGTTATATTCTTGACAAATGTGCAACCTTACAATATGACATCTTACAACTGAGACTAGCCGCCATAACCATAGAGATAATATAAATAGAGGAGGGGAGCCATAGGAATCTCTGTAAGCGGAAAGATCCGGCGAGTAGAGAGAGAGAAAGAATTTGTGGCACTATCTGTTCTTCTCTAATGGCGCATGCGCACTGCTCAGTAGCAGCAGCAGGGACAACAAATTATTTATCTCATTGTACAGAATTATATAAACAAACGAT
>NW_017178989.1:12168-16754 GCF_001652005.2 Ceratina calcarata
ACACTGATGACGAATAAATATATTTTTAAACAAATAAAATTACATTTCTTTTATTATTTACCTCTCCCGAATAGATTCAATTTGAAATTTACAAACACGAAAAGCATACATTATTTCTCATACATTTATGCTTTTCAAATATATACATGCATATAAATTATATTCATTACATTTACTTTCGCTCTTCATAATAATTCATTTCGTCCGATTCAAATTCAGAAATCACTAGGACGAAATGTTATGCAGGTGGCGGTGCGGAGAGCTTCGCGAAGGCGCGTGAGGAGAATAGTAGTGGGGATCGAAAAACGGGCGAAAAACAGGGGAAGCGAGCCGTGTACGGAAGCAAACGAGATCCTTGGTGGGACCGACGAGTATATAGTGATGCGCGGGTATGTGAAGAGGAGTGACGCGCATATGTGCGACCTTCAAAATTCGCTGAATCACGTATGTGAGAAATCATTTGCGTCGGGTGACGACAGAGCGATCATTGCCATCTCACCGGACGATTTAGAGGTCCAGTCTACGCAAATTGTAATCTACAATATCAAAATTCACTTTTCATCAATCAATAGTTTTCCATAACCTGTCTGGATACGATCCTCATTTTACCGTCAAAGAACTGACTGACGCATTCGAAAGGAGTATCGATGTTTTAAAAGATAACAAAAGAAAAGTATAATTCTTTCAATGAAACAGTAGCAGACAAGGCAAATTCACAGGATGGAAGAAAATGTGTGAAATTACGCTTCATCGATTCAAACAAATTTCTAGGTTACATTTTTTACCCTTGCCTTTCGGCTGTGGGTGGGCTTCTATTCCTACAGCATCTTTTACATCTATTATAACAATTAATCTTTACACTACCCCCCCTTACCAACGCCCTTAACACGTTCCCGACGGCATGTACCACTGGTGGTACATAGACGACTGTCCCATGGGACGGCATGTACCACTGGTGGTACATACACAATTGTCCCATCGGGCGGCATGTACCAGCAGTGGTACAAAGGAAAAAAATCAATTTTATGTGTCCTTTTTGTTAAAAAAAGAAAAAGAAGTTTGCAAATGAACTGAATCAAAATGATTCTTTAATTTTAAACGACTTTAACATAAAAATGTATATTAATTAGTATTATTCATTCGTATTAAAAAATTGATTACTTAGTCAACAAGTTTATTCCATTTATTACATTTAAGTTCACAACAGCGCCGCCCGATGGGGCAAACACTGAATTAGAGAGCCGTCACATGGCGCGAACTACAAATAATGCCGCCGGCGGGAACGTGTTAAATCTTAATCAAATTATTCTATGGCATCCTCCGACACAACATCTATTACATCCATCTGTAACGTAATCATTCTTACTCTTCCAACTTCCACTTAATTCACTATACACGCTGCCTTCTATACTCGCCTCTTCTTAAAAGCTAGCTAGAAATAAATTTTTGGTATCGACCTCCAGTTCTCCGAGCTTTCAAAATAGACCTATCGCATGTAAACACACAAGTGGCATCAGAGTACAATAAAAAGGTCGCCTTTACGTAGATCAAAAGTAATAACAAATAATAAAAACAAAAAGAACAAAGTAGCTTCGTCTAAAAGCAGTTCGTAAATTTCGTGTTTCAATTTCTCGTCAGCTACTCGTCCTTTCGAGTGTTGCAAGGCCAACCCCGAAGGGCAGGAAAATTTTCACATTCGCCAATCCTGTGATAAACATGACATTGAAAACTCCAGTTGTTACGTACGTTATCACTCACTTTGTTATTGTTCTATCGTAACCGTTATTTACTAGGGAGATAGCAATGTTATCTACGTTTCCAATTCGAAATGATTAAGTAAGACTTCGTACCCGCGACATATTAACATCCATAATTCCTACAATATTAACATATTCGACTGTTTTCAAAGTTTTGACAGATGCACCCAAAGTCCACCTTCTGCTTCTGTGAGAAAAACGAAGTGCAACAGTTTCAAAGGCAGTTTCGTTTTAGCCGACAATTCCAATTTATAGCCTTTGAGCAAGATAGCCAAACAACACTTAATTTGCAGCAGTGCCAATCTCATTCCCACGCACATCCTTGGTCCCTCGCCGAATGGCATGAACGTCATTTTGTCAATCTCGTGCTTCCTTTCCTCGCTGAATCGATCTGGATCAAAGGTCTCCGGATCGGACCAATACCTCGGGTCCTTCTGCAGTCCATAAGTGGGTATGATAATTTCGGTGCCAGGTTTCACGCGACATTTAAGCCCGTCCGATCCTTCCAACTCGCACTCTTCTGTACATATTTTGATCATCATACTCAGTGTCGAGTAATATCTTTGCGATTCACAAATTACTTGATCCATATAAGTCATCTCTTTCACCGCTTCGTACGTTAACACACCTCCGTGTTTTTCCAGGACAGTCTTCACTTCTTCTCGTAGTCTTTCTTGAACATCCTGATGCATAGCCAGTTGAAATCCAATGAAACTGAGAGTAATGCTTGATGTTTGGAATCCGTCGATGTAAAACGTGAATACACCAGCAGTGAGAACGTCCAAAGGCAGTTGCTTTCCTTCCTCTTTCTCCAGCTGCACCATTATTTCGAGAAAGTCGTACCTGGGCGTTGATTCCTTTCGCCTGTGCTCCAAATTTTCCTTAACCAGCGTTGTGAACATTTGTTCCAGTTCCTTCTTCGTGAACTTGATCTTTGTGAAACGATTCACACTGGGAAATAGAGTTACAATGTTAAGTAGAAATCTACTGAAGAAATTCGGTTCGAAGAAATTCTTGCCGATCTGATCGAACGCCAACGGATCATCCACGTCCCCGAAACAGCGCCCGTCGATGCCCATACTAGCGTTTGCCGCAATTTCGCCAGTAAATTTTGAGAACAGATACTTCAGTTCAACTTCGTACTTATCGTTGGAGTTCACCCGCCTGTCTAAGTAATCTTGGAATTTCTTGCACACTCCGTTAACTGCCACGAAAAGAATTTTCAACTTGCCACTGGTAAACGCATAGGTCAATCGTTTCCTTCCATTTAACCATTTTTCCCCATGGGTGAAAAATGGATGATATGCGAACAGGGGATCCACGTCTTTTTGAACCCGGAAACCGTTTATAGGAAAACTCGACAAATTAGTTAGTAACACGGACTTCACCAAGTTCGGTTCGCGGATAACTAATGATGGCACTAATCCTTTGTAAAATCCAACCATGCTGCAATCCTTGTACTCATTGTATATTTCTTCAATTAGTACGCCCGGAGCTTTTTGCATAGCTATCACGGCTAGCATGTGACCAAAGAGCGGGTAACATCCTTTGGCCGTTGGAATATTATTCCTTTTCCAATACGTGCATTTCCAGTACAAGTACCACGCTAACGTAGCCGTTAAAAGTATAAAGACTGTACATATCATTTTCGATTTAAAGGACTAATTGCCTATGCTACGTGAGCAGTTCGACTGGAGTAGAGTGGTACTGTACTTCATTTATATTCGGATGACTTCGTTTGCTGATTAGTAGAAGATACATACTAATGTGAGCACGATATGTTTGTATAATTATACCTATTGCTCGATAGCTGTTTCACTTGACGATGGCATTGAAGATAAAAGTTTAAGTATCATTGTTTATGTGTAGTTTATAACTGTCAAGATATAAGTGTGACAGTATTGTATGGTGGGTTTTATTCGTTAACACGTTCCGTGCCACGTGTACCACCGGTGGTACACGGTAAACTTGATCGTCAGGCCACGTGTACCACCGGTGGTACACGCAGTCATATTTATTTAATGCGCTGAAAACATATATTTTAATACAAATATAATTCTGTAAACTATATTTCTACCTAAAAAATGAAGCATTATACAAGATGCAGTAAAGAACAAAACACATAAGTTTATTTAATTGTTATGTATACAATAATTAATAATTACATTTAATGATAATATATCGATCTTTAGTAAAAATATCAAATGGCCTGAACGACAAGTCAGGCAAAAATGGCTTGGCACGGAACGTGTTAATAATAATGTTAATAGCAATGTGTTTGTTTAAAGATAGAGGCTTTCCAAGGTTTAAGAGCATTGCTCGGCCTTGTGAATAATATTAATTCTAGTAACGAGAATTCGATTACTTCTTCGATAATTCTCGTGAATACAAACAAAATTCGGTGAAATCATATCGACACGGCTATAAGAACCGGTATTGGGAATTTACCATGACTTCTCGTGGCGAACAGTAGAACTAGGCGAAGCCAGGCGCAGAACGATCAAAAACTGCAAGAACTAAACTGTGTCCGGTCCTAAACTCGGGCCCACGAGTATAATTATTGGCTTCGCGTCGCCATAATAGTTATCTATATCTATTGATCCCGCCTCTGTGTCAATTCTCAATAGCTTCGCTTATGTCAGAATTGGTTTCGTATAAAATAAAATACAATGAGGAAAATTGTCGTAATCTTTACTTTTACACAGTACTTAAGTTAATATCCATTAAAACCGACAGTGTAGATTTATAGTATATTGGTCTTGTCGCATAATTTATGACACCCTTTATATATCTATGAACTCATTTACAGATACGTTCAGTTATTAAATG
>NW_017178989.1:18114-20558 GCF_001652005.2 Ceratina calcarata
ATCCACAAAATAGCGTAATTCGTTATGTTAGTTAGGCGAACTGAATGTCTGATGGAGCGAGCCAGATCGCCCGGAGGCTGAGGTCATCACTTTTTCCAATATTACCCACGATAACGTCACTTGATCAAATAAAACGTCTGTACGTATGGGAGAATCCGTGGAATGGGAGAGACAGAATAAATAACTGACTGACAATATAGAGGGTTGGGGATCGGAATCAGACTGACCGATCTCTGATTTGTACTTACCACATGGGGCTTTCAGACCTCGCTTGAAAACCGCACTCTTCGTTTCTTTATCGATCTGTTTTGCTTATCCATCGCAAATAAAAGAGATGAAACATGTTTGAGAATCTACTCACCTCCTTCCGTTATGAAGAATTTCCATGCGTAGAAGAAAGTCGAGAGACGAATCTTTATTTATAGCGTAATTTTAATTGAAACTGACTTCATTAAACGATTAATGAATTTATTACAACATGGGTGTGTAAAAAACCGTGTGAATGTGTCCCAAACATTTTTATTAAATTCGACTTACCCAGTGTGTGTATGATAAATTGTAATATCATCTACATTTCTACGTGCAGGCAGTAAGGTTCATTCATCTTTGATAACGATGTTATGAAATGAATTTATTATGCGATAATTCATCGTCCCGTAAAATTATTGGCACGTGGCAAACATGACATTGAAAACTTCAGTCGTTAGGTACGTTATCACTGATTTCGTTGTTGTCCTATCGTAACTGTTATTTGCTAGTGAGATAGCAATGTTATCTATGTTTCCACTTCGTTATGACATAAGTAAATAAGACTTCGTACATATCGTATTATCATCCATAATTCCTACAATATTACATGTTCGACCGTTATTAAAGTTTTGACACATACACCCAAAGTCCGCCTTCTGCTTCTGTAATGAAAACGAGCGGCACCAGTTTCAAAGGCAGTTTCGTCTTAGGCGACAATTCCAATTTATAGCCTTTGAGCAAGGTAGCCAAACAAGACTTCATCTGCAGCAGTGCCATTCTCATTCCCACGCACATCCTTGGCCCCTCGCCGAATGGGATGAATGCCATTTTTTTAATCTCGTGTTTCCTCTCCTCGCTGAATCGATCTGGATCAAAGGTCTCCGGATCGGACCAATACCTCGGGTCCTCATGCAGTCCATAAATGGGTATGACAATTTCAGTGCCAGGTTTCACGCGACACTTAAGTCCATCCGATCCTTCCAACGTGCACTCTTCTGTACATACTTTGGTCATGACACTCAGTGTCGAGTAACATCTTTGCGTCTCACTAATTACTTGGTCCATATAAGTCATCTCTTTCACCGCTTCGTACGTTAACACACCTCCGTGTTTTTCCAGGACAGTCTTCACTTCTTCTCGTAGTCTGTCTTGAACATCCTGATGCATAGCAAGTTGAAATCCAATGAAACTGAGAGTAACGCTTGATGTTAGGAATCCGTCGGCGTAAAACGTGAATGCATAAGCAGTGAGAGCGTCCACTGGCAGCTGCTTTCCTTCCTCTTTCTCGAGTTGCACCATTAATTCGAGAAAGTCGTGCCTGGGCGTTGATTCCTTTCGCCTGTGCTCCAAATTTTCTTTAACCAGCGTTCTGAACATTTGTTCGAGTTCCTCCTTCACGATTTTGATCTTCGTGAAACGATTTACGCTGGGAAACAGGCTTATAAAGTTAAGTAGCAATCTACCGAAGAAATTCGGTTGAAAAATAGCCTGGCCGATCTGATCGAACGCCAAAGGATCATCCACGTCCCCGAAACAGCGTCCTTCGATGCCCATACTAGCGTTCGCCGCAACTTCGCCAGTAAATTTTGAGAACAGATACTTCAGTTCAACTTCGTACTTGTCGTTGGAGCTAAGCCGCCTGTCCAAGTAATCTTGGAATTTCTTGCACACTCCGGTAACTGTCACGAAAAGAATTTTCAACTTGCCACTGGTAAACGCATAGGACAATCGCTTCCTTCCATTTGACCATTTTTCCCCAAAACTGAAAAATGGATGATGTGCGAACAGGGGATCCACGTCTTTTTGAACCTGGAAACCGTTCATACGAAAGCTCGAGAAATTAGTTTGTAACACAGACTTCACCAAGTTCGGTTCGCGGATAATTAATGATGGCACTAATCCTTTGTAAAATCCAACCATGCTGCAATTCTTGTACTCATTGTATATTTCTTGAATTAGTACGCCCGGAGCTTTTTGCATGGCTATTACGGATAACATGTGACCAAAGAGCGGGTAACATCCTTTGGCCGTTGGAATATTATTCCTTTTCCAATATGTGGATTTCAAGTACAAGTATAACGTTAAAGTAGCCGCTAGAAGTATAAACACTGTACATATCATTTTCGATTTAAAGGACTAATTGCCTATGCTACGTGAGCAGTTCGACTGGAGTAGAGTGGTACTGTACTTCATTT
>NW_017178989.1:22234-22862 GCF_001652005.2 Ceratina calcarata
GTCATATAACAAGTTATTAGTAAATGTTAACGATAAAAAAAATTTACTTCACTTGGGAAAAAAAATAATTTATGCATTATTATTTGAACATTTGCCCAAAAGCAGTCAAAATGACGTCCTTGGGCAATCTAGTGTTAAAGCTCCAACTACTTTAGTAATCCCGTGATGGGCGTTATAAAACTGACAGTGAATACATATACGTACGTATAAAAGATAACAAATATCCTCTGTCATTGAGGCATTGAAGCAGCGTATGGGCGGCAACGTTAAAAATGGGAATTATGAAGACTGTTATGGTTCACTATTACTGGTAATCATGCACATTTACAATATAATTTGTTCAGTTGCACTATCATCATTGTTTAGTATAATTACTATCATTAGAGTGATGTTACACATTTGTTGCTATCTGCACAAATACTTATCACAACATTTATTGATTTTCATTATGACTCTGTGTATGAGATTGACATACTTAAAACAGATAGGAGAATATTATAGATCATTAATCACATACATTATATAATGAAGACTGATTCATTGAGCTGTAGAGAGCTCAATAGACTCATTAACTGCGCAACCGCAATTGATATAGCTGATACCTTGTCTATCGTGCGGTATTTAGATT
>NW_017178990.1:0-643 GCF_001652005.2 Ceratina calcarata
GATGCTAATGCAGGCCCAATGGTTGCAGAAACTCCAGTGGGACCAGCCAGTATCGACAGCTGCAAAACGACGCTGCTTGAAACAACAACGTCCTATTCCGTCCAAGTCGCGATTACGCGCACTGCACCCGTTTCTAGACGAGGAAGAAGTACTGAGAGTCGGAGGACGCTTAGAAAATTTCGCATGTAAACGGGAAACTAAGCATCCGATTATACTGCCGAAACATTATGTTTCTACATTAATCATTCGGTAGTCTCATCTTCGAACGCTGCACGGTGGTCTGCATCAAACGATGTTTAATGTCAGGCAGAGATTTTGGATCCTCGGCTGCCGCGCTTCGACTCGAACAGTAATAGACAAGTACATGCGATGCTTCCGATGGCGAGCACGACCATCGGTGCAAGTTATGCAGCACTTGGTACCAGAGAGAAGTCACCGGCTCGCGCTTTTGCGAATTGCGGAGTAGACTACGCGGGTCCTTACCGTGTTCGCGACTCCGCTGGCCGCGGGAAAACAGCGCATAAAGCCTATATTGCAATCTTCGTCTGTTATACGACGCGTGCAATCCATATAGAAGTCGTTCATGACTGTACTACGAACGCGTTCTTGGCTGCATTGGAACGCTTTATCTCGCGAAGAGGGA
>NW_017178991.1:0-643 GCF_001652005.2 Ceratina calcarata
AATAATTGATTGAACGATATCGTTTCATTCCGGTAATATAATACGCGGTAATTAATTTATATCTATATTTATACATATACGTGAGTGACCGCCGACAACGCGAATCATTTGTCACCGTCCCGTTTCGTCTTTCATCCTGCCAGAGGACAAAGAGATCGTCGTAAATATCTTTTTTTCCATTCTTAAAACGTTTATATATATAATATATATAATAGTATCAATAATAATTCATAATAATAATAATCATAATAGCAATAATAATTAATAATAATAATTGACCGTGGTCGGTTCGGAGGAACTGGCGCGCGATTTTCAAGGCACGTACTAACACGTGCGTCGATTTGTTCGAACGGTGACGTTATACCGCGGAATTTTTAATAATCTTGTTCATTCCGTTAACTTTTCAATTAGGCATCGCGCAGTCGAAGAGCAGAATCGCCAGGAACGTTTCAAGCGTCGTCGAGTCGACGTTTCGCGTGCCAGTCGTCGCAAGTGAATCAGACGGTGAAGGAAACGTTCCTCGGGTGAACTTTCGAAAATATAAATATATGCGTAGGTATAATGTACGTGTAAAATTTACACTGTGAATGTCGTACGCACGAGTTTTGACTCGCCCTATACGCGGGTGGGGGGGGGGGGGGTT
>NW_017178992.1:0-643 GCF_001652005.2 Ceratina calcarata
CTTGGCATTCTTGAAAAAATTAAAGAAACGATTGTAGGACAGTTAAGAATAGAATTGTTTCTGTAATTCGGAGCGTGTTACAGTGTGAAGAGGGAAGAATTATTCTGAGCACGGTTACAGAGTCAGAAACGAGGTGAACGTTTAGAAAATCGTTGACCGTATCCTTGAATCGGTTCCTTTTTTTTTTTTTTTTATCGTCGACGTAAGAGCCTTTCTATTTTCGAGAGACGACGCTAGCCACTCGGTTGGAAAAATTTCGCTCTGAATTCCTGTTACCCACTCGAGGGACCACGTTTTTTATTCGCGTATCCGAATGCGCGTCACGGGCCAGTGGTATCGGTCAATACGTGGTCGGGCATCTGATTAAATTTAGAAACGTCCCTTAATGACGATTGACAGTATCGACTGGTCGCGTACAGAAGTAGCCAGCAAACTGAGTGCTCGTTATAATTAATTCTGTTCCAGTAATATAATTGCAAGTAGTATTGATCGTTGGTAGTCAGACAGATCAATAAATTCGTAATTAGTTTACCTTTCATATAAAACTATTTAAGAGTAGGTTTGCCTTAAAGAGAAATTTATTGGAATTTGGAAACAATTTTTAACTATAAAAATTGTAACAGTGAGAAAATGTTTTTAATTG
>NW_017178993.1:0-643 GCF_001652005.2 Ceratina calcarata
GTCATTGTAAGAGGTTTAATTCTACATTAAAAAATGAATTAGGAATTAGTTATTATTTTATTATTATATTTTAGTTGGGCGACCGATCCGACGGACGTAAACGCTTTTCACACGTTTCAGTATAATCACATAAGTACGTAACGATTCTAATTAATTAATAATTAAATGATAACAACGATTAGATTAAATATCAGTTTTCTAACACGCATGCAGCTATACCAGCGGCAATCCTCCATTTTCCCTTTTACGAACTGGGTCTCGAGTAAGGACTATTATAGGAAATTGCAAACGATCCAGGATTCTAGATCACTGTTGATTACAGGGCTTTGAATTACGGATCGATCGGCACCGTCCTCGGCCACGAATTGACTCACGGATTCGATAACAGCGGCAGGCACTTCGACAGTAATGGAAACGTGAGACAATGGTGGAGCAACGAAACCATCCACCAATACAACGAGAAAACTGAATGCTTCATTGATCACTACAATACTTATTACGAAGCTGAAGTAAGACATTTTTCAATCTTTTAATCTGACGTACAAAAAATATAAAGAATTCTTTTTATTATTCATGAAGGATAAATTAAAAATCTGCTTATTCAGGATATTAACTCCCCTTAATTTATTATCTGGTACCAGAC
>NW_017178994.1:0-643 GCF_001652005.2 Ceratina calcarata
CATTTTTTTAACATTTTACATCAATTTACGAACACTGTGACAAATACTTTAACAATTGTTATAATAAACAGCTAGCAATAATAATTATTTAACATGTTTTAACAACGATTATTAGAGGCAATATAATAATACGTCAACAATGTTTATTAATTGTTAGACTAATTAACGAGTAGGCAAGGCAGTAGTTTGGACTGATAGCTATAAGTTTGAAAAAGCAGTGATTAAACAAATGATTTTTGTAGGACGACTGTTCAGGCGACTACAAGAGACTGTTGCTTGCCCTCCTCGGATGAATTGTTTAAACAATCATCATTTCGTTTAATTGTAATAAGGAAACTGTCTGGTGTTTGCATTCCATTAAGTTTCACGGTATTCTTATTCTAAGCTGTTGTTTGCAAGTTTATTTAAACTTTGTATATATGAGAAATAAAAAGAAAGAGAAGATTCATACGTATTTGTTATTGTGAATAATAAAGAAATAAAGATATAATAATTAATTAATTGAATACGGTATTAATAAATTAGTACAATAGATGAAATCACTAATATATATTCTTGAAATTTAATTAATTATTCATGTCACATAAATATGTGGATTAATAGAAAAAATTTATGAATGTGTAACAAAAGTTATTAGCTATTG
>NW_017178995.1:0-643 GCF_001652005.2 Ceratina calcarata
TCACATCACTGCTCTATAATTAATAATATGTACAAGTATATTGAATACTTAGTAATATATAATTTCACTTTTTCACGAAAAATGTACAAATATTATTAATGTGTTATTATTACTTTATGCATAAACATTTTTGATATGTGATTGTTGATAACAATTTTTTATCCTAAATTGCAGTTTTTGGAAAGGGAATGTATCTCTTATAGAAATATATACAAATACTGAATTTTGCCAAAAGATTGCGCACCGTGGAGGCAGAACGCACGTTATATACACACCCCGTAAATGTCACTTAACGCTCGGAAAACCTACGTACCTTTGAATCCAGCGATTAAACTTTTCACCATGAAAATGATGCGTTATTAATGTTCTCGCGCCAAGTTTTTTGCTCAATCTGCCACGGGAAGTCATCCATTTTAGTTCATTCGTCATCTAACGCCCTCGGCCCTGGGTGCAGTCGCCTTGCTTTGTGTTCGCCGAACACAAACGTCGTTCCTCTCGCCGGGCTTGACTTTTTTCTGATAAATGTTCACGGCGGATGAGAAATAAAGAACACCACTTTTTCTTCGTTCCTTGACTTCGCCCAAACCTACGGAAAAAGAAAACGTTTTTTACGAAACTTCTTTGCTTTATTGAAGAGGATAAA
>NW_017178996.1:0-643 GCF_001652005.2 Ceratina calcarata
TTTCCCCCTACAAAACAGAACAAAGTTAATAATAAATAGTCGTCAGAAAACGAGCTTCTGGCAAATCCAAAACCAGCATCGAAATAACAAATACTCATAATACCCTTACTTAATCAATTCATAGGAATTCATTACAGAATGCTTCTACAGGACGGACAAATAAAAACAACCCATAAGAAAGGCCGGAAGAATTTATTACAAGAGTCGAACTATATCTAAAATTTCTCCTCTAAACGGAACAAAGTTAATAATAAATAGCCGACGGAAAACGGACTTCTAGCGAACCCAGAACCAGCATCGAAATAACAAATACTCCCAATACCCTTAAATAACCAATTCATAAGGATTCATTATAAAATGCTCATAGAAATGCCGGAAGAGTTCATTACAAGAACCAAAACTATAACCAAGATTCCTCTTCTAAACAGAACAAAAGTTGATAATAAATAATCGACGGAAAACGGGCTTCCTGCGAACCCAAAAACCAAGACCAAATAACAAAAGCTCTCAATACTTTAAGTTAACCAATTCATAAGAATCCATTATAAAATGATCGTAGAAATGCCGGAAGAATTTATCACAAGAATCAAACTATATCCAAAATCTCTCTCCTAAACAGAAGAAAGTCAATAAAATATAGCCG
>NW_017178997.1:0-643 GCF_001652005.2 Ceratina calcarata
TCCACAGGGTTGCGGCCAGTACAGAGCCCTGAGGAACGCCAGCAGCGACCTCCTTAGTGACTATTTCTCCACGTTTATTGCGGGTAATTACGACGCGATTTCTAAGGTAATTGTTGATTATTTTAGTTAGATAAATCGGGAATTTCTTTTCTATCAATCCGGCTATAATAGTATTCCAAGGAATGGAGTTGAAGGCGTTACTAATGTCTATGCTAATCGTGATTACAGTTTCGTTAATGCTAAGAGCGGAGTGGATTTTATTTAAAACTCTGGTAAGGGCTAATTCTCTCGAAGACTTTGCTTAAGTCATCTAGGAGACATAGTGGACGGTAGGCTGAGGGATCATGAGCAGGTTTGTTAGGCTTTTGAAGTAAAACCAGTCTTGCTTTTTTCCAGGTGGATGGAAAAATATTTTTCTTTAAGCACTCCGTGAAGAGAGAGGTATAGAAGATAGGGGAACTTCGAGCTAGGTGACCGACGATAAAACAGAGGACGCCGGAGATGCCGGGGGCGGAGTTTTTCTGTAGCATTTTATCAATAGCTTCATTAAGTTCGTCTCCAGTGACGTCGTCCTCGTTTTTCCAAGGGACGTTGCTAATCGTGATTTTTCTGTTGGTTGAAGGAGGAAATAGAGAGTCGAGGA
>NW_017178998.1:0-643 GCF_001652005.2 Ceratina calcarata
ATAGTAATCTGCTGCATCACGACTTGCACTGCTTTCCTCTATTCTAGTATCCTAAATTGAACAGATTCATCAAATTATTAAACGTCAAATCCGATTCATACTACCAGAATTTAAAAAATGAGTTCACCTCGAGAAAAAAGAAGCAATAAAAATTGCAGTCACGTGCAGATAGCACTTGCACTGTCTTCCTGTATTACTGGTGCAAAGGCCAGCGGTACTGGTAGCTGGGGAAAACAATGGAATAGAATATTCCCAGGACAGTTGTCCGCTGTCATAGCTCGTCCACTCCTGTGGGTTGGCTGGTGGGAAGCTGAGTCTGTTTCCTCGTATCGGTGGGAACCGATTCAAGCCGGGTAGTCGAAAACGTGCCTTTTAACTGTAGTAAATAAGGAAATCCGCGGGAATCGAATCTCGTCACGGTTTTTCTTCTTCCGCGCTACTGTTTGCCACCTTCGAGGACTGAATCCATTACGGGCGACATCCATTGCGTACTCCGTTGGGGATTTCTTTGAAGAGTCGTACGGATTTTCCTCTTTGAAGATAGAACGACTATAAACCAGGGCTCACAGCTATAGACAAGTGATCGTGTTTTAATCGATCAGGTTAATATTTTATGATTCAAATGGAAGAGCAAATAATAGTC
>NW_017178999.1:0-643 GCF_001652005.2 Ceratina calcarata
GCTTTAATTTGATATACTTTAAGGATAATTTTTATTTGTATAAATTGACAGTTCAAGTTGATTATAATTCCACGAAGTTACTGGTTCGATTACAGTATTCCAATGCAATGACGAAACAGTATTCAAATTAATGTTTTCCTCAGAGCCAGAATAAATGTCGCGCAGTATCACTGCATGAGAACTGAAACGAACGTGCAGTGATTTAAATACGTGGCGTGCAGATCTAAAGAACAAAATAACGGTTGAGACGTTGAGAAGAATTTTTATAAAACTCCTATAGATGTTCTAGTTCTACGGCTGATGAACATTCAACAATAAACGAGGACGTGAGATTTTGCTCCAGAATCCAACAGTTGTGTATCTATGTATTCTCAGAATCCTTTATAATGGCTTTCTTTGCATTGGACAATATCACGTGGCAGAAGTGCTCTATTTCCATCATCATGATTAATTTCACTGCTATCTTAATTCCAAAGAGTATATTTACAATTTTCGCATGAATCAAGTTATTAATTACAGTCGTTACAAATTGTTTGTATATTAAATTAGAAAATTATATCTACACTGAAACTAAAAATGTAATAAAAAAATAAGATACAAACTATGTCAAGTCAAAATAATATATCAAAAGTCTGTTTTGGAA
>NW_017179000.1:0-3355 GCF_001652005.2 Ceratina calcarata
TTTCTAAGGTACATAAACTTTTGGGATTGACTGTATAGCTAATAGATCCTTAAGTATAAATGGACTTAGACCACTTTCAAAATAAAATACTCAAATGTTTTTGAACGTTTCTACTTGGGTCAGGAGAAATGAGATGGCGTTCAATGAAATGATGAACGATCTCGACCTTCGCGAAAGGGAGATCGCGTATCCTTGCGGTTGGTTCGGCATACTTTAATATGCCGTGTGAACCAGACCACCGGTTCTTTATATATATATTAGGAAATTCTTTAGGTGTATACGGTGCGTTTAAATTCCGAGACCCTCCGTTTCGTGCCGCGTACAAAGTAAGAGTAATTTATCAAAATTAAGTCGTACGCCCTGCGTTCCCACAACGTACCGATACGTTTAACTAAAGCAGCTTCGCGCAAAGAAAAACTGACTGTTTCTCTTGTCGTGTCTCGCGTCGTCGTCATTTAATTCTCGAATCTTACGTGATTCGTTGGACGAACGTTTCGCTTCGAGTCTAAACGATGTCGATGATATCAATTTCGAGTTTAGGATGACGGACGGGTCATAAAACGTTATCAACCATAAAACCGACAAGTTTCTTGCGTTCTCGCTATCTTTATTTTTTCCTCGTCGGTTAACACGCAAATGCGCATCGTACAAAAACGCGATTGTAAGGTAAGAGTATCGTGGAAGTACTGAAATCTACGCGGCGCGGAAGTAAAAGAAAATATTTTTCAACAATGAAACACGTGTACTTAAATATATTAGTCTCTCCGTCTCTCTCTCTCTCTCTCTCTCTCTCTTTCTCTCTTTCTGTGTCTGTACACGTGCTGGGTATTTGTTTATTGTTTACTGAACGTGATGATTTAAAGTTCGGTACGTGCATTGCCATACGTACAATAAATTCAATGAAATATTTATTATTCCCTGGATCGCTTGGCGATCACGCAATCGCCCTAATCTGACCGAAATGGCGAATAATAATTTATCGTCGACGTACTCGATCGATGCGAGATAAGATTAATGATCACCGGTCAAAGATCATTGTAATTTAATCGATGACGAAGCCAACAGCAAAATGGCGTTTCGTTAAAAGTCGAATGGAACCGCTGTCGAATCTTCCAGTCGTTTAACGAAACGTAGGAATTTACATAAACGAGAATTAATAATAATTTGATGAACGTTAAACGCAGTTAAGGATGTATTGGCTATACAGTCANCATGAATTGATTTACAATTTTACAGATAGTTTTTTAATAGTAATAGGAATCTATAACAACAAATTCAATCGTTTAAGTATACAGCCTATATATCCTTAATCAGTGATGCACCTAATATGTATACGTGCATTTAGATATGTATGAATTTGATACGGCAGAATTGATACACTATAATAATGATTATTCGTATCTCTATCCGTCCGCCGCGTCCCCTTCGCTACTAATTTTCCGCATGATATAGTTAGTGATTTTGCCTCGCGAAGCGCGAAATCGTCAGATAAGCAACCCCCGGGGACCGTACGTAAGGTTGACATTAAACGTCACTCACTTATGTCAGTGAGTGGCAGTGGCAGCGGAAATTCGCACGTATGAGACCGATACCAATAATATACTGGGCATTTCGTATTACCAAACAAATTAAATCGAACTTCTGCCGTTCCGTCGGGACGACGATTGCAGGTTCATTAATTCTACGACGTAAGATCTTTTTATTGCCATTTCTCGACTTCATCAAATGCTCGCGAAGACGTCGAGCAGAGCGAGGAAAGCTAACGCATGAAACGGGGTGCGAGTCGACATAAAATAACGTAACGCGTGTCCGAATTCCCACGCGACGACGACGTCGAAGGATCCAAAGGGGGGTCACCGTTGCGCCCCTATTTCGTTCGGTGATCTCGCGATTTTTCAATTTTATAATCAACAGAAGGTCGCATGTTCTGACGTTCGTTAGAACGAGAACAGCAAAGAGAAAGACGTCCTCCGTTCCTTTCGTTTCGTTGGAATTGTAAACAAAAGTCAGAAGAGTCATTGGACGAAAGAGGAAAAGAAAAATGTGGAAAGTAGAAGGGGCCTAAATAGGGGATGAAGGGAAAGTAGAATCGGAGGGAGGAGGGAGGTAATCTTTGCTCGTTGAATTTTGATCCTCCC
Organism: Ceratina calcarata; assembly: GCF_001652005.2. Classification (NCBI taxonomy): domain Eukaryota; kingdom Metazoa; phylum Arthropoda; class Insecta; order Hymenoptera; family Apidae; genus Ceratina; species Ceratina calcarata. Next base: position 2,139 of record NW_017179000.1, read on the forward strand.
AGCCTTTACTGTGTCACGATTCTCTCGCTGTACCTATATGTACAGTATACGTAGGTATATACTATGTACGCCGCTACATAAAGTGTATGTAGTAAATATGCTTCCTCTCACGAGCGTTTACTATAATTAGAATCACCCTAATTAACGGGCAAACGTTATTAATCCTCCGGCTTGACCTTTCGCACTCCCCGTTAAGAAATTTCCTCCCCTCCTCTTTTTTCCCCGTCTGATTTCTACTTCACCCAGCGATTCTCTCGTGGAACTTTTACCAGTTCTCAACGAGATTAAAAATTACTGATCGCACGGAGTATCACTCGTTCTTATTTCTCGAGAAGTTATAACACGTTCCGCTGCGCTTTCTTATTTATTCCACTCGATCTCTGCCGTTTCGATTCCCACGCTCCACTTTAAAATTGGGGAGGTAAACCAGCCACCTCGCTCCTTTCAAATTGAGAATCAAACCGAGCCCCTTCGAAATGGAAGAACCAGCGAGAGGGAGGGAATGAGCGCGGTGGCTTACCAAAGCTTATTTTTTAATTTCGCTTCAATATGTCCCTGGCACTCGAGAATGTTTGTCCAATAAGTTTTAAATTATTATTTCGATACGACTCCCTCGTAGATCCGTGCGAACACTGCTTCCTGGTTCAGTCGTTGTTTCTCTTATTTAAATAAGGGTGAAATCACGTGACCGACGAGAGCTCTCCTCGCTGTTCTGGAGCTCACTCCAACCGAGCGCTCTGATTGGTCCGTGTTTTTCGTTAATAACTCAGTAACCAAGTCCCATTCTGCATTTTGCTAAAGGAAATTGTTGTTCACTATGACTCTCCCAATCTGCCATTTTCGGCTTTAACACTTTTTCTGGGACTTCTCCTGTACACCAATACCTCACTTTGCGTCGTGGTTACGTTCCAAAAAAACACGACGCAAAGTGAATTAAGATTTTCTATAGCAAACCATGTAAAGATCGAAGATAGGTTCCAGGGTTACGAAAATACTACTTTTTAAAAAGAAAATTGAACAAAGTAAACATTTAAAAAACAAAAATATGTACATTACAACACACTACGTAATTGAAACTGAACTCTAAAATTAGCAAAACAAAGTGAAAATAAAACTGTATTAAAATTGCGTTGATTTTTAGTTAGAAAGGGAATCCCCGTGTTTTGATGGCGTGGCGCAATTAGAAACAAAAGTGTTGCCATCTTTTAGAAAAAAAA
>NW_017179000.1:3364-7448 GCF_001652005.2 Ceratina calcarata
TCGAACCGAAAACAACGCAACCTCGAAAATCTAACGACGCACAGTGAAAATTAGTACTAATTAAGCAGCGACGCAACTTCGAAAAAATGCAAAACGAAACGACGCAAAGCGAGGTATTGGTGTATAATAAAATTCGATTAAGAAGGAAACGTTTGAAAATTGCGTTCTACGTTGACTTTTGTAATTATTCGTTTCCGCGTTTGCCTTTGTCTTCGGAGTCGACGGTGGGATAAAGTAGGCGACGAGCAGAGCGTAGGGGAGTGAAAGGAAAGATAAGGGCTTGACACGAGCATGTAATATCGGACAATGTGTGCGCCGTACTGATAAATATAACGAGTCAAGTAAAACGGGTGGCAAGTTCACCGGAAGTAACGAGTTCATCCCTGGGAATCAATAGGGTATTTTCCTTTCTTTCCTTACGCCACATCTTCTTCTTCTTCTTCTTTCTTTAAAAAAATATATGTATAAAATATGTCAAATACGACGATCATTTTTAAAGACTCCTCAAGAGAGGGAATCGTCGTGTATTATTATGATGACTAGTCGCGAGCGGACAGTATAAAATCGAGGGTTTCGTTAATTAGTGTTGGAGCTGTGCGGGTCGAGTAAGAAGGAAACGACCGTGAAGGGAAGGTAAATGAAATAAGAAGGAAACGTGGAATTAAATAGAAATAAAACCGGTCACCCAGATAATTGGCTGGTTAGGTTACCACCACCCACGGTTTCACCCTCTTTCCCGCTGCCACGTACCACCGTCCTCGGATTCGACCTTATAAGAGAGAATGCCATTTTCTCCTCGACCCCTGGAACACGTACACGGTCTAACCCCGTGTGTAACGGCGCCTACCCACCCTCACCGGCTAGTGGCCAGAGGATAAAAGAAAGGGAACCAAGCAACGAACATTGGTAGACGTGACGTAATCCATAAGGATGGAATTATGGTCGTGGAATCACGATCGGGATCCTGTCTCGTCTGTGTAACAACTAGACCGCGGATCTCCACGCAAAATTCCTTTCTTCGTTCGTAACAAAACGTCGTTAATCGTTCCGAACGGGACGTCGTGATGAACGGAAATCGAGACTGTTATCGTCGATCTACCCTTCGCGTCGGCACCCTTCGAGAAATCATGACGATGACAACCGATCGGTATCGTTTCTTCCTTGTGTCGACAAATTTGTTCACTCGATATCTGACACAGTGCTGCCGCGCAATCTTGACGGCGGATCTCACATTCGATGGATCGAGAGCTGGCCACGATACGCCTTTGCTGGTTTAACGTCGGTCAAGTGACGCGAACGGGTTAATACGTATCGGGCAGAGATTTCTTCGGGTTGAGCGCGACGCTTAAAATACGGCACTGTCTCCACCCGTAATGGCGAAACGTGAGTCAGTGCGTTCTCACCGGCGAAACCACCCCCGTGGCCACTCACTCTCGGTCCCATTATCCTCCGTAATCCTTGTTTGCAATAAACCAGCGCCGACCCTCCTCCCGTCTTTCGGTGCCCACCCTCCGCCTTGCGTCGACCCCTGGAATACGTATCCGTCCCCCGACGCATATGCTCCTCACGAAATATCATTTATGTTTCACCCCCGTGCGTTGTCTATCTTCCTCCGCCCTCGTGTCCCGTGAAACGTCTATCTCCGATACCCCTGTTTCACCCCATTTGACCTCCGACCCCCTCGCGATTTTCTGCCAACTTACTCCCCTTGCACCCTCCCATCGACGAAACTTCCTCGCGCCTTCCTCTTGCAATTTTCTCTCGAGCCCCGACGTCTCCCGACCACCTCTTTCACCGTTCCCTTTCGTCTCGGATTTCATATCATTATTAATCTTACTATTTCCCTTCGTAATTTATCATGTTCTTACAAGGTGTGTAAATTAAGTAATGACACTGACTTTTTTCAATTTTTTTATTCCCATAGAATTACTATTTAATGATGTGTCCCTCAACATAAGTTCTTTGGGACACCGCACTTCATTACTTAAGGATGTTTGTCAGAGATTTTGAAAATGTTGAAAAATTCTGAAAAAATTATGTTATTCTTGGAATAAAAAAAATGAACTGTTATCATTTTCACAATTTTCTACCGTTTTATTATTCAGAAAAATGTATGAGAATATTAGAAATTTAACATGCATTCTTATGGAGACCACAGTTTATTATAAGAAATAAGCACTTTTTAAATGTACAAGTACAAAATAAATGTTATCATTGGATATATTAACATTTTTTAAATCGTTTAACGAAAGATTGACGAAATTGACCGTTCATTTGTATTTAAAAATTATTAATAAAAACGTAATAAACAATTTTCGTGTCAGTTGATCGTTAAAACTTCGCAACATCGCTTACTAGTAAAGCGATGTAAGTTTGGCGGTAGGTTTGAACTATCGAATTTTAGATAATGATACTATGATACATAATGATTAGTGTGGCAAGTTGGATAAATGAAATAATGATTACAATTTGATTTATAATTAAGTAATTTTTCTTCCCATTTCAGCAACTTGTTGAAGACGTTTTATCTTTTTTTTTTGCTCGAAAATTTTCCTTTTAATCGTAATTGTGACATTTTGAGGTACGGATTCACAATAAGCAATTTCAATTTGAAAATCTCAATTGCCAACTGTCAAATACTAATTTATCTTAAGTCGTGCTGTTGCCAAGTTTCTTTAAGATTTTTACATAATTTCAATGTGAATATTATTAGAAATTTCTTAATAAAAGAAATTATATTTAATCAAAGAATAAATTTTAAATATTTTACTATTCACGTATGTTATCTATTTATGTTTTTAATGCTTTTGAATAGTTGTTATGTTAAATATATGATGTTGGTATTACTCGATTTTTACAATGTATAAGAATAGGAGACTCCCCGCACCGCTTTTCTTCTAAAACCCTAACAAACGTCCTTAATTTACACACCTTGTATTTCATGTTTTATCACAATGCATCATTCTCATTACGCCAACGTTGCACCTGTGTGAAATAGCATCAGATAACGATCGTTCAACATCAGATACAACGTTGATAGAGTTGCGAAATGTTCTTACACAGATATCACTTAAGAAAGATTCTATCGCACTTCGAAATTTGACTTTGGACAATTGATATCTAAAGAGTCAATTAGTAGATAGCGGATTTAACAAAAATTACGTTCAAACTTGATGAGTTCATTATTAAAATCGATCCGGTGGGAAGCCTGTTAATAAATATAGCGAAACGTAGGATCGACGTAGGTAATGAATAATGGTCGATTTTAATTAATTATTCTCAAATATATCGACTGTTAGCACACGATTTCGATGGCCGGCTCGCGACTTAATAGTTGTTAGCAGAATAAAATTGTCGGTATATTAGTTTTACTTCGGGAGCTTTCCTTTATCAAATATGCGCGGGGCTTTCGTATGTTCAGACCGTCGTTTAAATATTGTAAAAAGTCCCGTCGATTTTCCTCGAATACCCAGGGTTCGATTGCACGGAATGCGGCCCGGTTATGTTTAATTTAATGGTACTAGGATGGACTCTCTTCTCTGGAATCGGGCCGCGATAACACTCGGCTCTCTTCAGGAACGTGGACAATGGATCTTCCGGTTCCTCTGGTAGTTCAGCAAATCCGTACAGCTGTAACAGAAAATAATAACAGAATCAATAGTCAGTTCGAGCTGTCTCAGTTTCATTGTTACTAGCTGTAACTAAAGCGTAGATTCCTCTTAACACATTGCTGACCGGTCACAAGTTAACTCGTGTTTGTGGCCAAGCGTTGGTGACCGGTCACAAGTAAACTCGTGATAAGCTTTTTTCCGCATCTTTATAGTTTTCACGGCGAAATCTTGTAGTGTAATTATTTGGTCTGCATACCTCAAGTTGTGTCTCGCTTATAAGACCAGCCAAGTTTCGTTCTTAGTTGTAAAAAAAATTTCAACGATGACCAAATTCTTCGAAAGGAAAACGGAGCGAAACCTGATATATTTGCAAAACTTGTGGTGTACCATTACACGTAGGTGATTGTTATACTTTTTATCATACGAAAAAGAAATATTAGGAATTGAATAATAAATAAAATTTATTAAAGCTT
>NW_017179000.1:8558-9824 GCF_001652005.2 Ceratina calcarata
TTTATATTGTTTTACTTCCACATCCGCTTTCAAAACAATAGCCGGGCACATGAGGTAAATTTTCAGAAAAGTTGCCGGTCAGCAATGTGTTAACTGGTTCCCACCGGGATCAGCCTGATTCATCTCTAATCAACGGCTATCCCGAAATCGTTCTACCTCTCACCGTTAGTCACTTAATTTTCAAATAATTAATTCACTTAATTTTAAATTGATTCTATATACATTACCGCGATTCGGTTCTTCAATACCCGCCATGTTTTTCTGTTCAGACTTTCCGGTTGTATCGGCACATAAGATTTAGGGACCAAACAGTCTGTGCCATGTTCGTAAACCGTGGTCAGTGCCAAATCCAAAGAATCGTCTGGCACCTAAAAAACAATTATTTCGGTTGGTCGCGTTTAAAATGGAAAATGGCGTATTTTCGTTCACCTTTGGTCTGAACAGCCTGTGATCCTTCCTTATGCTGTTCAAAGTGTGATGCGCGAACAGTCTTTCGAAAGCCTTCAGATCTTTGCTCCAATTTTTATCTCGCGGTACCACTTTCTTCCCGAGCACCGGTCTACGGGTCCAAGTTCCTTCCCTGTGAACTTCTGGCAAGGGATACGGGTTCCTCACGTAAGTAACCTCCGTCATCTCGACGCCAGCAACTACAAAATTCGATGAACCGATGCAGAGTTTAACGAACTGAGAGCATAAGTTATGTTCATAATATGAAATACGAACTATTTACGAATCGTTTTACGTTTCACTTCATAATAATGATAAATGCAATTAATAATTCGTGTGAAATTAGCGTCCTTCCAAGCCAGGACTTGCCAACAGAAACGTCATTTAAGGATGTATAGGCTATACAAGGTGTATCAGAAAAAGTGTTGGAGCTGAAAAGGGGTGGTTCTGAACAACAATTTCCTTTGATAAAATACAATGTGAGCCATGGTTTTTGAATTACTATAAAAAAACACTGACCAATGAGAGCACGCGTAGGGCCCGCGTCAGCCCAGGATAGGTTGGCTCGGATCGTGACGCTCGGCTGTGGTTCAGCGTGGGCCCTACACGCGCTCTTATTAGTCAGTGTTTTTTGTTAATAATTTAAAAACCATGCCTCATTTTGCATTTTGGCAAAGGAAATTGTTCAGAAACACTTACAAAATCACTTCTCTTCGGCTCTAACACTTTTTCTGAAACACCCTGTATACTTAAACCATGCTAGCATGTTGAATTTGTTACTATAGATTCCTATTACTATTAAAAAGCTAACTGTAAAAT
>NW_017179000.1:10172-11824 GCF_001652005.2 Ceratina calcarata
AAGATACATAAACTTTTGGGATTGACTGTATAGCCAGTACATCCTTAATCAAACTCTGATTACTACCGTTCCTTCCCGTACGGATATCGTTTTACTTCGAAAGACGTTCAAAGCTGCTCGTACGCGTCTGTTTTGTTAGTCGAGGATCAATATCCGGTCCGAACGAACTCCGCGTCTGGCATCGAACCCGTCGAGGAATTTCGTTACTCGAAACCCGTTCAAGACCGCCTATGAATCGGAGATCCATTCACGAACTATCTTAACAGTTTTCATTCATCCGCTCGTACGGGACGCGTGGAGAGCTGCGTTCGATCATTTTTAGATTCTCCACGGGATGTCCACTTTACGAGCTCGTTCTCGCGTTCGCCACTCGCTCGGGCTCGCCTTGACGCAGGACTCAGAGGCATAAGAGTGCTTCTACGTGTTCTGAATAGGATGTATTCATTGAGTCCCATGACGACTCTGTAACGGGATGTTCGAACTGTGATGCCTGGTTGTGGTTCACTTCTCGAAGTTAAAACCAGAATTTGGGGTATCACTTGAAGGTTAATAATTAAGGATCAACGTTGCGTGGAAAGACAGAACTTTATTACAATTGAAGTGAATATAAAGAGACCAAGACTAAGACTGCTTCAGGACGAGAGGTTAGGGCTATTTAAGGACTTTGAGAGAAATGACCTTTGGATGTGAAGAAGTAGTGGGAAAAGTTTGGAAGATGACAAGGTTCAGAATGAGTAATAGTGATTGTGGTGACTGGCTATTGATTTAGATAAGGGATGAGGCAGCTTAGGTACATGTTTTACAGATGAGACATCTTTAGATATATAGATAACATAAAAATATTTACGTGTATAACAGAACGATCCAACGTACTCACAGATCCAGGCGGATCTGCACGTACAGAACGAGCTACGATGGATCAGCTTCGGCTCTGCTACGAATCGTTCCTTTCTTACGCGGACATTTGATGTAATAACGGGTAAACGGTTGATGGGTATACGTACACCCGTAATCGGACATGATCGCATAATCGCGGCGCGTGCTTCGCTCCGGTTCGTCGGAGATTACGCGAGTGTATCTACACTATCTACTACAGGCTAGTACACTTACACGCACGTGCGACCTTCGAATAAACAGGGAGAAATCGCGAGGAATCACGGATTCCACGTGCGGGTGGTGCACACGTTCGGCACATGCAACAGAGTGTTTGTGAATTATGGGAACCGCGTACAGCCCTTGGCAACCGTTTTACTGTCGGGACCGATAGGTATCGCACGTTAAATCCAACCGCTTCAACATCTTTAGTAATAAGCTTACAGCTTCGGCGCCAATGGACTCATAAAGCAACTGACATTAACTGTCGAAACCGATACCGATCCGTGTCGGTACGAGTGCAGTGGTTAATTTTCAACCGATTCGTACCGACTCTTGAACATGTAAAACGCAACGACATCTTCAATACTGAACATGACGCTTCTAACTGTCGCGCTTCGTTCATCATTTACTATAAGCAGAGTGTTGGAGCTTGATACTCAGTGAAATAAATCCAACAGGGTAAGCTGTTGTTAATGTGAGTTTTAACACTAGAAAGACTGAAACTTAGTATATACCTATATTGCCCAAAAGCAGTCAAAATGACTGCATTGTGAAAG
>NW_017179000.1:12153-13236 GCF_001652005.2 Ceratina calcarata
GTCGTCTATAGGGTGGCTGTAGGGTTCTACAGTGGGACACGTTAAAACGAACTGTTCCAACACATAGAGCACGATGGAAGGTTCATGAGATATAGAAATATAGTTTGGACTCTGAGATGGGCGCTGGCAACTTTGTTTATACCCAGAAAGAGGTGCAAAGGGGTGGAATGCGAGGACCTAGGTGGAAGAAAAGCAATTTTAAACCAACCCATAGAGTAGAACGGATTGTTGTTCACATTGTTTAATAAAATAAAGAATATATAATCTTCGGAAGGCAATTGAACAGAAGTTTAGTTTATATTAGGTCGAGTTTACCACATTTTTCTTGTCAGTTCATTGTATTATACAAAGTCCTAATTTACTATGAACTTTCCTGTTAAACAAGATGAACGGAGGCGAGAGATTTGGGTGCGGGGACTCGAGAACCCCTGGGCGACGTTTAAAATCGCATGAACGCGGAGCAGACGCGTGGCAGCCGTGAATCCGAAACGCAACAAGGAATAAATACATAAAGGGCCCGGCACGCGCGTTAGCACGCGGCGAGGCACGTGTTGGCATAACTCTGCGCAAACAGCATTATGCACGACCGTGCCGACATAAATTACCTAGCCGAGGGTTTGGTTTAATATCCGATGGCCACCTACTGCGCGAATCTCCTCGTTAAACGGTGGCTGACCGAGCAATCACGGTGACAATGAAAATCACGTTGGCTCCAGAAAGGGAAACTACGATACGATCGACCGTGGTATCGCTTGGAAGCTTACAGGTGTTCTTCGCTCGAAATCCGGGGGGCTATGGCGGTCATGCGAATTTTCTAATATCCGTACGTTTCTTGCTCATCGCCAATAGTCGTGGAAACACGCGAAACGGGGATTCATGAGGATCGATCTTTCCGATGCAAGATTTTTGGTGAGTCAAATCTATTTAGACTTATACCGCTATGAGAATCTACCCCGTTGAGATATTCTGATTTTCATTGCCATTTGCGTCGTGATTGATGAAAGGATCGAAACAACTAAGGCAGATGTGGCAACGTGTCATAAAAAAAAGAAGCAGCAAAGACTAAATTACGCTATATATAAT
>NW_017179000.1:13418-19001 GCF_001652005.2 Ceratina calcarata
ATATTAGGTAACAAAATGAATTTGTTTCTTATAAAGTAATCCTTGAGCATTCATGAAAACAAAAAATTGAAAGCTTTCATTTATTTGCAACTCAAATCAATAGCTTCAAAGGGTTAACCATATTTCTACTCCGCAGTAATACCCACACATCTACACTATTGACGCAGTGCTGGTTTCATTGAAATTATGAAAAATTATTTGAAGCGAAGGCCTTCTACGAACAGAGGACTCGGCGCATATCGTGTCTATGCTCAAGGGGTGACTTTGGACATTTGGAAATACGGAACATACGGTCGCGAAAATAAGAAATCCTCCCCTATTTCTAACAGACAGACAGATAGATAGATAGATAGCTCTGTGGTCAGACCGTCGCCGACGCCATATACCGGTCAGGGGGTTCGCAGAAGGCGAGGCGTTATAATGCAACCGAACAGAAGAGGGTCGGTGTTACCATTCAAATGGTAATCGGCTCCTAACATCCCGACACACCCTCCTTAAGGGGTTGGTCCACCCCCTTTCGTATATTATAGACGGTGGCAACGGTTCGCACCAGAATCAAACCAAATATTGCCAATATTGTCCCTTGCTCTTCTTACGTGTGCATATGGGAAACTTTTCTCGCATTTCCAATTCTTATGTACGATACAGATATATGTATATACTGCCGGTCGTAAGTACGACGTTTCGTATAATGTTTGATACGACCATGCGTGCAATGATCGATACAACGTTTGATACGGTAATGACGGATGAAAACAGAGCAAAAAACCTCAAAATTTTATAATAATAATAATAATAGTGTGGGATAGAGGGCGTTCATCTAGTTTACCGTTCATTTATCATTAGACTTACCTATTAACAAATTGTTCATGTTAGTTTCCTAGAGAAAATGTTTATTATAAAAAAGAGAATCGTTGTCGAGAAACTTCGAGTCGTCGAATGTCGAGTTCAGTAATAATGTACTGCGGTGTGTCGAGTCGTAACAGTGTCGAAATATAATATTGCGTCGGAATACAAGTGTCGTTTAACACAAATTAACGAAGCATTACAACGCTTAAAAATAGTATTTAATAAGTACGGTTCATTTATTTAAGTCTTCACAGTTTCTATTTCAATTGTATACCCGTTTCTAAATAAAATCCCACAATAGTTTATTTCACGGGCAGAGCCCATTATAAAACAGTAGAAAGAATACAGTAAAAATATAGTAACAATAACAAACATAAGATGAAATAGAAGAGAAAGAAAAGAAAAAAGACAACAACATATACAAAAAAATGGCAAATAAGTGTAAAAAAACAGACGAAGTGAAACCAAAAGCAATTAAGACTAGGGCCAGCAAGTAAACATTTTACCGAAAAATGTTAGAAAAGTCACGTGACTACTCTAGCTCCTTAAACACATAACGCTGATTCACGTTTGCATGTCAATTTAAAAAATCTTTTATTTAAGTCTTCACAGTTTCTATTTCAATTGTATACCCGTTTCTAAATAAAATCCCACAATAGTTTATTTCACGGGCAGAGCCCATTATAAAACAGTAGAAAGAATACAGTAAAAATATAGTAACAATAACAAACATAAGATGAAATAGAAGAGAAAGAAAAGAAAAAAGACAACAACATATACAAAAAAATGGCAAATAAGTGTAAAAAAACAGACGAAGTGAAACCAAAAGCAATTAAGACTAGGGCCAGCAAGTAAACATTTTACCGAAAAATGTTAGAAAAGTCACGTGACTACTCTAGCTCCTTAAACACATAACGCTGATTCACGTTTGCATGTCAATTTAAAAAATCTTGTACAGCGTAGCAATTTAGTTTTGCACCGTGCGTGTCCGATTTGGTGAACCCAGGCGATCTATACCCGCACGGGGTGGTACCGTGATAACAATGGAAGTGCGACAGGTGGCCCGTGAAATCCGTGAAATCGGTGCACGAGTGCCGGTTCGATTCGAGACTTCGTTGTGAATCGTTCCCATTCGGATTTGATACGGTTCATTAGTGAATTAAGTGTGCAATAATTAGAATCGGGGTGTCGAAATCTTGTATTCGTTTCGCCGCGCTGCGCGTAGTCAACGAACCGTCGCGCGCCGAGCCAATAACAGGGAACGACCGAGATTTCGAGATCAATTTCAGATCACTTCTCACACGATACGAGTAGCTTTAAATGCCAACGACTGGACAAAGTATGCAGTTCTTCTCATAGAGAAGATAATTATTTTTTATAACGCGTAGCTAAAAAAGACCATTTTCGGTGCCTATAAAATGGACCGAAAATAGAGTTTTCTTGCCTTAGGGCCAGACAATTCAGGCCTTAGGGCCGAAAAATAGACTTTTCTCTTCATGGTTGGTCCATTTATATGTACATATTTATAACATACATACACACATTATACATACATTGACCGACGATGATCAGCTGCGCGTACGGTAAAAACACCCGCCGGTGCAGGCCGGATTGCTCTATTTCAGGGGCAGAAGCGCCAAATTTTTAAACGTTAATAACTAATTAACGAGGCCCCAAACGCAATTTTCTCTCTCTTGATTTTCGTCTTATTTTTGACCATAGAACACGTCCTTAAAATATTGCCCACCTGTAGGTTTACACCCTGTATATGTATACATAAGTAGAGGATTCGACAAACTGTATTCTCGATCCACTTTGTAGACGGCGGAAGGTGGTCTTCTTTATGCCCTTTTTATAAAAAATACGGTGTACGACACGGGCCGAATGGGCTTTTCCAGACTCGGATGATGATTTGAGTAACTAGTGTTCATCTCGGGCACCTACGGCACCCTCGACTACCACTCGTGCCCAAACATCAACCTCGCCCGGAAAGGCCCATTTTCGGCCCTTGGTGCCCAATGTACTATTATCAGCTGGAAAGTATGACTCGCCATGAAAAACCTTGAACGACGCGCGGACGATTCCTAACGCGAATGTAATATTTCGTAAACGAATTGAACGACGAGAGCACTTCGTGTTCTTTGACTTCGTTTACCTAACGATAAACTCAAACGTGAACGAACAGTCTTAAAAAAATTAGTAAATAGAAGACAAACGTTGAGTCTCGAAAATCAGGGAAGTTTCGCGTTAGGTTGATTTTGATTTCGGTCGGTTTTGGCAGTATTTCAGCCACGTTTCACGGTTTCGCCGGCGTTTCGCGTTTGTTTCCATTTAAATGGTAATGCGAGCTTCATATTGTAATTGTATTCACCGGAACGTTAATCCCCGGGGTTGGTAGGTATCCACACCACAATTCCACAGTTCAGATAGCTTCGGCGGCCATTGTTTGCTATTGTTTCCGCAGAACAATGCCAACAAACCCGTCCTACCACAGTTTTACCCAAATCTAAACGCGTATATTCAACCGGCATATATTACGCAAAATGTAATTAGTGCTTCATTATATTTTAACGTTCAACACCCGCAATTATAACCTCTAAACGTCTTTGAACAGGTCCGCAGGTTCGATGAATATTTGAAAAAGATGTATATATACACTCGTACATCTCTTTCGTTCGATTTGATATTATTTAATTGCGGTTCGATCCACCGATATATCTCGGAGACTCGCATTATACATATAAAACGTGCAGTCAGAATGCAAAACGTTTTTTAAAGAACTTAATCCTACCGTGAAACGCAATTTCGGGAAACCCATAAATTTACCATAGTTCACTCCCGGATTTCGCGTTGTCGTTTCGATTTAAAAAATCTCGCGCAGGCTTCGACGTATGGAATATATATCTCTCGTATATTCTACTGTCCTCTTCCTTTTTTTTTCTCTCTCCTCCCTTTGAAGCCAGTCTGCCGGCTGGTTCAACGATCGCACAGGGTGAATCGACAGGAGTAATCGTAATTATTGTTCAAAAAATTACGTAACCTCAAAACGTCTCGACGAAATCTTCACCGAGGCGAATGTCACTCGTTTGCTTCTCCTTCTCTCCTGCAAATTTCTGATTTATTCACCGAATTTACAGAAATATGTACGAGAAATATGTATCGATTGAGATTGACTCGTTCTTTGGTAGTCGATATAAAGTTTACGCCTCGTACGACTCGCGTAGGGCCTCGCAGACTGTAAATGCGTCAGTGGACATGAGCTACGACTACGGGGTATGCGTATAGACGGGGTGCGTTCGTGTAGCGTTCGGGGTCGGATGGAACGGGACGGGGTGGGTGTTGCCTACCAGGCACGATGATTAATTAGCGTTTGATGAATATGTATGAGGGAGAAGGCGAACGCGACGCGTATATATAATACAAAACGGAGTGGCGGAGGTAGAGTCGTCCCTTGCATCACAATGACTTGGTGCGGCGGTACATAAAACGCGATGTATCACGGTATCACATATTTAATTTCAATCATGCGATGTACCTATATAAATTCGAATCACTCCTTTTTCGCCCGTGTATTTTGACTTCGAAGTCAAATCGTTGAATCAAAAGTAGCATATTAGACCGGGCGCTCGTAACACAAATAAATGGAACAATTTTTTACACTCTGCCATTGATAGGGGAAATATTTACAGCCACAAGCTGTAGATAGATGTACTTAAAAATCTTCGTTACGTGTTAATGCATACTTAAACATTAACTTTAGTTAGCAAAAAGAACGTAGTTTCTTGAAACAACTTTCAAACAGTCTGCCATTTATTTGAGCACAAGGCAAGATTGCGCGATCCATGAAAAGCTTATTGGCAGATGGTTTTCTCCAGTACAAGAATAAAGCGTACTTATGTTAGTTAGCAATTAAATCGTATAAGAACAATCGTCTAAGAACAATTTTTTACAATCTGCCAAGCTCAATTTAGGCTAATGTTAGCGTAAAGTTGACGAAATTTCACAAGGCAGACTGTTTGAAAGTTGTTTCAAGAAACTACGTTCTTTTTACTAACTAAAGACTATATTGCTTGCTGACGAACGACGGTCCCCGAACATGGCGAACGCGCGGGGTAGCGACATACGGTTGTATAAAAAAAAGAGAGAATGAGGGACGGACGTCAGGGATGGGCAGGACGGTGTCACGTCGTACGTACGGTACACCCCAGAAGTCGATTCGTTATTAATGGGGATCAAACACCATTCGAAACTGTTTTGTTCTGTACCAGCTTTATGTACACATTCTGGGTAATGTGTGCACACACCCCCCTTTTAATAATGCCGGATGATCTATGATCCAGGCGATCGTGTTTTTCCAAACAGATTACGGACGATCTCTTCGAGAACCGTATGGTACCTTATTGTAATTCTTGTTGTTTTGTATTTCATGTAGTGACAGTAGCTTCGGGAACCCCGACTGTTTGCGAGAATCACTAGAAGAATCGATGTACTCGGGCAGGACGGTGTCATTGGTTCTCGAAAATCTCGAAGTAGACATTGTCAGGTATTCGGAATCGTTGCTTATTCTTAAGATCGTCTTAAGGATGTATTGGCTATACAATCAATCCCAAAAGTTTATGTACCTTAGAAAAACGCATTTCCTATAATTAAAAAGAAATCAGACGTCGGAAGAACAATGCTAATAATAAATAGCTACATGCTAAAAAGTATAGAAGGAAATATCCAATTAAGTAT
>NW_017179000.1:19606-22278 GCF_001652005.2 Ceratina calcarata
CTGATTTCTTTTTAAAAAATGCGTTTCTAAAGTGCATAAACTTTTGGGATTGACTGTATAGCCAATACATCCTTAAGCATGTGCTATCCCTGTCTATCCCACATTTCCTAACATCTAATGGCCCCCACACTCATGTTGCAGACATTCCAACATTTAATGTCGTTTAAAACAACGTCTGCGACACGCTGTAACGAAATATTTCACTGCAAAGACGAGAGAGAGAATTTTGCACTCATGTTAGTGTGCAGTAAGTTGTCACCAATTTAATATTGTGGGATAGAGGGCGTTCGTTTAGATTACCGTTCATTTATCATTAGATTTACCTATTAACAAATTGTTCGTTAATGTTAGTTTCCTAGAGAAAATGTTTATTATAAAAAAGAGAATCGTTGTCGAGAAACGTCGAGTCGTCGAATGTCGAGTTCAGTAATAAAATGTACTGCAGTGTGTCGAGTCGTAACAGCGTCGTTCGTGTCGAAATATAATATTATCGGAATACAAGTGTCGTTTAAAGTACGAGAACACAAATTAACGAAGCATTACAACGCTTAAAATTATTTACGCAGTATTCAGTATTTAATAGTTACGGTTCATTTATTCAAGTCTTTACAATTTCTATTTCAACTGTATACCCGTTTCTAAATAAAATCCCACAATATTTAATATCTTTTTTTAATTTAATGCAGCGACGTAGTTCGAGATTTTCGAGGACCTGTCCCGAGATTCGCGGATTCTCACCCGCATCTCTAAAGATGATACTTCATATTTCGTATGTGCCGTGCATCGTACACCTATTAATCGTCAGAGAAAAAGGGAATGGACATTGAAAAGGGCTTTAGAGAGGAGCTAAGGGTGGCTCCTTCGCCCCTACACGGCAGAATATCAATGGGCGATGATCGCATTACATTAGCGATTAGCTCACCGAACCATTATATGAGCGACCATCGTGGTCCGACACCGATCCCATAACTCCTGTACTATACGTCCGCGTTCAGAACCCCACGGTTCATGGTCCATGTGGTATAATATATTATATATTAGGAGCGGGAGACTGTCACCCTTCGGTGTAAAATAAACGATGCCTAATTATGCGCGTCGCCTACCCTACGTAAAACTCCACAGCACAGCGCGGCGAGGGCGTCTCTTTAAAAGGACTTCCTAATCGTTGTTTAAATCGACGAAGATGTTCAATAGACGTAGCTATCTTTTTAGTGTAAACGTCGACATTCTCAAAAATCTCGAGATTCTGAGATTTTGAAAGTTTTTGCATATCATTAGTAATTACCATATAATTACTTTTTCTATAGTGTGTCCCTTCGACCATATTCTATTTCATGAGTCAATCAAAAGTAATCGTGAATCCCGATCTTCTGACCATGTCTCAATAGCTAAATTGTTATGTTACATTAATCGAAACGTTGTGGCAATCGCGAACCCTGATCAAAGCCTATCAGTTCGTTTCTGGAGTCTGTCAACGTCAATTCCACTCTAATACATCTCTCTCGCGGGGGAAACTCGCTTCGCCGTGGAATTGGTAGCAGAGGACGTCTTTGATCTCCGTCCCCGATCCCCGAAAACTCACCCCTGCGACCGCCTTCCGAAAATGCACGCTCACCCGTTCGGGTACGAACGCCAGGCAAACGCTCGAACTAATTCAATTTTGTATCGTTGTTTCTCTGATGAGAACACAACGAATCGTGGATTCGAATTTCTCTCCAATCGTTCCGATACCAATTTTTAATCAATGCTATTCTATTCGATCTCCCATTACGTCGAGTTTAAACGGTCCGGGCATAATGAACAAGAGTGGTTCAATACGATTTTTCAATTACACAACTACGATGTCTGTGTGATACGTAGAAATAATTATTTAAAGCAGCGCACTTGAAATAAAAATTCATCTGAGTCTGACTTACAATTAAACGGTCACTTCTATCTTCGCTAGCACGTCACTACTCGCTACCATAAACTTCCACTGAGAACAAGTGCACGAATACGATTGTTTAATCAATATAAGAGACAAAGTATTTACCTCATTTCCATGGATACGATTTAAAATTGTTGATCCTCTTCTGTACAATAATCGTGACGACGTCCAACGTTCAAAATTAAAGATCGAAAGGTTCTGAAATCGATCAGTAGCAGATTCAAACCCGATTCAGCTGAGACCTTCTAAAATACACCACAGTATTTCTAATCGAATATAAAATATACAGGATGTCCCAGAAAAAGTGTTAGAGCCAAAAAGGGGTGATTCTGGAGGTGTTTCTGAACAACAATTTCCTTTGGTAAAATTCAAAATGAGCCATGGTTTTTAAATTATTGACGAAAAACACTGGCCAATGAGAGCACGCGTAGGGCTCGCGTCCAGCCGCGGATTGGTTAGTTCGGACCTTGACGCTCGGCCATGGCTTATCGCGGGCCCTATACGCTCTTTTATTGGTCAGTGTTTTTCGTTAATAATTCAAAAACCATGCTTCATTTTGTATTTTGCAATCACCCCTTTTCGGTTCTAACACTTTTTCTGAGTTACCCTGTAAAGTGAAAGGGCCTAAACGGACATAGTTTATGAGCCCTTCGTTACTGGGCCTGTCAAGTGCGGAAAATCGGTTTAACACTAGATTGCCCAAGGAAGTCATTTTGACTGCTTTTGGGCAAATGTACAAATAATA
>NW_017179000.1:22353-30727 GCF_001652005.2 Ceratina calcarata
GAATTTATCAAAATAGAATTTATCAAAATAATATTATTATATTAATTGCTTATAGTTTCAAAGATTAGACTCATGGCATATTGTATTATGCAACGTTACATATATTGGACATGAAAAATTGTAGCCACAGTTAACAATATACATAAATTTCGTTTATTTAAACGTAAAAAGGAAGACTGAAATGTAGACTGAAATCTTATATTTAAACAGTTTATTGATAACGTACAGAATATTTTACACACTGCGATTACGTCATGTTCGACTATGTATTACTACAACGCATCATTGTAGTACTTAAACGTAGAAAAGATACAATATTGCGTGAAACCTTATATTTAAACAATTTATTTATAACATATAGAATATTTTACACGTATAGATTATATTACTTGTAGATATTATTTTAGAATAAATTTAAAGGAGAAGACTTAAGTACAAAAAGAAGATGGAACTCTATTTTTTAACTCAATTTATTTTCCAAATTACCATTAATTTTTTTACTTGAACTTCCGTTTTTTGGTTTCCTTATTGTTTATGAAAATCTAAACGTTAGGTTCAGGTTCACTCAGGGTGAGTTGCTTCAGAGGAGCATAGTCTGCTTTCCAAACGTGTTCCTTGCAATGTTCCTCAGCCTAAGTGGGGAAAAAGACGAATTATAAATGCACAATTGCATCGACTGGCATTCTTTATCACTTACTTTGCACTCCCTGGCAGTTTCATTAGTGGAACACCAGTAGACCGGACCCCAAGTGCAATGTTTTATTCTGTTCTTTTCGTAAGACCTCTTGATTCTCGAGTTCTCCAAAAAATCGATCATCGAATAATCTTCAGGGCAAACCCCTATTTTTAAGCATACTTCCTTCAGATCTTTTTTGCTCTTGACAATATGCATTATACTTTGTCCATAGGAGTTGATTAAAGATATACACTAGAAATACGAAATTACAAACGTAATGATCAAATGTAACACCAAATAATATATAAACTATAATATACAGGAGCAGAGTAAGGAGGTTCTACCGCTAATGGATTAAAAATTCAGAAGTTGATGTAAATTTACACACTCGTCAATAATACCTTCATAAAGGTACAGTCAAATTTTGGTGAGGTTTCAGAGCTCCAAAACTGAGAAATAAATTATTACACTTTTCCAATTTTTACATTGACTCTTATGGAAAGACACGTTATTTTCGTAATATCTAATGAACAAACATTGAGATTACTTTGAAAAAATTTGTAGTGATAGAGAAGTAAATAAAGAAGATATAGCTGCTTCGAAGAATGTAGTTCAGAGCTTAGAACAATTATTAAAAATAAATAAGAGAGTATGATTTTCATCGAGGATTGAACTTCAGAAGATTTGACTACGTCGTACTTCGTAGACACATGCTCGGGCATACGTTATCTCTCTCACTCAGTTCAGCAGTCAGTCACAATACAGAGTATACGTATAATGACACAGCGTGTCAAATTTTCGAATCGCACTACGAAAATCAAGCACACGCCGTTAGCTATCAGACGGCTGTACAGCTTTGACTAGCTATGTATCGGTAGAACCTCCTTAAGCGGACTAGGCGGCCGCGAAGAAGCCCTGATAATATGCATAAATGAATCTCACCATGTTCTGTTGATCATCAGGCACACGATGGCAAACTTCGGTAAGAGCGTGTTTGAGACTCTCAGGAACGTCAGCGTCGTCTAACAAGTCAGTCATCACTGACATGATCGATTTACAGACCGCGCATTCTGTCACTGAATCTATTCAAAACATGATCAATGCACATTCTTGTTATTGATACTTTACGAACGTTACACGATCGTTCTGAAATTCTGTACAACGTACCTTTCATTTCATCGACGTAAGAATTACACAGTCCCAGCATGGCGCAGACCTGCTTGGGACTGACTTCCTTGGTAAGCATGTCTATAATGATATCTGCGTATTTAGTGACGAAGTCGTTGCACTTCTTCCTTGAACCAGGCTCAGGAATAAGGTGACAGACTTCGCGAATCACGTGTTCTATCTTCTCTCTCTGCCTGTTGTTGCCCAATTCTTTATCAACGTAGCGCATCACGTAGGCGCAAATCTCACAGGGCGCGTCGCCGTAGGTCTCTGCTGAGCTGTGTCCAGGTAACAGAGTATCAGCAAGTTCGGACGAAGCTGACAAAAGAAAAACAGCAAACAATATTTCGTATCAATGTCGTATAGCAACAGCTTCGCTAAAAAATAAATTATTCCACGTCTATTTCAATTTTTCACCTTCAATTTCCTCAGAGCACAATCCCATCGCCTTGCATACTTCCTTTGGACTAGTACCCTTCGTAATGATGTCTATCACGACATCCGCGAATTTGACTATGAACTTGTCGCATTTCTTCGTAATGGAGTCGGGGAAATGTCTGCAGACTCCGTGAACCGCGTGCTCTATTTCCTTCTTGTTCCACTCGCTTCCTAATTCCATGTCAATGAAATGCATCGCGTACTCACAAATCATACAGTACTTAGGTTCATCGTGCTCTGTCGTCAGTTTCGTCAACGGGAAGTTTGGTATCTCATTGGTAACTGGAGAAAATATAATTAGTTTTATATGGAAGAAACAGAAGTGGTAGCGTAACAGAATAAATATACTCACTTATCTCGCCATTCTTAGTGAGAAATTCCCCGAACTCCTCGTGGTCTTGCCCGTCACATAATTTGATGAAAACACAAACTTCCTGTGGTGTCGCATCGGCTAATAACAGTTCGATTAGTTCCTTGCTGTAGCCCTTAACTAAATCTTTACACTCTTCGACGAGGGAGTTGGGCAGGTGAAGGCACAACTTGTCCAACTGCGTCTCGATGTTAGCCTAACGACATATAATAGTTTACTGATAATCTGAAACTGGTAAAACCTATTCTGTATCTATTTTTCTTGTTACCATCCTTACCTCGGTCTTGTTATTCTTTATAACATCGTATATTTGGGTAACGGCTAATAAACACAGCGGGCAGCTAGGTTTATGTTGCTTCTCTTCCACCAAGTATTTTTGGGGTACTTTCTTCCATAATTCCATCAACCTATCGCTTGGACACAAATGAAGCATAGGGCAAGCCTATAAATGTAAGTCTAAGGTGATTCGTTTGTTCAGCGTAACTGGATCAGTAATTAAACGATCACTGATCCACTTACCTGAGATGGATCGATTTCCTGGGCCAATATAGCTACGACCGCGTCACCGTAAGTGTCTATAAATTCGGTGCACTGACCTACAATGGACTGCGGCAATTTCTGACACACTCCGTCCAACGCCTCTTTCACTTTTTCCTAAAAATACATAATAAAACGATATGGTAAACGTTTTATTTTGTATGAAAGTTCGCGGTCTATAAATTATCTTACCTCGTTAGTGGGATCCGTGATCTGGTTTTGTACGTAGTGCAACACATATTCGCACAAAGCACAGACTTCGGTGCCTTCGACGTTCAATCCACCCTCGGAGAGCGGGAATGGAACGAGTCTCTCGATCGGTAATTGCATCGCTTCAACTTCCGAATTGCTCAACTGCTTCTCGTGATTATCATTTTTGAAAACTTTCTCTGCGCTCTGAGCCAAATTCGCAGGTAACAAAGGTGCAGTCGGTGCACTCTGGAAAGTCAACGATACGACATTCGATGATTCGTAACTCATTAAAAATTAGCAACGATTCCTGATCGAATGCAAAATGAGTTATTGATTAATCGTTTACCTGTAATTTGTTTCCTTGCCCTGGGCAAATTCCACTCATTTGGCAAACAAAATTGACATCGAGAGATTTCGTCAAGTATTCGTACATTTCTCTGTAGTACTCGTCGACTATACCAGTACACTATCATAGGAACAACGTAGAATTAATCATTAAATCGTACATTTTTCACGGTATTATTGATCATACGCACTTCCGCTGAAAACGATTTGGTCTGTTTGCAAATTCCTTTTAACACCTGTTCGAATTCTGACTCGGTTGTATTTGCGACTAACAAGTCCCTCAAATGGCCGACCAGTTGCTCACATAATTTGCAGGGGAGATCATCGTCGAGATCGACGATTCCCACTGTAGACAGTGGCCTGATGTCTACTTTCAGGGTCTAAAGAACAAACGTATTATCATTGCTAGCAGAAATATTTATCGTAGATCACAGATATTTATGCAAGATGAAATGATTATGCCAGTTAAAAAAGTGCATCCGACGTAACAGTTTCTTTTATCATTTAAAATGCTTTACTCGCGTAATTCTTTTTTATGAACGTATAAAATCGACCGCCTGGTCGTAAATACAACACCTGTTCTCCACTGTCATCTTCGTGTTTGTGATATTCACTGCTACACTGGCCAGACAAATGGCAGATTTCCTTGGCATGAAAGTCTGTCTTCAAATGCTCGTAGATAGTATTGAAATACGTCAAAACGTGGGCCGTGCAGGCATCGCTGAAAGTACCTAATTCACCGCAAACATTCAGCATTTGCTGTAACACTTTCTCTTTAGGAGTGCTCGCGAACTTGTGTTCCATGTGCGTTGCTATAACGTAGCATTTAGAGCACTCGTTGGGTTCTAACTCGTCCTTTTGCAACGAGCGAGTCTTCAAATCTTCGATCTGAAAGAAATTTAGTCACGAAATTTAGTCCTTCGACAGTATTTTTATATAATGATCGGTGCATAAATAATTCTGATCTTTGATCTAATGAACGTCCGTCAAATGATTACCTTTCCTCCTTTGCTTTCGTATTCCTCTAATAATCTGTCGATTTTCTTGGAGTTGCAAAGACCAGCAACTGAGCAAACTACAGAAGGATTCATTTGTGATGCCAGTGTCTCGACCAAGTCGGGAATATACTGATCCACGATCTTGATACACTCCTTCACTATTGGTTTGACATGAATCAATTTACAGCTTCCCTCGAACACGTTTTTCAAATCTGTTTGCGTTTCATTGCTTTCCAATTGATCTCTAGCTTGTTGGACCATGTCTTTACAGACGTCACAGACACTATCAGTATCTTCTGGCACGGTCATACTCGACCAGACCTTCTTGATGCAGTGCTTCGTCGCGTTGCATCCTGCTGCAGTTCTATAATTCCATTAAAAGTTATAATCAAATCGTAAGAGAATCATAAGAGAGAGAGTGAAATGCTATAATTAATTTAAACAAATAGAGTATAATAGAAATAAAACACGTATGCTTGTATGACTCACTTGATGTTCTCGCACCAGTAAGAAGGTCCCCAGGTGCATTCCTCTTCTCCCAAAAGGTGGACATTCGTCGCTTCTCCTGCAGTAATAATGACCCTCGCCCTGCATACTGAAAATTCAAATACTGTATCGTAATTCCTATTCAAATTTAAACAGCAATTCATTTATATTAATTTAAAAACTATAAAGTTCTCTTGATAGAAAAGAATTTAGTTGTTCGATATTAAGAATTCCATGGAATCATATAAAATTTGCCATTAATGATTCCGGCAAGTAGTGGTCATCCTTTGACTCATCTACTGTTAATGGAAATTTCTTTCTATGATGACTAACAATAATGTTATGCATGACGATTCCCCAGATAAAGATACAGTCGCATCTTATATAAAATGTATATAAAATAATATGTAATACAAGATATATAACAAACATCAGAAAGTAATCTGGGTTAAATTACAAGTGTTATCTTCTTCTTGTTGGATGAAAAATATTTGAAACACAAAATGTATTAAATCTAATTATAATAGTAATTATCTGTAATAAGCATGTATTGCCTATTCTTAAATATATAATAATGGAATTTAATTCTAAATCGTAATACAGATCTGGCTGCTTCATATGGTGTCAAAAATGAAGTAATAATAAAACGGTTCAAAGGTAGAACGAGAAAAGATAAATTAGCGTGGATTCGATAATTCTTATCGGCGGGGAACAGAAACAATAATAATTCGAAATAAAAAGACTCGTGTATCACGATTGAGAAATTACGTCGTTCTTAAAACAAAGAAACGATATGTAGTAGTATATGCACGGTAATATCTTCTGTCCTCGCCGTTAACCTTCTGATCTTTAACATATTAACGATCTACAATGTTACTTACATGAAATAATCGCGCAGAGCGCGATTAACAACAGGCTCCTCATTATTTCGCTGCCCCGATCCCCGATTCTAGTATCCTAAAACAATGATTTAGAGAACGTCACACAGCTCGCAATTCAATGTAATTACTTCTTCCTCCTTTGTACTTTTTCTTACTATAGTCGAGAACTCGACGATGACGCGCAATTAGAATGCAATATATACCGTACCTATTGTAAACGGAATGGAATGATAATATTGACGAATTGTTGGTTGGCTGGCAACTGATTAAAACTATTAGTCACAGACACAGAGCGAAACCGTGGGACACCTCGAACTTCGAACACTGTCAAATGACTAAAAATGAGACGGAGTTCCTATATTGTATATATGCTCGTAATGCGAGCGAAGCGAGTATATATATATATAGTGTTCTCTTCTTCTATTCCAATACTTTCTCCCTTTATCTGCGTTTATTCAATAGCGATTGGTTGGATAGTCAGTCGGCAGGAAGCAAAGTTAATGGTCCTGCAAATTAATAGAAACTTTTTAATTACATAAAGACTTGTCCGAGGAAGATCTTAAAAATCTAGGATTTCATAAAGAATATACTATTTTAATACAGTCGCTGCTATGTATTTTTGATATGTAACAAAGTCACTTGCTACAACGGTTTCCGTGGTGTAGTGGTTATCACATCCGCCTAACACGCGGAAGGTCCCCGGTTCGATCCCGGGCGGAAACATTTTTTGTTTCCATTTCAATGATAAACTTGCCTTTATACTTATCATTATTCTCTACCTTTCTTTCAATTTTAATAAAATACGACTTTATATTAAAACCAGAGATCCTAGAAACATGGGCAGACCGTTCATAGATGAAAACTAGAACGGATAGGTGTATAGTCAGCTGGATAGTGGGACTGTACGTACCTAACTTCACGCGTAGACAGAATAACATAAAGAAAAACGATTTGATAATGTTGCAAAGAATTAATTTATATTTCTGGGACTTCCAGCTTTAATTTGAGTGGCGCTTCATCAAAATCCGTGTGGTAGAACTTGGAACATCAGAACTTGTTTTGTTGAACCGACCTGACGGGTTATAAGAAATGCTTGGCGATGAATTTCCGTTATAAATAATGATGTTACCGCCTTCTGAACGGTTTATTCACATTTCCGGAATCAGTCATCAATCATTTAAATATGAAGAGGATCGTAACAATGTTCGATAACCGGGAACTGATTAAACGAATACGTCGTTTGATCGACACGAGTAATTATTCTTATAGGAAAATATTACTATTATTCATCATTTTCGGTGGTGTACTTATGTATTTTGGGCCGATCATCGTTCAATGGTTGTTCAACTCTCCAGACGAATCTCCTCAAGGTAAATGGATTCGAATAATCAGTGCTCAATAGTCCATACAAATTAATGATTGTCAATGAAATTGCAGATTTCGAGGATCGTTGTTTGAACGATTTGTTATCACAATACCAACCGGGCTCTGTCGAATATAATTTAAATATTCTTCACGATCCGCTGAAATCGAACGAATATAATTACCTGCCATACATCGGCAACGGAGTGTTCGGTATTCCCATAACCTTGGATTCTGTAATTCATATTAAGCAAGGGAGATCGTTGTCGTTGCCAGTGCAATTTCAACCGTTCGTCTATCATTCTATGAGAGAGAATGAAATTTACAGAAAGGAAGCCAGCGTCGTGGATTACACCAAGGGAATCGTTTATGGCTATCAGTGTATCAGAGAAGGCTATTACATAGAATCACAGTATTATGCGAGTAGGGTCATGGAGAATATATTGATTCAGGAGATACAGATAGTAAATACATTGACTGTGAAACAGAATGTAAAATTGGATAAGCAAGAGACGAAACATTGGAGCAATTCAAGGACTGAGATTATAAAGTAAACGTTGCTGTCATTATTAAAACGAACTATACTTAATACAGTTCTCTCAACTAATATTTCTATTTCACAGGATCCAAGTGGATGATTTCTCAGAAGAATATAATTTAATTTCTGGTTACGTCCCATTGAACAATGTAAATAACAGAATAATAGCAGTGTCGATTGCTTACAAATTACCACAAAGAACAATTCAATTGAAAGGAAGAAGTACAGTAAAAATGAGATTTTTTACTAGTATAGAGTACAGCGAACCAATCAGTATGGAAGACTATGGCAATTACTATGAAATTACCAAGAAGAAAGCCATCGAAGTGAGTCGCATGTGTTATTATCGTTGAAAATAATTATCGTAGCGCTATAAGGTAAAGG
>NW_017179000.1:30955-42318 GCF_001652005.2 Ceratina calcarata
CCTCTTCCTCCTCTTCCTCCTCTTCCTCCTCTTCCTCCTCTTCCTCCTCTTCCTCCTCTTCCTCCTCTTCCTCCTCTTCCTCCTCTTCCTCCTCTTCCTCCTCTTCCTCCTCTTCCTCCTCTTCCTCCTCTTCCTCCTCTTCCTCCTCTTCCTCCGGTAAATTGAAGTTTCCGTATCTTTCTTTTTAATTTGTTGAGCTGTAATCAGAGAAGGACATGATGTGAATCTCTAGTGGTATCGGGAATGTTGAATGTAATAGACACTGTGATAATTGAAGCTTTACATACTTCTTTTCTCATTGCCTCCTCATTTTGTCTCTCCTTCTTTTCTTCTTCCTCCCTCGGCCTGTCTTCCGCCTGTCTTTCTTCTACGTCCATCTGTAAAGAAATTGTGAAATACCTGTCAGAATTGTTGGAGTAGACGGAAGTTCACTGTATTTATTGACAATAAGTAAGTAAGTAAGTAAGTAAAGGAACTACTACTGTTTCTTTCTTCTTAACACTAAACCTACTGATACTTTATGTATTTATTCGGATTTTCGCATTTGCACACGAGAATTTGACCCGTCATGGTAGGTTTAGTGTTAAATATGACTATGAGATCCCAGCTATCTGCTGAGATGATAAGTTTTCATGTACTATGCTTAAATGTCGTAGTAAAAAACATTATAAAAAATTTATGTTCAAAAGTGTCCAGGTACTACATGGTCCTTTACCTTACATGTTATTATTATATTTAGGCACTGAAAAAGGTCGTTAGTATACCGAGCCAGTCTCTGAAAGACGATCACATCAGTCTCTGGCAGAGTTACTGGTACACCGGACTGGCGATAAGCGATTCAAAAGCTGACGGTGCTCTAAATGGCCACAAGATAAATTCTACGATTTATTACGTCTTGTCTCAAGTTCCCAAGGGTGTTCCTAACGTAGAAAAGAACGTGGCTATGAACGAGGGATGTTACCGCGGCCATCACACATTGTGAATAATCAGTTCCAATGGATAATTACCCTGTTACTACGCGAGTGCTTGAACTGAAGTATTTTCATTGTACTTCAGAGACGCGCCGAGGCTGTGGCAAGACACGTCTACGATCACTTCCGTTAACAACGTAGTCGAGGCCTGGTTAGTCACTCTAGAGAAACAAGGTTGTCATCGTCTGACGAGAGGCGATCCGAAATCCGTCCAACAAGCCATAGTCTTAAGTTTGGGCAGTTTTCGTTTCTCTAATCAGCATTTGGAATTTAATATTGACCCACATTACTTACACAGAGATTATCTGTTTAGGTAACGTATACTTGATTACTCATTTCGACTGAGAAGAAAATACAAAAATTATAGAATACGACGAACACGGGTATGCATGGAATTAGGAAATTTCAATTTGTATTATAGGAGAATAAGTTATGGCAATGTGACCCATTTAAACATCTCTATTACGGTCGGTGAGGACAATAGAGCGATCATGCGTGTCGCGTTGGACAAAAGCGACAGTATTTACTACGCGTGCGACGCTGGCTGTTTGGACAATCCGGTTTCGCTTGGTCAGAACTATATTAACATTCCCGTTAAGCTGACGAAGCCGTTAACAGCGATACTCTATATCACGTCGGACCATCAGCATATGCAGGATTTGAGAAATGCATTGCACGTGCACGCTATAGACGATGGTTCGTATCGATACGATTGATACTAAAACGGCGTTTGCTGGTATTGCTTTGGTCTCAAGGGCGTGTTCTGGTTTTGTTACAGCTCCGGCGCACGACCATTTGGTCATGGCACTGCACAAACACGGCCACCAATTAGGTGGACTTCCCACGTTCTTCTGGGTCAGTATATGCTTCTTGATCATTGTATTCCATTTGTTCCTCTGCAAACTCGTCATCAACGAGTACCACAGTCATCAGGACAAACAAAAAGTTCGGTATAGTAAATTATAATACACGTCTACCGAGACATTTAGGGAAGAATAATAGAACATTATTTTTCTCAATGGCGCGATGTAGATAGAAACATGTTTGTACATTATGTAAATACGGAGAATGTGTAAGTTAACTGGAAACATGAGTAAAATTTTTGTAAGAATTAAACAGACGCCGTTACTTGTTGAATATTCTTTATTTAATACTTGTTTATACAATAATTCAATTGAATATATGTACATTCTATATACAGAAATGTATTTCCTTACGATCTATTTGTACATAATCAATTGAAACCTCTTGTTTCATCTTCATATTTCTTCCACGTCTCCGAAAATCTTAACACTTTCTCACGTTGCCGATCGAAATCCTCTTTCCTTGGCCTTCGCCACGTGTCATGATTCAAGTCTAACATTCCGCCTATTACTTCCTACAATAAATATATGTTTCACGAACCATCTCTAATAATATGATATTCCCCGCTTTATAAGAAGATAAATACTTACCTCTGCAAAATTTTTCGGGAACATCTGCTCATCCTCGATGACATGAGCATACCCCTTGTCTCTTTCGAATTCGACCATGAAATAAGATAAACCATTCGGAATTGCTTGGCGCACGTCTTTGTGCTCCAGATCGACGACCTTTTTATTCATTGACCATTCGGTTTCGCATTCCAATAAGGCTTTCTGTCAAAATATTCGATAGTTTAATTTCGCTTACACATACACTGGCTAGTAATATAATTCCTTTGACGTACTTACTTTGAAATATATTGGTGCCAATTCGCCTATTTCCTTCGCTAACGGTACACAGATCAATTGCATATGTGAGTATTTGTAGCGGCTCTTGTAAACTTCGTAGAACACTGGATACTGATCTTGATCAGTGAACATTTTATACAATGCTTGCTTGTACATCTGAAAAGAACAGCGATGAGAAAAAAGTCATACATATATATATACACATATTAATTAATATTAAAACGTTGAATGCCACGGGGGGTCACCGGTGACCGGCACTCAACTTGGCAGTGACGCCATGGGGGCCACCGGTGACCGGCGCGCCCAGATTGATAGAAATATATATAATTTAAACAAATGACAATACTTCGCGAAATCGCACTCAGCGTCACGGGGGCCACCGGTGACTCCGTCGCAATTAACATGTCAAAAATTGTTATACACTGTAACATATCTATTACAGATAATATTTCAACATTATATGTATCGCATAATAGAAAATTCATCGTGGCGCCATGGACAATCCCTGTAAAATTGGCGTGGCATTCAACGTGTTAACATATTTTAATTAGATTCTACCTTCAATTTAGCCGAAACGTTTTCATCCAATTGTAATTGGCAGCTGACATGATGCGTGGGCGTTATTATACAATGTCCAGGAGTCAACGAAGTGAACTGAGGAAGACTTATACAAATATCTCGGTCCATCGTAACGACCATATGTTTCAACATGTACTTCGAATCGATGCACCATTGGCAGTTGTCGAGGCTTTTCGATAAACGTGTGTGCTCTTTGATAGCGCGCGAGCGATCCCTCTCATCTTGTCTCGCATCAGATTTAACGCGAGTGATCCGTTCCTCGAATATTTCATCCATGTCCATTGTTTTAGAAGCGACTTTAAGGAATTCAGCATCGTCCTCGTTCGCAGATCTCCCTTTTTCCTTTTGGAACAATTGTGCCAGCGAATATTTGTCATCGTCAAAGTAATGCCGCACTTTCTTTCCGGAAGCGTGCGTTTCCGCGTTCTTTCGTTTACTACTTTGCGAATACTCCGTGCGATCTCTAGGTTCCAATGGCCTCGTATTACCTTTAGCATCGGTCTGTGTGAGTACGACCTGAACTTTCTCCGTGCCACGTGTTTCATTGTTCTTGGCAGCTTCTCTAGCATTTTTTAATCGACTCTTTAACTCGTCTGCAAGTTCATTATCGCCCATTATTTCAGCTTTGGCAATCTTCGCGCCCAGCTTGTTCATTTCTGCTTCTGTCAACAATTTCGAGCCTCCAATTTCTGGTATACTGGTAGTCAGATTGCTGGTAGAGTTCGTAGGACTTCTTGCTGTGGGAGCATTTGAATGGGTTTCTCTAATTTCTGGTACATCAGTACTGATACTGCCACTAGAGCTTGTATAGGAATTTTTCGACTCAGAAACGTTCCGATGACTTTCAGCAGGTTTACATTTTTGCCAATTTTTCCTACCAGAATGACTTGTTCGATACGAAGAATCGAAACAATCGTCATCCATGGGTTTTCTATATTTTTGCTTCTGGCGATCGTTAGACCGATAATCATCATACTTTTTATATTTGTCGTTCCTCGAATATTTGGTGGAACGACTGGAATCCGAAGAATGTCTAGAATCCCCATACTTCACATCACCTTTGAATTGGTGACTGGAATTTGATTTATCTCTTATTGAAGCACTTTCCGCTTTAGATATCATCGACTGAATTACTTCCAGCGAGCCCCATCTTTCGGCTGCGATTTCTTCCAAACTCCTATTCTCATTTTCTGCTTGTTCCTTAGCCCTTCGAAGACTTTTCTTCAGCCACTTCACATCCATTACTTGCAGTGTGTCTGCTTTCCTTACATTCTCCTCGGGCAAACCACTACCACCGTTTTTCCAATAAGGATTTAATTCCCGATTACTTTGTCCTAACTCGTCCAAATTGGGCTTATCGTTTTCACCAGGAGGTTTAGTTTTCTTCTCATTAAATACGCATGGAAACAAACTTTTCATGCTCATCCAATCTTCCCTTTTAGGAGCCTCGGATTGTTGTGTATTTTGCTCTTTGGCTGCAGACGGAGCAGTTTGGGATATCGGTTTTTCCACCCATTCTTGTTCCGTTTCACTCATGCTAGTAGTTGTCTCCGATTCACTGTATTTCTCTTTCTTATGCTTCTTTTTATCTCTTTTCGACTTCTTCTTTTCATGTTTAGATTTACTTTTATACTTCATGTGCTTCATTGTCGCTGTCAATTGAAACTAACCAATTTGACAGCGTGCGTACTATGCACGCTATGCACTGCGTAGTGCGTAGTGCGTACACAACACTCTACTGCGCATGTATCTCGGCGCAGTCAAGAACGTGACTATAGCTTTTGACTATATATATATACATCAGGGCTGGGATAATTTTTTTGACACGCCGGGCGCGAAATTCGGTTTCTCGTGCATGTTTAGCGGGCGCAAAATAGCACATTCCCGCCCTAGGGCGGAAAAGACGGAAAATGATATAATTACAACTTCGATGGCTTTTGTTATCGATTAATTTCTCGCCCGGCGTGTCAAAAAAATAGTATGTGCACCACGGGCGCAAAGGGCATTCTGTCACTCGTGTGAATTTGTTGCCCCTCGCTTCGCTGGGGCGAAATTCACACTCGTGCCAGTGCTAGAATGCCCTATTTTGCGCCCTAGGTACACGCGTCGTCCCCACTTTCCGGCCGAGGTAAAACATATCTCAACGCTGTTCTAGAGGTGTTTTTGAACAACAATTTCTTTGGTAAAATGCATAGCGAGCTATGGTTTTTGAATTATTAACCACTAACTAATGAGAGCACGCGTAGGGATAGGTTAGTTCGAATCGTGACGCTCGGCATCACAAATAAAAAACAATTATTTATACCTCCGTTATTGAACAAATATCACAGGGCTTATTAAAATAAAAAAAGGTTATAAAGCAGTCGACGTATATGCTGGCTGCCTCTGGAATTTTTGCAATAGTTTTCGAATTCGACTCATGCGCGTTAGCGTCAACTCTTATTTTTGGTATGGAGATGTTGGTTACGCAGACGATAAGATTTATAGTCTGATATGTTCGAAGTCGAAGGTCATAGGTATAGACATTAGACACTTTGCCAAGTGGAAATAAATACAGAGGGGATTTTGGCTAAAAAGACATTAGTCAAATGTGAAATAAAGATTATTATACAATTAATTAATTTATTAACACGAAGTGAAAAATGGGCAACAGATCTAGTCTCTTGCTTCGCGAGGAAGAAATCGCACAAATTCAGGAAGCTACTGGTTGTAAGTTTCGTCGATGAAACGTGTCATTTCATTTATTCGTTCGCATTTGTCAATGACTCGATGACTATTTTCTCGGTTCAATTCGTTGAAACGAGTATTTCTTATCACGAATCGTGAAACGTGAATATGATGGTTACAGTTACGCCAAATCAGATCGAACGATTGTATAGCCGTTTCACGAGTCTCGATCGTGGAGACTGTGGGACGTTGAGCAGGGAGGATTTCCTCAGAATCCCAGAGCTGGCTATCAATCCTCTTGGCGAGAGAATCGTCAATGCTTTCTTCGACGAAAGTGGCAACGATAGAGTGAACTTCTTACAGTTCATGCAAGTGTTGGCTCATTTCAGGCCGATTAAAAAGAACAGCCCGAACAGATTGAACTCTAGACAAGAGAAACTTAAATGTACGTCAACGACGGGTATCTATTCTACGATATTAGAAACGATTTTCAACACGTTACAAGTATTCATCGTCATTTTCAGTTGCCTTTAAAATGTATGATTTGGACAATGACGATTTAATATCGAAAGACGAACTGTTAGCTATCTTGCATATGATGGTCGGTGCCAATATTAGGTACAGAAGTTCTGTTTATTCATACATTTAGATCTCTAGTAATTGGACGATGTCAGGTGATCGACGTATTTCTATTCCAGCGAGGAACAATTAACTAGCATCGCGGAGAGAACGATAATGGAAGCTGATGAAAACGGTGACGGTATGATCTCATTTGATGAATTTTCCAGAGCACTGGAAAGAACAGACGTCGAGCAAAAGATGTCTATACGGTTTCTCAGTTAATTCTTTGCATCCGAACGTTTTAACAATGCACATGGTGTCAGGTATATGTACAAAGATTTACCATATTTAATAACAGTAAGTAAATGCAATGATTGGAGTTGTTTTCTACACCTCCGTTTACTTTACACGGGACTTCTGTTTATACATTCCAAGGAGAAATAATATACTTCTAAAATAATATATTATTGAAACGTCTGCAATTTTAATCGATACAAAATAATACAATTATGTATCGGTGTATAGTCGTTTCATGATTTATCAACTACAAATTCTGTAGTTACCGTAGATTCGTAATCTTCCGTTTACATTTAATTTCTGGACGCTCTCTTTTACTGTTCTGAACGAACGCCCTATGAGCACATTTATGACTGTTGTGATACTATCGAGAAATGAGATATCGTTGAGACGATAGGAAACATAGATGTAAAATATCCATTACGTTAGTGCTATATATTTCGTTTGTACAGTAATTATACTTTGAAAAATATATCGAAGAGTTACATTTAATTAATAGTACGCTTCTCATTACAATAGAAATTCTTACTGCGTTCATCTATACCCCCCTTAGTAAACTCGAGCGTCGATGTTCCATTCCACAATAATCTTGCATAGACATGCAAAACGGTGAGAAAACGTTCTCGTTTCATTTTCTACGTCTATTTAGGCCGTGGATGAGACAGCCAATTTCTTTAAATGCTCCATGAATACTTGTAAGCTGACGTCGTCGGTTAAGACAGGTGCTCCACTTTCCTAAATTCGAACAAAGATCGATTAGCGATTGATCATCATAGGAGAGAAACAAGCTAATAAATTTCGTATCCGAAGATACGTCTACACTGATAGAAAAAATAAATTAGAGTTAGTTTTAATTGAAGAGATACATTTTAATATAGAATATACACCGACGCCAACCACCAGTGAATCGTAACAATACCGCAATGCTGTAAGTGCCTGAATGGAGATTACGCCCAAGACCATTACCAAAGCTATGAAAGCGAGAAAAGAATATAGAATTATGGAATGAATAAAAAACACACCCCGCTGGGTATCGGCATCCCCTGGTTTCAGGATCACGGTGACATAAAAAAATATATTAGTTACATATGACTGTGGCGACCGAGACTGAACGAAGAACAAACATGACAATTTCAAAGGAAGTAGATCATTTGTCAATGATCGATTAAATTCTTAAACTTACCGCTCCGTACGCGTACATGTTGTTGTGAGTCTGGCTCGGGTTCACTTTGCTCAATAAAAATCTTGCTTGCGAACCACCTTGTTCGGTATCGATGTATCTCGGTGCAGGAAATCTTTCGGCTAATATTTCCGCGGCATCGTCCACCGGTGCTGCTAATAATTGTCGGAAATTCTCGTACTCGGGCAGGTCTTGATATTTCAACTGACGCCACTGTGCGATGGTCTATAAAAACGAAGGAAATATTATATTGCTTGTTGTTCACGAGCAACGAAGTTCGAGAATCACCTCTCCGTGGAATATGAGGATTTGGAAGAAAGTATCCATCAATAAAATTCTGTCCGGTTGAATGGATGAAGTATCTAACAATACTGGTTCCGGTGGACCGCTGAATCCATAACTGTATAAGATCGGTTGCACCATTATCAGCGAGTTCGTTAAATCTTCTCGCATGAGCATATGTCTGGAACGTATACGAACAAACTGGGTCAGTGATGAGGAGTTCGATCGACGGAGAGGTGAAGATGTAATTGACTGACCTGTAGAAACTGGTCTCATCGGGAGAATTATTGAAGACTTGCAAGAATTGCGACCTACGTAAATGGTACATGAATTGGGGATATAAAGAAAAGTTTTCCGCCAGCCGAAAACTGTTTGGATCGTCCTTCGCGTATTCTCCGAATTTCTGACACTGTAACAGAAACGTCAGCAAATTGGAGGGACTGGAAATCATTAAAATTGTGCAAGTAGTGACACTGACCAATCTGATGAGCATGCGATCGACCCATCTAAGAACGTCCGGCCCATCGTCGCTCTCTGCCCTGAAGACCGCCAACCGTGACATTAAAACAGCGGCCGCCTCTTGGTCGAAACCGGCGCTGATGTGATGTAAAGACGTCGACGCGTCTGCCCAACTGATAATCAGAAGCGTTTCGTGCAATATTAACGACAAAAGATCAAAGATCTCGATAAATGTGTGAACCAACGTACTTCCTGGCGATCGTAGTCACTCTGATTCTTCGCTGACCACTGCTATGTTGATACTGCGTGATGAACTGAACGCAGCCCCTTCCGCCCTGAGGAATCGGCGCGGTATGTTGATTCACGACTTCGAAGAACAGTGCCACAGTGGTAGATGGATTGAGAGAACAAAATTTCCATTGGCAAGTGCCACCCAATCCTACTTCCTGTTCTCCGACGCTTGCCCCTTTCGCTCCGAGGGACACGCACGGCCCGATCGCCCCGGAAACTTTGATTTCGCGCGACGTTTTCACCTCTAACGTCGCGTTAAACGCCATTTTCAAGTCACCCTTGTGGTCCTTAGCGAATACGCGTTGGAACGTTTGTTTGAACAACGAGGAATTAAATGAGTCTCCCATGACCATATGTCCACCGGTTGAGTTGCAGCACTGTCTCATCTCTAACAGACCCGTTTGATCGAGGGCGCACGAATAGATGTCTATTATGTGGCCGTTGGTCGCGGCTCGTGATGCCAAACCATCGTAATGTTTAGTCGCTTTCTTCATATGTTTCGCGTTATCTTTCTGAATATCGTGGTGAGACCTGATGGGATGTTTCAAATCGTCTGTGACGACTTGGCCGGGACCTTGGGAGCAAGGTCCACCGACGAACATCATTATCCTGAAATGAATATCAAGGATAGAAACGAATCGATTGCACGAGGAACATTTATCGTACCTCGCACCGGTATTGGCATAACTGGCTTCCAAGAGACCGGTAGCAACAGCCAGTGCCACACCGGTCGATCGTAACGGCCGTTTCCCAGGTCCGATCGGCCACGGATCCCGTTGTAATTCCCCTAAAAGATCCGTTAAACTCATATCACACTTATGTACAGGCTGTAAAAAGCGGTTGGCCGCTGGGAGTGGTTGTCCTCCGGGTCCTCGCTGGTTCGGATTCTGACCAGGAACAGGTCGGCCCATACCTAAAATACGCGTACAATGAACACATCAAATTTTAACTGTCATAATCGTGACCGTGTACCTAGCATATCCTGAACTTGTTTCGGTTGCAAGTCCTTGGTACCGCGAAAGACGTAGCTCTTGCTACATCCGTCGCAGCCAAGCTCGTGAACTTGTACCATTCTTCCAAAAGTGATGAGACCGATCAGAGCGTTGGGTGGAAGAAGGGAAAGCGACATTTGTAAAGAATCTTTGAGAGCCCCCAACTCTTCTTCGTCCATACACGTGTCGACGACCAATAAGAAAATGGGTGGCAAACATTGTGCTCTCTGTGCAAAAGTAATATCGATTAATATCCAACGAATAACTCAAGCTGTAAACGTTGCTCACCATTATCGTGTATTCGATCGTAGAAAATTTCGGAATCAATTCTGCCGGCTGATGCTGCTCTGAGATGGCAGCATATTGCGGTGGAAACTGAAACATAGCGTATCGATGAGATCAGTTCTTTCAAAGTTTTGTTCCGAAGTTAGAAACGATTTGCTACTTACTGGATTCCTTTGAAAGCACAGATTGCACACCCATAATTTGGCTCGGTAATCCACTTGACACAACGGATTTAAAATTGCTCTGCACGTAGATCTCGTGCATAGAACAGGGTCGTATTGTATCGGTGGTAGGTCGGGTCTTTCCTTGATGGGCTGATAAAGTACTCCCAACGGTACGACGAGTCTGGTAGCATCTATGCGCGACGAAGGCCAAACGTTCCAAGTGATACGTACTCCGTCGCGGTCTTCGTTTTGCTGAATGAAATCTTCGTAAGTAGTCATGTCGCTGTAACAACGAAAGGGTTGTAAAACGAACGGGATGATTTGTATCGGTCAGTGTTCAATACGCGTTGGATGTAGGGCGCTTAAACGAATGACAAGTGTGAGCGTGACTCCACCGAGCATAGGTTATACTTACTTGATTCGATCGACGTCTAATTATCAAGTGTACCCGACTGTGAGCTCGAAATGGCCTTAATTAACGTTTACCCTCAGCTTTTCATAATTACACCATCGTTTTACAATTCAATTGTAACGACACAATTCTCGTACTTGACTGTAACGGCACGACTCGTGCCGTCATTGCAGCCACGTCACTTCGAAGTGGTGCTGGTGGCACCGTCAGCAAGAGTGGCAGCCTTATGAGATTTTGTGTCGCACGAATAGTTCTGCAATTTTCACCTTCTAGAATATATTGTCACCGAGGTAAAAAATAGAAAGCAAAATACTCGTCGATGCTGAACTGATCGTATATAATCCTATGTATACACATGTTACCGACGAGCCATCATTATATGTTACATTACCGATAATGTATTATCATAGACGAAGTATACATTCTTCCGTACGTCTTCCTTTCCTTTTTCTCTCGTGAAAGTTACCTGTTTGATGAGATTTAAAAAAATGCTTCGGACAAAAGTTGTAGC
>NW_017179000.1:42889-95920 GCF_001652005.2 Ceratina calcarata
CTACAATTATTAATAAACGCATTTATATGTTGTACAAAAAGTCACAAAATTCTAAGAAATTGTGTCATTATATACATAATTGTTTTTCTAATTGAAATTAAAAAGCAGTCAAAATGACTTCCTTGGGCAATCTAGTGTTAAGCATAGTACATGAAAACTTATCATCTTAGCAGATAGCTGAGATTTCATAGTCATATTTAAAAAAAAAAAACCTTCTTTTGTAATA
The DNA here is from genome assembly GCF_001652005.2 of Ceratina calcarata. NCBI lineage: Eukaryota > Metazoa > Arthropoda > Insecta > Hymenoptera > Apidae > Ceratina > Ceratina calcarata. The sequence continues at coordinate 43,116 of NW_017179000.1, forward strand.
TATGTATTAAAATAATCGCATTAAAAAAAAATTGCTGTCAACCGCAGTAGTAGGACACATTTAATCTCGAGTAGTGTAGTAGGACAAGTATGGAATCAAAACTGGGACAATATTATTATGACGCCTCTAAGCGACTTGAGAAAGAGTTGGATTAAGAGAAAGGGTTGAAAAGTTATGAAAATACACTAAATCATTTATTGTGAAAAATATATCATACGTTTGAATGCCTTTTATACCAGATCCGAATTTATCCAGGTATTGCAGCGCGATTAATTAGTGAGGGGCTAAACCTGGACAGCCATTGTCGTCTTGTCCCACTTCTACGTATTAAGTTTCAAAAGGGATTGTAAACTTGGACAGTAAATTATTAAATACATATCTATTATGTCCAAGTACTGGTTCCAAAATTCGTTTTGTCCCAGTACTACTTCCTTTACTTTAGTTGTCAGTTCCAAAAAAGGTCGTATGCAATTTTCTTCTAACTCCATTTGTTCAAGAGTAATTGATAATGGATGAAATAATTAATCGATTACTACTGAATTATTCGAGATAGAAGAAAATTATATTACTTTTTTTGCAGGTAATTGCAGTACCTACAATTTTTGTTTGTTGACGCTCGGCCGTGACTTAGCGCGGGCTCTATACACTCTTTCATTGGTCAGTATTTTTCATTAATAATTCAAAAACCATAGCTCGCTATGCATTTTACCAAGGAAATTGTTGTTCAGAAACACCTATAGAATCACCCCTTTTTGGCTGTAACACTTTCTCTGGGATACCCTGTACAGGAGGATCTTCTAAATATTAAAATTCAATCGCCACTTTTGCACGAAACAGACTCTGGATATAACAGGTTTAATATTCCTTTATTATCGTCGAACTATTTACATCCGAATTACATTGTTTCCAGGTATGCGCTTCTCACATTATTTTCAGCGATATGATACATAGATCGCATACCAAAAGCATATTGCGCGATTTCTTAATCGACGGAACGAAAGAGAACGTGTCGCCGAGAGCGTTTTCGTTGTCTTCAAATTAAAAAATGGATAACGAAAAAGGCGTTCATTATTCGAATCGATCGTTACAGACAGGATCGTTTGGTAGCGCGAGACATTTTTACACCGTAGAGAACGGTGGGATTCTACAAATTCATTTCTACGGCACTAATTTGCAGCTGTTAGACTAGATTCTTTTTGTTAACAAGTTACGGTCACTTAGAATTTAAAAAAAAAATCGATTTCTTTTTCTTCCTTTTTCTAAAAGTATACCATTTCAAAAATATTGCCTCAAAACTTCATCGAAATCGAAAACATTTAACGGAGATACACAAATTTAACTGCAGGTGTCTCGAGCGTGTTTGTTTATAGTAATTGTTATAGTCATTCAGTAATTGTTGCAATATTATTTTCTCAAACTGGAAAATAATATATAATATAACGTATACATATACGTGTATACTATTGACTCGTTGAAATATGCATCATTCGAACTGGGGATCATTCATTAATAAACATTGACCTGATAGAGCTCAATGTTAATAAATAATAAAACCTGTTTTCAACAAAAAATTCCCAGAAAAAGCGTTTTTTTTTATGTCACGAGTGACCGTAACCCTTTTAGCATTACGATTTCATCGTAAGCGTACACGTTTCTCAATTTCTCTTTCAACAACGATGAACATGTTGAAAAAGTGTAGAGGATTGTCGAGCGAATATTGTCTATACAGAATCGAATCGTCGACCGAACAGTTTTATCTCTCGTTGATCCCACGTTGGACGACGCGTCGTCCGCGTCCGTCCGTTTCCGCAGCTGAGCTGCGAGGCTTAGAACTACATCACTTTTCGACTGTCCACTTTATACTGTTCCTCCGGAGGTAGAAAGTGATCGAGGGATAATTTGGAATTGGTTTCTAAGGTTCTCGTTAATCGAGAGCAAACGCGACCCTCGTGGCTCATTTCGCGTTTTTAATGACTCCGCTTCGTTGGCAAGCACTAACAAACAGCAATTAGAAGCTTTCGGCGCTCGGAAATGATTACGCAACTTCTCTAGGCTTTTACTGTACAATTTCATTTCTCTTCTTCCTACAACGTCGATCGTTTAACTATAACTGAACGTTTAGCGCTACCACCCTTAACCTCTACGCGTTTTATATTATATATATATATATATTTCATTTTATTGCACGTATTAACGTGACTCGCGAGCGATCGTTCGAATAGGTCTTCGCAGAAACATCGAAGCCACGTATTTCGAATTGCGAAAATTGACATTTTTATTTATTATTTTCAGATCTCTGCCCAGTTTTGGTCGGATCGTCGTTAACGAATCGACGGCAGCTCGAAGATATTCTTAGGTCATATGCAGATCCCCCTTTAAGATCCTTGTGAACGTTTTTTTGAACTGCTGATTGGCCAGAGCGTAACAAAACGGGTTTATCGGACTGTTCGTGTAACAAAGGAAGTAAGAGAACATGTACAGGTGTTCGTTGGTACACGGCTTGTTCGTGCAGAATCCTTCGACGAGCGCCAGGACGTGGTACGGCGTCCAACAGGCCACGAACGCTCCTAGGATGAAAGAGATCGTTCGGAAAGCCTTCCGAGCTCGATTCTCCGTTCTAGACTTCTGTCTACCTATCAGAGGATCCCTCCTCTGAGTCTTGCTCTTCAACCTCTTGCCTATCGTTCTCACGAAGTCCTTCGTCGATCCGGTCGCGTCGCCATTTCTACTTTTCTTCTTCTGCGAGCGACTCTTCGGGTCCAGCTCGGTGGCCGTGGCTCCGGAACCGGTCGGCACGTTGCTGCCGCTCGAAGACGAGGTCTGAGGAGGGTTCGTCGACAGTGGGGACCGGTCCAGAGACTTCTTCGAGAGATCAGACCCGCTCTCCAACGGCTTCTCGACGGTCTCTGCCGCTTGGCAGTTGACAACGGTCGTTACCGGCTGACGTTTAGCTCCTTCCGATTTTATCTGCACCTCGGTCTGCACCTTGGTGACCGTGGGAGACGTCTGCGAGGCCACGTTCGTCTTGTGGGTGATGAAGACCCTGGGGGGATGCGTTTGACTGGAAGCATTGAACATGACCGGACCGTTGAGCTCGGCTCGGGGCTGGCTGCTGGCTTGCTGCGCGGTCGCTCTGATCAGGGCAGCTTGTAGAAGACTGGTGTTGGGTCCGGTGGACCCGAAATTGCCTAGAACGGGCGAAGAAGGCGCGCTCGAGAGCGGATTGGCCAGGCTGTAGGAATAAGATGAGGAAGGCGTCTCGTAAGACGGGCTCGGAACGATGATCGAGCTCTCGTCCATGAACTTCAAGTCTCCGCCGTCCAGGCCAGTCAGGATGTCGAAAGTTGCGATTCCCTGAATCGCGAGGGACCCGCGGGAAGTACCGATCAACGATCTCGGCCTGTCGGACGAGGACGAGTCGTCGGAGACTCCTGGGCTAGTCTGAAACTGGCTGGGGGGAGGAATTATGTTCTGCTGACTTCCGCTGATCGACCGGGGAACCTTCGAAGCCGAGATATCGGACGACTCGTTCGACTCGGGGGTCAGAGTTCGACTGCTGGACCTGTTCTCAGTTTGTAGAATGTTTTCCGAGTCCAGCGAGCTCAGTTCTTGAATTCTAGGCAGGACTCGACCTCTTTGAGTCACCGAACTCGCGTCAGAGACCAGACCGCTCGCCCGAGACTCCGGTTTACCGTCTCTCTCGGGCCGCCGAGACTCGATCTTTGCCCGCGGAGCGTTCCATTCGGATGCCTCGCACTGTTTCCCAGGTGCTCCGTCGACAGATTTCTGCGGTTCTGTCTCGATCGCTTCCTCGGGTCGCGTTCCAGTTCCTCGGGGCTCGATCTTCGCCGTGAGAATCGCGTTCACTTGCCCGTTCGACGGCAGAACCGATAGCACTCCGCTCTGCGCCACTAAATTCGCTATGGACCTCTTCCTGATGTTCAACTGGCCCGGCATCAGAGTGCTCTCCTCGTCGGAGTCGAAGGCAGGACTGCTGGATCTCTCCGATTTCTCGACTTCGGTCAAATTAAAGCTTCCACAGGCACCCTTCCGGTCGTGATCCGCCCGTTTCTCGGCCTCGGAAGACTTCGAGGTCTTCCGTGTCGACGAATCCTTTCCTAGATCTCCTCCGGTAACGCCCAGAGTCGAGGTGTCTCTCGCCGAACCGGGTGGTTCCTTTTCGGGCCCGAGCAAGTCCTTTCCCAGGCTCTCGTCTTCAGTCTTCGGTCTGTCCTGGCTGAGCAAAGTGCTCTGTGTCTTGGAGAGGCCGATACCAGCTGCCCTGGCCATACCGGACATGGCACCGGCGCTCAGAGCCACCATCGACTGCATCTTCCTCTGCTTAGCTTCGCTCTTCTTCTGCATGTCGTAAGCCGTCTTGTAGATACCACCGTATAAAATGAACAGCACCACCAGAGTGGTCCAGTAGTAACCGATTATGAGGGCCGTGTTGAAAATTGGATCTTTTAAAAATTGTACCGCGCATTCCCCCGGGTCCAAGTCCCTGTACCCGATGAAGTGCTCCCAGCCGAAGATACTGCTGAAAAATAGTAACGCCGGGATGATCCACGTGATGGTCACCATCCATATCACTCGGTTCTTCGTTCTCCAGCTTCGGTACTTCGCGGCTATTTTTACGGAACAGAACCGGTCGATGGTTATCAGTAGGACCGTGTACTGAGACACCAGGCAGACGGTATAGTCTACGGACAACCATAGGTCGCAGAGCAGAGGCCCCAGATTCCAGTAACCCATCAGGACGTACACCGTGTAAAATGGCATTGAAACGGTCCCTGTAGCAGAATCGAGCGTGGTTCTCATTTAAGGATGTATTGGTTATACAGTCAATTCCAAAAGTTTATGTACTTTAGAAACGCATTTTTNNNATCCCAGCGTCGAAACGGCGAACTTTTGGCAAAAAATTTCATTTTTCCTTAATTACTCCTAAACCGTTGAATCTACGGGAAAATTGTATACGACCTTTCTTGTAGAGGACGACGAGATCTATAATTTCCATGTAAACATTTTTCGCTAGCGTCAATAGTTAACGAGTAATTTGCAAAAAACTGTTTTTTCGTTTTTCGTCAATAACTCGTTAAATATTAATGCTAGCGAAAAACTTTTATACAGAAATTGTAGATCTCGTCGTCCTCTACAAGAAAGGTCGTATACAATTTTCCCGTAGATTCAACGGTTTAGGAGTAATTAAGGAAAAATGAAATTTTTTGCCAAAAATTCGCCGTTTCGACGCTGGGATGGTCGGATTTTGTCAACATCAATAAAATGCCAAATAATCATACGTAACTCGTTAAATATCGAAGTTAGAAGGAAAACAACTTTTATTTAAAGTACTTTTCGCAATTTTGAAAAAAAATTTTCGTCAGCGTCAATACTTAACCCCTTGACATACAAATTAAATGGAACTTGACATACAAATTAAATGGAACTTTACATACAAATTAAATGGAATAAATGACGAGTCAGACTCGTCATTTTATGTCAAGGGGTTAATTGGATATTTCCTTATATACTTTTTAACACGTAGCTATTTATTATTAGCATTATTCTTAATTTCTTTCTTTTTAGATTAGATTTCTTTTTAATTATAAGAAACGCGTTTTTCTAAGGTACATAAACTTTTGGGATTGACTATATAGCCAATACATCCTTAAGGTAGATCGGGACAAGGAGACTGTGACGCGCGTAAAGGAGACCGAGCTGGCCGAGACGACTCGGCGGTGTTTCTCGGCTCGGCTCGGATCGTCATTAAATGTTAAGGAAATTGCCCAATTAGAAAACATCGATTGTGATTAACTTCTTACACAATGATGATACCATAAACAGATGCAAGACATTTTTGAGTAACAATGATTCCGTTTGAAGGAATAACGAAAGACCTCAGTGTAACCTTCAGTGTAATTCCATAAAGTCCTTATATCCTGGAAACTATTTCAGATAAAAAAAAATCCAAACGCTTTCAGAGAAATATACTGTTCACGAGAAATTAAACTATATAAATAGTTTTTGCGAAAATCATATATAGTTACGAATTTTGTACTTTCATTGATTTTTTTGCCCCTTGAAAGCGAATTATGGATGCAAAAAAATATGACTTGATTCAAAATCATGTAATATTCATCTTACAAAAAATATGTGTGACATCCTTTGTACTTATAATAAATAATTCCTTATTGTGAAATTTAACTATAGGATTTAAATGTGTATTCTGGCCCCGCAAATAGTCACACCGGCCCTGCGCATGTGTTAGAAATTTCTATGCGGTACGCAATGAGTTAAATGGGACAGGCTTCTCGGGTCGGTCGCAATCACCTATGAGCATGTCCGTAGCGGCTAGAGATGCTATGAAGTAGTTGCTCGGCTGTCTGATCCCTCTGTCCACTATGAACGCCAGTAGAACCAGAATGTTGCCCCCCACCGTCAAGAGAATGCAAAGAGCCAGAGAGAACGCGATGAGGATTGTCTGCCACAGTTCAAACGGAGGCAGAACCGGTGCGAGAACGTCGCCTGTGGAACGTGAACGTTGGATCTGCGTGATAAAAGTATAGAGAATCGTGGTTCTTCAAGAGACAGAGACGTTTACCTGTTGACGAACCTGTTGAACTCCCGTTTATCGACGTATTAGTGGCGTTCGGGGTGAACCAGTCCGACAAGAGCTCGACGTATTCGCCGCTGGTCCATCTGGGATCGTCCGAATCGGGCCAGCTTCCATTTATCTGGGTGCATTCGGTCAGAATTTGATTGTACATGCGACACAGACGTTCCCGTTGTCTGTCCCGCTTCCTACAAATCATTTTCTACATTCCGAATGTATATCTTCGATCCGTCGGTTGGGACGAAACGAAAAAATTTAATTCGATCCCGATAGGACTTCGGCGAACGAAGGACGGAACGTTTGGTTCAAAGGGAGAAATCTTCGATTCGATGAGAGAGCGCGCCGGGACTATGAACAAAAGAACCTGGCGGCGTTATTTCTTTAACAATGTCCCAAGAAAGCCGTGACAGCGGTGTTTCCTGGCTGTAGCCAGCTCTTTCGCTCCCTATGAAACATTCGTCGCATCCGTGGAACACGAGGGGCTTGAATAGACCTCCGAGCGCACAATGAGCTTGAAATAAGCATGAATGGAACCGCATCCACTCCCCCGTCGCTTCGTTTCGCCTGGCTAGGGTCCTCGTTTCGCCCGGCGGGCAAGAAACGAGGCTTGAAGAGGCCGGACGACGCCTTTTTGAATAATTCACCTGCAGCCGATCGCGAGGTTGCCTCGGTTAGTCGAACTTTACGTTCTACGTCCCTCGACCTTTCAAGTGCCGACTTCCGCTTCGTTACAATTTCTACTGAAGCGAGAGCGATCGTCCCTTCGGTTCGCCGAGACCAAATCGTACGAGGCTCGATCCGGGTTTTTTCTCCGTACGATCGTGTCGCGGCGAACTCCGAGGAATAGTCGCGAATCCAAGGTTTACCAGCGATCCCTTTTAACCGAGTTGGCGTACTTGGAACGAAAAGTGTGCCGTAGGCACGTGTCTGGGTAGCCCCGGGCCACGCTCTCAGAAGATCGAACTCAAAGTTCGACAACTCGGTTAAAAAAGAAAATGGGCGTCTCGATTTTCGCAGCGATAAATCGATTTGGGGATTCGTTATGAAAGAAGTACCGCGTGTCTGATTCACGGTTCTGTGAGCGATCGCAAACGAGCATTGGCGACGATATCGCAGCAACAGTTGAGATATCGTGACCGAGCCTATCTAAACGAGTTTGAAGAGCAGCCAAGTATCAATAAAGACCTCGAATATCCGTGGGTGGGGTGTATAAGCGGCGTTAGGTCGGTCAGAGAGGCCTTCCCGGGGTACTTTAAACGAGGGAGAATCCCCTCGCATCGAAACGAGGGGACGAACCATCCGTTTTGTCTAATGAGTTGTAACGCTGGCTCTTCAGATTCGTTCGACCGTAACTAAAATCCCTTGCAAGGGTTCTCAACCACCCGTTCCTGTTTTCCTTTGCGACGCGCCGACGGACGTCATCGAAAAATTATCCAGAAACAGTCGGACCAACCGACGCGAATCGATCGCGATAACGAATCTTCGGTCTGCTGCGAAAAAAGTACTACACTAAGTAGTTTTTCATCGTTTTCCGCGCGTATTTTCCATGAGTTGATTGCCGACTCGTTTTTAGAGTCTGTAAGCATTTGATGAAACCTGATAAATGTTTTTTTCAACGATTAATCGTTCATCGAAGATCGACGAGCGTCCGAGTAGCGGAAATCTGTGACCGTGCGTATCGGGTGAAACGTGAGAGGCCCTTAAATTAACGCGAAGCGTCACACGTTCGACGTAACGAATGAGAATCAATGAGATCCCGTACTAAGATTATTATAACAGCCAGCCAGCTGGCTAAAACAATGAAACCAGGCGAATAAAAGATAGGAGAGACACGAGAATCCATTGTTTCGATGTTCCCACTCTCGAGGGGTAAATACTTGTCCTCGTTATTTGTATATAGCCGGGATTCTCTTTCTATTTTAACGGTGAAATCATTCCTAAATACTTGTCCCCGTTGTGTACACCTCTGCTACATTTTTTTTTTCTTCTCCCTTTTACTTGCGATTCTGAACGGTGAAACGATTCGTGAGACGGCAACCTGTAATTAGTTCTTTTCTTCGAACGTCGCCAGCGAATAATCGCGGCGGCCTAAACCGGACCTGGCTTCGAGTCTCGCACGTCACAGAGGGAGACTGCACGTTCCCGTGCGCAATGAGACGTACGCGACGTCGGTTCAAAACGTCACATCCGAACAAAATTTTATTTTGCCACAGTCTCTAGACGAATTTTTTTCCACCACGAGAGGAATCGAAAAAGATAGAAATTGCCCGGTCGGTCGAAGACCGTTCGTCATGTTTTTGTCTGGTCCTCTCTGAGTCCTCATGAAAAATGTTGCGCTCAATGGCGGCAGAGGAGCGTGAAAATCCTGCGAACCGCGGAGGTTGTTACATTCTCTTTTACGCTATGAATTTGTAATTATAGCCTTGTAAAAGTAATTCGCATCGGAGTTAGTTCAGGGTTCAATTACGTTTTGAAAGCAAGGCTTCTCTTAAATAACTGGACCGTGTTTTGAAAAAATTTTATTAAAGGAGGCACAGCGGGAAGCAAAAACTGTTTTTCAGAAAATCGCGTACGTTTTATAAACAAATTTATTCCATTTTATCAGCGTACTTAGCATAGAATTCTCGTTTCCAACGACGGCCTCGAAAGAACGCGTTTGTCAAACGTGTTTCACGTTGAATCGAGTCGACGAGACGCGTGCGACGGCGAGATGAACGATCTCGAACCGCGAACTGCATTCGATCGACTTCGTCGTACGCACGAGAGTTGCTTTCGACCGTCAGACGTAGACGACGAGAGATCAAATGGTTTCGATCGATTTTTGGCTCCTCTTTGTAGATACGTTCGTCCGAAAGAGAAAGTTTCTGGTGGCTGGCCAGGCGCGTTCATTGGCCGGTATTTAGAGTCGTTGTTCTTAAGATCGTCTTAAGTATTTGCTACCCCTGTCTCTCCCATTATTCCAGTCCCTATTTTGTACAAGAAACAGGGACTAATATTTAAACGATGCTAGTATGTTGAATTTGTTATTATATTATAAATTGCTATTACTATTAAAAAGCTACTTGTAACATTTTAAATCAATTCATGGGCTTTTTGGAAAATTATAGTGACTTAAAATTTGCATGTACTCTTATGCTAATCAGCAGTAACCCAAAGAAAACTTTCTGGTGTTTGGTCTGCACGCATGAAGTTGGAAGAAACAACTGACCTGAGGAAATACAAACCTAAAATGTCTGGAATTTTTTACGCCTTTTAGAATACACATTCGTCGGTGTTGAACAGTTGCCAGATATACCTACGAAAAGATCTACGCAATTTCTTTCTAATTCTACTTGTTAAGGAATAATTAGCGATGAACAAAATAATTAATTGATTAGTTCTGAAGTATTTGAGATAGAAGAAAATTGTATACGACCTTTTTTGCAGGTGATAGCTGTACCTACAACTTTTATTTAAAACATCTTCCGAAATTTTGAGAAAAAAAAATTTTCGATTTTTCCGAGATTGTTCAAGGGGTACCCCTTAAGATTTCGCGAAATTTTCGATTTTGCCAATAACTCTCAAACCATTGGACTTACGGGAAAATTATATAAGACCTTTCTTGTAGAGGTCGACGAGATCTACAATTCCTGTATAAAAGTTTTTCGATAATGTCAATAGTTAACGAATAATTTGCAAAAAACTGTTTTTTCGTTTTTCGTCCATAACTCTTTAAATATTAATGCTAGCGAAAAACTTTTATACAGAAATTGTAGATCTCGTCGTCCTCTACAAGAAAGGTCGTATACAATTTTCCCGTAGATTCAACGGTTTAGGAGTAATTAAGGAAAAATGAAATTTTTTGCCAAAAGTTCGCCGTTTCGACGCTGGGATGGTCGGATTTTGTCAACATCAATAAAATGCCAAATAATCATACGTAACTCGTTAAATATCGAAGTTAGAAGGAAAACAACTTTTATTTGAAGCATTCTTCGCAATTTTGAAAAAAGAATTTTTCATCAGCGTCAATACCCAGCGTCAATAATTAATTGGATATTTCCTCCTATACTTTTTAGCACGTAGCTATTTATTATTAGCATTGTTCTTCCGACGTCTGATTTCTTTTTAATTACAGGAAATTCGTTTTTCTAAGGTACATAAACTTTTGGGATTGACTGTATAGCCAATACATCCTTAAGGCGATCTAAAATATAAGTAACGACTCTAAATACCGGCCATTGTTTCCCAAGGAATGCGACCGTCCAAAAGGATTAGGAAGGTTGACGATCGTCGCGCTCCCCACGGAACCTCCGAAGAGGACCCGATGAACAATAGCGATCGTTCAACGCGAATCGTTGTTCGAACTTTGAAAAAATTGTTCTCCCTTTCAAATGAAAGAAGCGACTATCCAATTTTCTTTCGCTCAATGGGCCGGATAAGATTTCGTTTGAAAGATCGGATTTGGATCAGATCCGGGTCAGATCCTGCGGTGAACCTGGCGTCAGAGTCGATAGGGCCTTTGCGGCTTCTCGAAATTAAATATTTTCGGTAGCGAACAGCTCGCGTAACAGACACGACAGGGCTCGTCAATTTGAAAGAGATACGGGCCTATAGAATTTTCGCGTCCATTTTCCCTCTCCGTCGCTTGACAAAGCGGTGAAAATTCGAAAATCAATATTTTCAACGTATCGTATACACGTACGTATAGATATCGCCACAGTTTCCAGCGCTGGGCTTATTTTTCTTCGCTTTATCTTCTACTACGCCGCGCGTGTATACATGTGTGCAACGTATTTTCTGCGGAGATATATGAACATATCTCGGTGAATAGAATTACTTCTCTTCAACCTGTCCCGGCTTTCACGGCTTTCTCTGCCGCTGGTTTATGGATGCATCGAATCCACGGAAAGGCTACTCCTCTTTTTCCCCCGTCTACCGATACACCCGAACGTCGGACGAGTCGACCTTTGAGCAAAGAAATCGACGACCCTCTTTGTCAGAGACGTACCGGTCATCGATACCGATCAGAATTTCGACGATTTTCAAGATGTCTCTCACTTGCCGAGACGATGGCACGAGAGATCGTGGACACACGGTAGACATGGGACACGATATGTAGAACGGAAAACACGGGTGGGAAACCTAATCTGGGTCGAAACGTGCCGGGTTATCCTTGACCTAGCCAGACTAATTCTCGTTCCCATCCCCTCTTTCGAAGCCGAACAGAGAGTCGTGGTATGTGCGCGCGTATAGCGACCTGTTCGAGGGTCGACGGTACCTGTTGTTTCGCGATCTACTACACGCCGCTCGTTACACCCGCGCCTCCCTCGGTCGCGTCCACCGCGCTCGGCGATGAACGAAAACAGAGATCGATGGAACGGGAACGGAAAAGGTGGCACGCGAACTGTTCATAGGGCACGCGACGCGAAACGAACAAATTTTCAATCGTCTCGCATGCGACCGAACGATAAAATAGGCAGAGCCAACGTGTACGCTCGATAAGACTCGACGAATATCGATTTTTAACGCTGTAACGGCGTCCTCGACGGCGGTGGTGGTGGTGGTTGTGGCGGCGGTTGTTAGTTTCCCTTTGACACTTGTTTAATACGGGGCACGAATAAAAATCGTTACAGACATATCTCGCATCGTGCATATACGTCGTGCGTTATACGGGCTGTCCGATGACTCCCCTTACGATCCGGTGGACACTGGCCGACTTAAGGTCTGATATCTACACTAACGTCACGTCAACGTCACGTCAACGGCACGTAGGATCTCCTTAGGTCATAGAAGGTAGTTTCGGCAGCGGAGCCAATGCTGTAGTCTTTAGGACAAGATATAGAGAACAGCGAAAGAACTCGTGAAGTAGGTAGTCTGCCTGTCGATTCGATGTCAAACGTGGGCCCCTGAGCTTCCTGCTTTTACATTCTTTTTCTTATAGGCAGGTATTCAGAGTCGTTGCTTATTTTTAAGATCGTTTTAAGCATTTGCTTAAGTCCCTGTTCCTTGTACAAGACAAGGACTGGAAATATGGGATAGACAGGGATAGCAAATTCTTGAGACGATCTTAAGAATAAGTAACGACTCTGAATACCGGCCATACTCTATCCTGTAGACTACAGCACTGGTTCCGCTGTCAAACGTAGGCCCTACGGAGACCCTACGTGACGTTAGTGTAGATAGACCTTAAAGTTATAGAGAAAAGTGTGTAAAAGCAGAGAATTCAGGGGTTCATGTTTGACACCGAATCGGCAGGCAGACTTGCCTGCTGTTTAGGATCCACTATCTGCTTCGAGGGCTTTCCCTATACTCGACCTACGTCACTCTTCACTCGCCTTGACGTCATGTCAACGGCACGTAGGGACTCCGTAGGTCATAGGACGTAGTTTTGACAGCGTAACCAGTGCTGCAGTCTTTAGGTCAGGGAAAAGCGTGTAAAAGCAGGGAGATCAGGGGCCTACGTTTGACACCGAATCTTCTTCCATTTTGTGGGTTTCATGCACCTTTTCAACGATTCTACGACAGCCTCCCTAGCTACTGATTCTCTTCTTTCAGCCGAGGCAAATGCATATTAATGAGAATTGATAATAAGTCCGTCTGTAAATTATGCGTTTCACGGTTTTAACCGCCACGAAGTTTACCGATTCCGCTCACCATTGGGTCATGTAATGAGTGCTGATGATGAAGACCGGTGAGGAAGTGCGGTTCGTCTCGGTGCTGTTGAGGCCAGGGTCGGTCCCGTTGGTCTCCATGCCTTCGGGTCAATTTCCACGCCTCCGCTGTCCGGGATCCCTTGAACTCTCGAACTCCGGGCCAGTCACCTGCGAAGCATCCTGAAAAAAAAAAACATGAACGATCGGCGGTCGTGACTGACGGAGTCGGCTCGACGAAAGGACGACTATTTTAAAAATGAAATCAGCCGGACGATCCGTCGATGCTCGAAACCCGTGGATTGGGTCGGTCCGTGAATCTCGGGTCCCGATAGGTCGTTTCGATCGATGTTTCCGAGACGAATGCTTACTTGAGAAATGTTTTAGCTCGAGAGAGAAACAGCTGATTAGCCTCTCGTAAAGTCCAGATTTCAAGTGAAATCCGCGATCAAAATATGAATCTCGTCGAGTCTCTTTGAAGGTGGGAGGAGATACTCGTCGTTGCATTGATATTCATTTATTTCGAGAACCATTCAGGGTCTTCTTTAGTTTTAATACTCGTTTAAAGGATGATATCTGGGTCTCGGGTCCGCCGGTTCCATTAGATTTTTGTACAAGATACAACCCCAACAGCACTCAATATTGCAAAAATATTGTACTGCAAGAGCGGAATATTTCAAACAATGTTGCTGCAGGGTTGCCACAAGTGAATTTCTGAAAGTACAGATGTTATTTCTATAATTCCTTTACGCTATAATTGTAATTACGATTATGATCTTGTTCATGATTAATTATATTATTTTTTTCCCAATAATATCAACTATAATATCAAATATAACAATTATATAAAAATCGTGAAAAACGTTACTGTAACGTTACTATAATGTTACACTGCAACGTATAAATGCACTGTTGTTGGAATTTTGTTGATGATGTTGTTGATTTGCATGATGTTGAAGATACGTTGCTGCTATATTGAGTACTGTTGGGGAATTTTTCACTCATTGTTGCAATATTGAGTACTGTTGGGAAATTGTTTCACTCATTGTTGCAATATTGAGTACTGTTGGGGAATTTTCACTCATTGCTGCAATAATGAGTGCTTTTGGGGAATTTTCACTGATTGCTGCAATATTGAGTGCTTTTGGGGAATTTTCACTAATTGCTGCAATATTGAGTGCTTTTGGGAAATTTTCACTGATTGCAATTTATTTTACCGTCTCTTTATGACTATTTAGCTTTCGATGTTCCACGCGGCTCTTATTACGCGCTCGTCGAGCGTCAACGAATGCCTCTTGAAATTCGTTTTACGATTTATTTATAGAATTTTCCGGGTGGATTTTTCGAGCCTCTCCTTTTTAGCAAATTGAAGGAGAGGACCGGGGGTATCGGGGACCTCGATCTCGACGTTAAAGGTTTTATCTCGATGTCAGGTTTCGTTCACCAGTCGCAGATGCTTTTTTTCATTTTTTCCTTTCTGTTATTCGGGCAAAGTCAAACGAGCCATCCGTGACACCTGTCGTCGAGTTTGCCTCGCGCGTGTGTGTCCGCGTGTATAAGAACACGTGGGGAACACGGAACGGACGGGAGATAATGAAAATGGAGCCAGATGCGGAGAGGAAATAGGAGCTCGGACTAAGATCGCGAATCTTTGAAACGATGTCATGACCGAGTGAAAATTAATCGCGCGACAACGGATCTCTTTCTCCGCTCTCAAATTTTTCCCAAGATTTCCCAAGTTCCGAGGGAAAGCGCAACGGTGATAGAAAAATTATGAGCGAAACGTTTCAGTAAAAAAAACGCGAATTCCTGGCGTTTCCGAGGACTCGACTGAATCTTGCGGAACGAATTTCCTGTCGCTCCCGTCGGTCACGGAAAATTCGGACGATGGAGGCCTGATAAAATTTTCTTCGAGAGTCGTTCCGACGGATCAGATTCTCGCCGTTCAGTTTATAAAGTTTCTATTTTCTGATTTATCGCGTGTCTCGTCTCATGCTATGAATCAGAACGAAAATGAAATGCGTCGACGCGGTTCGTCTCGTATGATCGAAAGACGAAGCATTTAAGCACCGTTCAATGAATCGCCTAAAAAACGTCTGCCACGTTCAAAGAGAACGTTTCGCACGCGTTTCCAGTTAGGAGATCGTTTCGAAGAATTTGACTCGGTCAAATTGGAAGCCTCGACACGATTTTTTCCCACGATGTCGGAGCAGCTGGGAGCTATTTATTCCGAGGGAAGAAGTCAGCTGATTGAATATCCTCGGGCAAGCGGAGATGAAAAGTCCGTCGCGTCGCAATTAGATCAATGTATAACTACACAAATATATATTTTCCACCTCGGCGGGTGAAAGGAAGGAAAAACGAGTGGCAAACTCGTTTTCGTGCCTTTTCCCTTCCCATTAACCCTAATAAGATTCTTCACCGATTAATCCTCATCGACCGGTTCTCATTCCTTCTGCTTTCCTATTCCTACCGAATTTCTTACCATCTCTGTAAGGCACCCCCTAAACCGCCGATCGTCGCACCTTTGCGTTCGTCCACCATTTTGTTAAAAACAAGTTAAATCGCTAATAGACGTCGTAAACATTTTTCACGGCACGTATAAATAATCGTGAGAGCTCGAGAGCTCGTTTAAAAGCTTGTAAAGTTTTCAGACCCAGTTTCATGAATATAAAAAAAAAAATGGAGGAGGATGGAGAAGCTGGAGAACGCTTTTACGGTTTGAAACATTGAAGATACAATAAAATTATACGTAGCCAGAGAGACGCATCGCGATCACGTTATGGCGAGCAGAAGAGGAGACCTGCTTGTTTGTTTTTAGCAATTTTCTGGGACATTGTCTCGGCCCTAGCGAGGCACCGAGCTAAATTAAATTTGTTCCCGACCTAATTATAAAATAATTTCCGTGAAACGAGACTACTATTTGCTGTGAACACTATTATGCTAGCTCTCCTCCTCGGCGCGTCGCTTTGCGAAAAAATTTGAACGCAAGCAAGTCAATTTCGCTTGGGGTAATTGATATTAAAAGAGGCGAGTGTCCTTTTAATGGGAGCGGCGGGGCATTAAGGAGCTTTCTTGCCTATTTTCGCCTTCTAAGCGGACATATTGCCATCGATTCCCCCCCTTTTGTGTATCGAGGTTCTCATAAACCGGCTGCCTAATCGTTGCCTCGAGTCTTAATCCCGTACAATCCGCTGGAAGAGCAGCGAGCCTCACGGTTTTCACCTCCCATCGAATGCGTCAAACCTTAACTTTACCAAAGAAGCTGAAAACTTCATAGAAGCTCGAAACGATTTTAATTAAATCGTCCCTCCAGACCAGAGAACCTGCTACGATTCTTATCACGGAATTACAGCCGTTTAAGCTTTAATAAGGATCTCTTAATTACGATCTTTCATGAAGCGAGCAAAAAAGTATAAACGAAAGTTTGTTTACCTTGCCTGGGCTAGAACTGGTAGGCCAACCACGTCCCTGGATCTTCAGTTCTCCTTACTCCACTTGAATTTCAGTCCTTGTTTCCATTTTTCTTCTCTTCGTTTTACACAGAACTTCCTCCGACTCGATTCGAACCGGAGCTCGTTCGTATCGACCGATTCACTAAAGATCTCATCCTATGAAAATTAGTCGAAACGGACCGATTGCAAATTTCAGACGTAACGGTAAATACGAGATCGTACAGAATCTACGTGTCGTGACTCCGAAGGATCTCTTGGATCTGGAATAGATCAAAGAAACCCTAGGGAACTGAATTTTCACGGATGAAACGTTCCCATTGTCACTCGACTCGCTTCTGTTCAAACGATGAATTTTCTTATTCAACGAAGAAGAAGCATTCTCTTGGAAACCTTTGCAGGTTCCATTGGGGTTCTTTAGACGATTCCAAAAACGCTCGTCACTCGAATTATTCCTAAGTTCTCGTATCGTTTCCGATAACGGAGAAACGATCGAACGCTAAATGAAAATGTTTTTAGAGTGTCGAATTTTGAAGAAATCTCAAAAAATTCTAAATGTTTCAGGAGGTCCCTTTAAAACGGATTTAAAGAGACTGTTCGGGCCTGTCCATATCGACTTTTGACCGTTCCAAATGAATTTCGGTCGATCAATCGATTTCTAATCCACTTTGACTCCGTTCGATTGATCCAGACTTTACTCGTCCCAATCGATTCCGCACGATGCAGCTAGATTTTACTTGTTAGTCCAGATCGGTTTGGCGGCGATCTGATTCGAGTTCAGGTGACTTCGTCCTGACGAAGTGGAACTTTCTGTCGAGGATTCATACAATTTCCACGTCGTTTTCAACGAGATTCATTTCCAATTCGATTTCAAATCGGTAAAAACCAATTTCTAAGATCTTTAGTCAGTCGCGACGAGTCGGACAGAGTTCGCATTAATTCGAACGCGAAACGCTTAAGGGGAGACGTTCGCAGGCGAATCGTAGCTGATTCCTCTCGGTCAACACGATTCCTGATTACCTGATAACGAAATTCTACGAAAGCGCGGGAGTTTCAGGACTTCCGGTCACGTTCGGCCCTCGTTCGGTCCGCGGAGGCGGGATTCGAAGCGGGAGCGGGTAAAACACGCGACTGAGCGGAGAATTCGAGCAGCAGACACGATTTACCCTGGTTCAACCCTCTTCTCCACCCCCGACAGACGCTTGCGCGGTTCGAACCGCCCCGTCGTGTATAATCCTTCGCAGAAATTCTGTCCATCCGCTTCGACGACAAGCGCGGAACGCGGTGTCCGTTCGTGTCGAACACGCGCATCGCGTCGGTGTAAACTGGCATGCACCGTCGTCGTTACTGCGACAGTGGCCGATGCTCGATGGTGTTTCATTCTATTTTGTTGATCGATCGAAACTTACGAGCAGGCCAAGGATTTTTGTTAAAACGTTGTTCCGGTCCAGATTTGAAAAACGTCAGATCGCAAATTGCATGAGTGCGCTGTACCGACGATGCTTGGGCGACGCTGTTCGAAATCGTTGGTGTCGAGAGAAGACAGGAGTCAACAATTTTTTAACTGGAACGAAGAGACCGACTTGCACTTCCGGTAGCGATTTTTATGACAATAAAGGAGGGTTCCTTTCGGGCGAAGGTCCAACCTTTGCGTATGCGTGGGTAAATATTAGCCGAGGCTGATGAGACCCGGCTGACCATCAATTTTTCACCTCCTTTCATCGTTTCTCCATTCTGTATCCGTTGAACCCCGTCCGTGCGTCATTCTCGGAGCTCAGAGCTGCCCGGTCGCTCTGAAAAAGACCTTCTGCCTCAGATATTAGCCCCCCGTTCAACCTCTGTTTAGGGTCAAAGGTCTCCGTTTCTTTGAACAATCGAGCCGGGCTCCATTTCCTGGTACCTCCAGGCGTCGGACCCAAGTCTCGCGAATCGTCAAAACGAATCCTAAGTCCGGAACGTGCCTCTCGTTGCTCGTTCAGCGATTCTTACGTCCTGGGAAAAATTGCCGATAAATGATTTTATTTAACGAATCTGAAATGAAAAGCGCCGAAAAGGCGAGGCGAGCCAGAGTCCGTTGTATCAAACGACGCGTCAGCTTGTTTCAGGGCTAATTTCAGTCTCTGTTCGATCACGCGCCCATAGTCCTTAGAGTCAAAGGAGAGGCAGCCTCGCCTCGCAGCTGGTAAACACCTAAAACAGCGTCCTGTGTGTATCTTTAAACAAGCTAGAAATGTTGTTGGATTAATCGAAGCGACGCGAACTAGTACAATTAATCCCCGAGCCCGGGGACAAAGCGTACCTCCAACGCGAACCGCCTCCCAACGGTTTTTTTAAATTACTCACGCGTGCAATTTCCAATCCTGTTTCCAGCGAAAGCGTTAGTAAATAAAAAGAGGGAAAATTGTACAGTTTTAAATCTAGGGAATTTGAAAAATATTTTTAGTTTGCTTTAATTACTTAAGTGCGCTCGACGTGTATACACGTCGAATCAAATGTCTATTGCGTTGCGGTTGACGTATATACTCGTCGTGTAAAATAAAAAATTACTATTGACTATAAAAACTCGAAATTTCGTTTTTCGTAATATTTTTAATAATACCATTTGTCCTGCGTTCGACGTCGTATTCACGTCGAATCAAATCTCTATTGCGTTGCGGTTGACGTGTATACTCGTCGTGTAAAATAAAAAATTACTATCGATTATAAAAACTCGAAATCTCGTTTTTCGTAATATTTGTAATAATACCATTTGTCCTGCGTTCGACGTGTATACACGTCGAATCAACTCTCTATTGCATTGCAGTTGACGTGTATACTCGTCGTGTAAAATAAAAAATTACTGTTGACTATAAAAACTCGAAATTACGTTTTTCGTAATATTTGTAATAATACCATTTGTCCTGCGTTCGACGTGTATACTCGTCGTCATTGCTTGATTTTAATTCCGCACTCTGCGGGGGATTTTTAAAACTAAATTCTACAAGTTAACAGGTTGAACCGGTGCTCCTATGATCTTTATTTATGGAACGGTTTGGACGTCGACGATTCTCGATTAGAAATTATTGATCCGCACGCTGTCAAAGTCCTTGTTCTTATCCTTTTATTTGCTTTCTTCGACTAATTCTATAATCAATATTGTACATACAGTGTAGCTGTTGAACAATGTGTCCATGCTCGTGTCAAAAGAAAAATCCCATTGGCGATTATTTGAACCGCGGCCCACGGCGGCGCGGCGTGAAACTTTAATACAGATAACGTGCAAGGGAGAATTTTAAAACCTCTTCCTGAAGTATCAGGAGATCTTTCCTTTTTAAAGAAAGCCTTTCACTATAATGGTAAATCGTCGTATTCAGAAAAAAATGATGACCAATTGAAGAAAAGTCATTTTTTAACGGGGGCAGGAATAACGGATAACTCGATTCAAATGAGTATTTATACATATTTATTCTATTATGTACAAACTTTACACTTCACTGTTATACCGTTTTACAAAAACATTCGTCACTGTGTGCGATTTATTTGAATACAACAATTACTGGGTAGAAGAATACTTAATTACTAGTGGTCGACGGTTAACCCTGGTTGAGACCAGGGCCGTGCAGCTCGATAAAACTCTCCAAGGATCGTGGAACGTTGCCACAGTAGGATAGATTGTAGGTTTTCACCGCTTTCGCTGCCATACATTTTAAAGATAGTTTCGTCTGAGTCCTTAGAATGATCTCTGCTACACCTAGAAACGATTGTAAATGTGATCGATCGTACGTAGGCTCTTCATTTATACAGGGTGTCCCAGAATTATTGTTAAGCCTTCAAATAAGCAAAAGCTTGAGGTGATTTTAACCCTTTCACTACGAAAGGCGTAAATATACGTCCTGAAAAGTCCATCGATATATACGAAAGGCGTAAATATACGTCCTTAGAAGCCTATCGATATATACAAGAGATGTAAATATACGCCATCGCAGCGTCCGACGTGCGTATAACGCGCTGTCCATATTGATGGATTATTCCGAAATCGCGCCGCAGTGAAAGGGTTAAACAACTTTTTCCTTTGCAAAAATGTTGTCCGAGGCGTGGTTGTCGAGTTCATCTCAACTCCTCCCCACTTTCGGGCGTAGTATTAGTTCTGGTATACCCTATATACGAACCTGTGGTCACTGCATCGTATGGAGTCTTTCCACTGCTGTTCACGGTATCCATGTGTGCCCCAGCCTCGATCAATTCCATAATTATTGTGTAGAGAGTCATAAAATCGCTGGCGGAGTCATGAATAAATTAGTATCGTAGAACATGTTTACTATATCATTTGATTAAATATTAAAATTTAATACCTAATCGGTTCCCTGTAGCCGACGATCACGTGTAACGGTGTATTCCTATTACTGTCCATTGCGTTCACGTCCGCACCGCAGTGTATCAAAAGTTTGGCCGTGGCCGCACAAGGAAATCTGTGAAACGTTTCGATATGAAGTGATGATCGCTTGGCGAACGGTCGATCGCTCGACTTACTTGCAAACGTGGTGCGTATGAAAATCGTCTACGAGCGTCGCCGCGTTCACGGCCAGATGCAACAGAGTTTGGCCGTCCTTCAGTCTCAATTGAAGAGCGCAGAGTCTGTGAACCAGATGATGGGCTCTACATTTATCCTCCACCTCGTACCTATTCCCGTTCAGAGTCAGAAGCTTCGTTAAAATTGTCAGGATGTAGAGAGTCGTCATTATATTCGATTCCATTTCATCCTGAAATCATTTCGAGTTCATAACGAAACCCTTCATTCTTGAATTGTACTATATGTCTTGACTGTCTTTGACTCACTACGTGTTGCTCGACGTCCTCTTCCGAGTCCGGACTGTTGACTTTCGACTTATTATTAGACAATTCCGTTACGCAGGATTCTAGCACGCTTAAGACCTGAGCGAAGTCGATTTCAATTCCCACGTGTATCATCTGCGAGAACACCTGCGGAGAACGATTACTTTACTTTTTTTACTTGAAATTAAAAAGTGATTGCTCATACGGACGAAACGGTACCTGGGCAAACCGCAAGATATCTTTTACCACGGGAATATCGTTCATCTGCTTCAGGTGAAGAGCGTGAAGCCATAGATCGATACATTTATCGAATCTCGCGCTGTCGGCGAACACTGCTCCACGAAATATAACATGACGAGGCACTTCCGGGTTCTGTGTGCCTAATATCCTTTCCCTCACAGCCAGTGATTCCATGTGAATGGCGTTTTGATTATTCCTAATATTTTCTAATTCCTCCACAGTCTCGGATTCTTTGCAGTTCTCATAAGCTTTCACAGGCTTTCCTAATTTTTTATAAATAACGTTATCTGGATCACTGAATCTGAGTTCCATCCCCTTAGATAGATATTTATGAGCCTTCATTAACCGGTAGTTCGTCTCGTCGTTAGCGAAACTAGCTCCGAGAAGTTCATAGGCTTCTATAATGTCATTCTTGCTCACTTCGACCCGATTTATTAAGTGTTCGACCACTTCGGCCCTGGTCTTCTCCGCTGCCATTATCAACGGAGTCATTCC
This sequence comes from Ceratina calcarata, assembly GCF_001652005.2. Lineage (NCBI taxonomy): Eukaryota > Metazoa > Arthropoda > Insecta > Hymenoptera > Apidae > Ceratina > Ceratina calcarata. The sequence goes on from NW_017179000.1 coordinate 65,357, forward strand.
ACTGACATTTTTGCTCATCTCTGCTCCAAAATCTAATAACTTCGAGACTATATCGGTGTAGCCCCTCTCGGCGGCAAAATGCAAAGCTGTAGCTCCGCAATTTGCCTTCTCGTTAGGATTTGCTCCTTTCTCTAAAAGATAAGAAACCTGGAATAGAGAATTTTCAAATTAGAGCGATGCCTATTTAAATACAATGAGAATTCTCTAGACGATCAAGTACTTACGATCTCTAAATGCCCTTTATAGGCAGCGATCATTAGACAAGTATTATTAAACTGATTAGAGATGTTCATGTCTGCTCCGTGTTCCATCAGATATTCAACGATGTCCAGCCTCCCATCGAAGCAAGCAGCTCTCAGTGGAGTGGATGAACTTTTAGTTGAATGATTCACGTTAGCCCCAGCCTTTACCAATCTTTTGACGACGTTCAAATGTCCAGCACCTGTGGCGCACCACAGGGCAGTTGCTTTCTCAATGACATATCCATCGAACTTCACTGTACCCTCTTGTTCTAAATCCGGCTTGAACTTGTCTAATAAGATTTGAACAACTTTGTTTTTACCATATCTGGCAGCTATTATCAAGGGCGTACAATGTTGGCCATCTTCTTCCAGCACTTTTTGGTTTATTATCATGTTCACCATTTCAGGATCCTTGTTGTTTAACAAATTATATAAAGTTATGGCCATCCCATCTCTTGCTGCGTAATACACTCTTGTTAAAAACAATTTAGAGATCTGTTTGGGATCCTCATAGTCCATCTTGAGCTCCATTTTATTTCAAATTGGCCCGTTCGACCTGATCTCTTATTCCTTCTAAACTGAATTCCTATTCTTGCTCCCCTTTGTTACCTTTGTTCCTCAGGCTTTGATTGAATTTGACTAGATCATCCTAACCTGAAAGAAGGTATACGGTCCACGGACGATTTAAGGTGGCCCTAAGACTATAAACAATCGTAATGATCAATTTCTTGTACAAGTCAAATGACGTTTTGAAAAAGATAATGAGAAAATATAAAAGAAATTCGTATTCAAATGAAAAATGATATTGAGAACGCACCTAACCTTACCTCTCTGGGTTCTTTGTTCTCGTTGTTATAAAATTCTATTTTTGTAACGCAGTAACAACTGCTTTAAAATTATTTTGCGCACCACGTGCCACTGAATAACTTTTTTTAATAAACAAATGTATTGATAGCTCAAAGCTTAAGCATATAATAGCGCCATCTAGTACATATACAATACTATACTATAGTATGTATTGCATGCACTATATTCGTATGCACATGTATTGTTTACGTATTGAAAGAATGATCTGTGATGCTGTCGAGCTCGAGAACTGATACGAATTCGCTTGTAATTTATTTCTATTAAATCGGGAAAATATGGACACCAAAGTAGCAGAGGAAAAGGCTGAAAGGTATGACGAAATATTCTTGTACAAACGAATACTAATAGATATAATTCGTAACTAATTATGTACCACTGTGTTTCGGATGCAGTCCTATTGAAAAAACAGATGAAACATCAGAAAGTACGGAGGAGAAATTGAAACCGAAGCCGGATGATAAGAGCAAGCAAAAACAGAAGTCGGAAGAGGGTTCCGATAAAATGAATGGCAGAGGGACCAATGAATCGAGCAACTGTTACTGGTAAATTGAATCTTTCAACTCTGAGGAAATCCTTATTATTTAACAACTGATTTACCTGAGCAATGTCTTTAATATTTCCACAGTGGGAAGGAGAGAAACTTGAACATAATAGAATTACTGTGTGCCAGTTGTTCGAGGTGGTTCCACGAGTCCTGTATTGGCTACCAGTTAGGCAAATTAGTCCCATTTATGATGAATTATATTTTCATGTGTAAGAATTGTTCTCCAACTGGTCTAGAAAGTTTTAAGAAGAATCAGGCCCGTAAGAGACTCTAAACTACAACAGCATTTATCATTAAGCAATTTTCAGATTGACTCAACCCTGTAATCTCTTTTAGCCTTTCCACAAATGTGTGTAACTGCTCTAGCGAATCTGTTACAAATGTCACAAAAAGAAACCGAACAAAGACTGTTTTTTCATAAGGACAAAGACATAATACCGTTCATTGAATGCCACTGGGACAGCATGACGACTATGCCTCGCAGAGTTACTCAATCCTGGCACGCTACGGTAATTTTACTCCCATAATTATGATAGCTTTCTATGACAGAATTATAAGTTCACGAATCCATTACAGATACATAGAGCTTTGCTAAAAGATGTTGGCACATTGTTCACCGTAGAAGAGACCAGTCCCGATGGTCAGCAATTTGGATTGGTCTGTTCCGATCTACAATTGATTAAGCCTAATTACGAGGCCATGATCAAGGGGGGTCATTTAAAGGTGACAGAGATGGGAGTCCAGCATGTCGGTACGTTTGTTCAATGTGTACTATTAATGAACGATTAACGTTATCGCGGTACATCTTTTAGTGCCTCTGAGCGGCGGCTTCCGCGGTAGAAACGCGAAAAGGAAATTTCCTGGCGAAGGGGCAGGGACTGGACCTGGGAAAAAGGGCAGAGGATCAGACATGGCTGCCCCGAAACTGCCGGCTCACGGCTACCCGTTGGAGCATCCTTTCAATAAAGATGGATACCGCTACATCTTGGCGGAACCAGACCCTCACGCGCCGTTCAGACAAGTGCGTCTCACGATCATCAGTGAAACGGTCAGACCGTACGTTCGAATCTAAACGAAAATTTCCAGGAGTTCGACGAGAGCAGCGACTGGGCGGGGAAACCGATACCTGGCTGGCTTTACAGAGCTTTGAATCCTAGTGCCGTTTTATTAGCTCTGCACGACAGAGCCCCACAACTCAGGGTCTCAGAAGATAGGCTGGCCGTAACTGGGGAAAAGGGGTATTGCATGGTCAGAGCGACTCACAGTACGTTAATGCTGATGATCAGTTTCGTTATTACTGACCGTAATCGGTAGACTTAGCTGTCGTCGATTTTCTAGACGTGAGCAAAGGGATTTGGTACTGGGAGGCTACGATAGAAGAAATGCCCGAGGGCTCGGCGACTAGACTGGGATGGGGGCAGGAATACGCTAATCTTCAGGCTCCGTTGGGTTACGATAAGTTCGGATACAGTTGGAGGTCCAGGTACCAAAAGTTCTTACATGCATCGAGAGAGTGCAAAGCGGGGGGATGATGAGGACAGTTATTTTTCTTCCGTAGGAAAGGAACGAGATTCCACGAAAGTAGAGGCAAACATTATAGCAGTGGCTACGGCGAGGGTGACACTCTAGGATTTTTAATCGTTCTACCCGATATCCATCATTCCACTTACTTACCCAACACCTATAAAGACAGGGTGAATATTTATCTAAACAAAATATATCTGGAACGAGAAATTCCTTCTGTCGTATTCTCATAAAATATCGTTTAAAAATCAGCCTCTAGTCAAATTCAAGAGTCACTTGTATTACGAGGAAAAGGACCAAGTTCCAGAGGCCTTGAAAGCCTTGAAACCGCTACCAGGGAGCAAAATAATTTTCTACAAAAACGGTGTGAATCAGGGGGAGGCTTTCCTCGATGTAAATAAGGGAGCTTATTTTCCTACCATCTCCATTCACAAAAGCGCGACCGTTTCCGTGAACTTTGGACCAAATTTCAAGTCCCCACCGACGGACATGACGTTCAGAGGGGTCAGTTTCGTGCTAGTTACCTAAGAGAATCTGTCGGGGGTTGAAAAAAAGAAATGAATTTGAATTCTTTTACAGATGAACGACAGAGCCGAGGAAACAATAGGAGAACAGTGTATGGCAGATATGTTGTACTTTACTGAGAACGAGGGGAAACTGCGATTAGATACGTTCACTTTGTGACACTAAATTTTCCCTTAGAACGATTGACGGGGAAGACAAATTGAGAAAGGTAAAATCCAACGAGAGAACAATTTCTTCTTAAATGGTCAGAGTAGATAAAAAAGAAATAAAAGATATTGTGATATATTGAAATACGTTTTATTCATCTCGTACGTTATGGTCATCGTTGTATTCCGATAGTTATATATATTCACAAAAAAATATATAATACAATATTCACAAGAGAAACGAAAGTATTACAATTAACAATTAATTATTAATAACTGACTAGGTAATGGACAAACTTCTATTATTGTTATTTTACAATTATCCTTATAAAAATTACTATCATATAATACAGGGAGGCACTTGTCGGTGTTTAATGCTTAAAAAATACTAAAACATATTATGCTAATCGACTAATTATCAAATTATGCGAGTCTCCTAATTATTTATATACATATGCACAGGACGACGATAATTACTTTCATTCGTTTAAGAATGACGATAATCGTCAGTAGACGTAAATAGTTTTTAGTTGGTCTTTCAGTTCCGGAGGTATTGCGCAGCAGTCCGTTTCCGGTTTTCTTCTAACGAGACGTCGCCATCTCCCGATGTTTTTACGTATCCCTTTGGCGAAACTGGGGTTCCTTTCTACCCCCGGCAAAGAGTGAACCAGACTCTCCTGGAAACACGTCATGATCTAGTCCCACTCCTGACTCGATTCACGGATCTTTTGAACTTTCACAGCTTTCTTGCATTGCCGTCGGCAGATTTCAAAATGCAACATTTACTTTTTACGCTACCGTGCTCATTATTCATATGATTAACTGACATTGAGGACGTACAAAAAAGAAAGTAGATTATCTTAAACGGGATAATGTGAAAGCAGTATTAGCTCGTGTAAGATCCTTCGAAATTTCTTTAAATCATGATTCTCGCGTCAGACTCGTTCGAAGTCTAGACTAACTGCGATATGAAAATCGTTTATGGAAGCAATGTTACCTCAGGTAACGAACTTACCTGATCATTGTAGAACCCATACTGTTGGACCGGGGGGTACGGTGGAGGGAACTGCCAGACAAATTGTTCTTTTGTCCCATAGACGTGCCTCTTCTCTCCCTCCTCTTCCTCTATCAAACAGGGCCCTACTATCCCTGTCTCGGTGGTCGCCAGAGTAGTGGATGTAGTACAATTATTGTTATCTACCATCATGGTCGTTTGGACTATAGTGGTAGTGGTTCTCCTCATTCCACCTCCTTCTAATCCTATCCCTTCCACCGTCGCGGGGTGAATCGTGGCAGGGGAAGCCGATTGATGGTGATGGTCTTCCCGTTTTCTCAGTTTGCTGCGAACCAGTCGAACAGCTATCATGGTTCCATTGCTTCCCACCATCTTTCTCTTTTGTTTTTTCTTTTTTCTGAGGACAGGTTACTTTAGGTCGGTACTGGGTATCAGGACGGATTCGGGCCAAGTATTTGTTAATTCGTATTAAATCTTAAGTGTTGGCTTCGGATATTGGCCGGATCAGATTAGGTCTGGACTAAGTATTAGCTGGATGAAATCAGGCTTTCGAGAGTCATCGGTCTCGGAAGTTCCCGATTGTTTTTGGAAGTCGGATGAACACTTGAAACACTGTTCGACCGTTCTCGGTGCAGGACATTAAAATCCGAACGTATCGGAGTTCGAAGCCATTTATGTATTAACCTTTGAAGGTAGTGTCAGGCTCAGAGGCTCTCAACTTCGCTTGGCCGCCGTAGCCAGAATCGAACCCAGGAAGCAAAACCGAAAAGCGGACGATTACTGACGGAGACTATTCCGTGTACCATGCCATCGTGTCGATCGTTCCAGTCTGCACCGAGGCCATTTAAATTAACTTAAATCGCTCCGGAGGTTGCTCGAAAATTACAAGTTCCTCAGTCCCACTGGTCGAACTCGTTTCGATCGACCTTCCTCACTCCTGATCGATTCAGCTACGTTTTTTTTTTCCTGACACAACAACTCGGTCACCGAACACCAGAAACTTTGCGGATTTCTTAACCGAAACTCGGATTAATTGAACTTGCGTCCAAGAATAGACCTCGACTCCGAATAAATTGAAGGAGAGAGAGAAGGGAAGCGACTGGCTTCCTTTCGGATCGAACGGGAGCGAACGAGACATAAATAGCAACAGCTGCTTAAGAAGGGAGAGGAGGAAATGCGAACGCATGCGCTTCCAACCCGAGCTTGGGATAACTATAATACCGTAGAAAATAGTAGAAATATCGTTTTAGTTCAAAAGGGACAGGGCTGTAACGACACGGTGGGTCTGGGTGTCATAATCCTCGGTCGTTGTTTAGTTTTTACCTGATAGTCACCGCGAGGAGAACTATCACGATGCCGACTAGGACCAGTGCGATCGATACCCCGCATATCATGTAAACGCTCTCCATGGGGGCTTCTGCAAAAAATGAAATCCTATAAACAATTCTGTATATGTATTCGGGCCGCTACCGCGCCCCTTGACAACAGTCTTAAAAACTATCTGATAAAATAAATGTAGATGAACTATACATATACTGTTAATTATGTCGCCGCTAACTCGAGGATAATCGCTCGTTTAAATGTCATGGGTTTTCTATAATTAAAAGCTATTTAAAACTATCTGCATCGTTCACACGACCGTTTACTATGCCCCTGATTTTTCCACATTTTCCAGACATTCCAACGATCGAAACAAAGGATTTCGAATCGTAGTGCAATATCAATGGACTTATCTTTTCTTCGAAACGCGAAACAAAAGAATAAGAACGGAATTAAATTTTCCACGAACATGATACGTGATCGACTTTGTGCGCAATTTAGATGATTTAGTACATCGATCAATAATACTGTGTATAATCCGGCTTAAACGATTTTTATTATTATTTTGTTCAATGCCCTTATCTCTTTTAAAAGTCTTTAGCTAAGTCCTTAAGCATTTCTATCGGCAAATGCCCTTGGAACTTCTAGATTCTTCTTCGTTTTATGTTCAATTCTCGTGTCGGAGTCTCTTGGGTACATTTTTTATAACAATAAAAAACGGTAGTTCCTGTTTAATTTCTATTATGTGAGATGCGACAGATAGAGAGATAAATGAATCTTAAGAATTAGTAGCCGTATTGACTCACCGAGTTGCGACAACAATTGTAAGGGCTCTGAAACAAATAAAACAAAAAACGTGCTTAGTTTTAATAAAAACGATTCGACCATCCATCTCTCTATCTCTATCGAATTTGTTCCCGAACTCCAAATAGAATTAACCAGGAGAAAATCGAATTATCGAGGAATCCAATATGCGTCTGATCAGGTAAATGAAATTACAAGAAGAAGTCTATGTAAAATTAAGTCCCGTCGAATCGCGCGGGCACTCATCGTTGCTTGGTAGCAGATGGGTCGGTGCAGCTTTCTAAACTAGCGCCAGTACGCGGTTACTACTTCAGAGCGTGACCGTGTTCCTGGTCGATAAAACGGTTTAGGCAGAGGAGACATTATTATCTCCTCGTTGGTAAAGCGTCTATCTAACAATGAGTCGCTTCGAGTAAGTATTTCGGTTGATTCACGTTCGTATGATTCGTTCCACGCGCAGCAGATGTCGGGCTTGCTCGGGGTCGCGAACTGACAAACAACTTAATTACAGGAATGCATGAATTTAATTACTCGTACACGTAGCAAATTGGAGTCGTAGGAAAGTTCTCACGAATTTACATACACTGCAATATGTTAGACAATCGTTCGAGTTTCGTTCTTCGCTCAACTTGTTACGAATCGCAGTTTTATTGCACGTATCCGTGCAGAAAAATGGGCGCACACTTCGGAACTGTTTGAAGGTGCGAAGGACAGAACGAATCGGTATCCGCCGAGATCGGAATCTCGTGCACGATCAATAGATAGCTAAATGGAACTTCCCCGATGGCCATTCGAGAACTGGAGAGCTGGGTTAAGATTTCTTTCATTAAAAATAATCCTTTACGCGCGTGCACTGCGCGATACTTCCTGTACATCCGATTTTCCTACAAATCAACAGTATAATGATCGATGTCAGTGATACGCATTAATTTCGCTCGCGGAATTGAAGAAAAACAAAATTTTCATAAATATTCAACAGCACGCATCTGATTAATGTTATTATGTATCAATGAATCATTAATCGTATATTCTCTTACCAATGATTTAGAATAAATCTTTCGAACTGAAGATTCTTGGAAACGTTCCAAACAAGATTTCTCGTGGAAAAATTGTTTTCATCAATATTTCATCGGTTGCATTACAAATCGATCGTATAGACGGGACGCGGCAGAAATAATAAATCAGGCTGGCAATCTGATCCGTCCACATCGTTATCGTAAACCTTTTACGGTTTACGCTATCGGCTTAATAGAGATAATCAAAAATATTTGTCACGGTGGTATTGTTGATACCGATCATCTTATTATCATTGATCAGCCTCGTTTTCTCAAGCTGAGAAAACTCTTCAAATCAAAGTACAGCCTGACCGATAAACCTCATAATAACAATGGTAATCATACATAATGATCTCGATAATAAGATTAGCGTCCTATTGACTATGAACATTATATGCGGTGAATGGATTTAAAAAGTATGTGAGATTAAAACGATTATACGTAATGGAAAAATAAATTCTGTTTCATTTTGTACGTTTTCATTTTATCTCACTCACCGGTGTCATTCTCGTGGCCCTGGAGTCCATCGCCAACGTCTTCAGTGGCCGTCGAGACAACTGAAGAAACAAAGAATTATATCAATACCCGGCTTAGCTTAGTTTTGCAATTAGCTTCGTTTTGTCAGGATCGTTTACTTCCAAAAATAGTCGAACACGCTAATTCGATTTAGTCTGAAACTACGTTCCTGTGCAATTCTTATGAGACGCTGATTGTAGGAATTCTAAAACCAGCTTACGAGATTGCCGGTGATTTTTCGGTTCGGAAGCACGAGAATCTGAGACTGAAACTGCATCGGGTTTAAGAGTCTCGCATCCACTTTTAAGTAGCACGCGTATTCGGTAGATTTTCATTTCTGTCAGTCTAAATACTGTCAAGTGGACGCGTATCTCTGCGATGCTCTCAGATTCAGTTTGGATCAGAGGTCTCGTGTGCAGGATGAGATATCCTCGAAATCTAAGAGCACGGTTTTTCAATCGAACTCAGATTTGGTCGGATCTGCGAAGCTCCGAGGTTTAACGCTGATCTCGGATCAAAAGGAGATCCTGTTATCAGTCCGACTGTCATTGGATTTAACGCGTGCAACCGCGTGATAGACAATTACCTACCGACTTCGGCATGCTGAATGGAGAATTCCAGCATAATAGGCTCTCGGATCGGATCTCGAATATCTCGAGTCTCGTGACCGAATCCCGTGACTGTACACAATTTTGCTATACACCACTGTACACACAGACTGTACACGGACCAACGGTACAGTTAATCGAATTCGAAGGCTCGCAAAGGCGTTCGGCCCTCACGGAACGACGCATATGGACACTATTGTACCACTGATCACCGAGAACAACGCAAACAACGACTAGACGAGAATGATTAAAAAAGCAAAACACCGACTGTACCCGCGGTAAACTATATTATGCCTATTTCTCTTGGGGACGAGGCTCACAATCAGCGCCGCACGGCTCGAAACTCGCAATCAACTCAACTAAACTTGTTGACTGTCTTTCTGTCTGTCTGTCTGTCTTGCTCGTTCACTCACTGTCTATCTGTCAACTCCTTAAGACGCACAGTGAGAGGAAGGGAGACCGAGACCGAACGATGGAGGGAGAGGACGGCCAGTCCGCGGAGGGAGCGAGACGGCAGATATGTAGTTTTAACTTAACGATGATCGTTAGCCTTCGAATGATTTCCGGGTTAATGCGACTACTTAAAAAGAAAAACTCGAGACCTCGCCTCATGGTCACCAATTCCATCGTACGCTCGCTAGATACGAGTACAAAATACATATACACTTTTTACGTACGTTACACGCGTCGGTTCAACGTTAACGACAGATAAATAGATAGATAGACAGAGAAATGAACAGAGAGAAACAGGGAGAGAGAGAGAGAGAGAGAGAGAGAGAGTACTATATAGAATTTAAAGCACCGCACGTTGATATTATAAATACTATGTAAGTGTATATAATAAAATATAAAACTGCCTGTCACGCATGTTAATTATTTGACAGTTTTCTATCGGCAACGTAATGGGAATGTAAGGGGAATATAATATTTCTTGTCTCGTACCTATCGCCTCATCCTCCTTCGCTGTTAGATATGAATCATTTTCAGTCCATAAGAGACATAGAGAAGAGCCCACATGGGTAATTGCAGCTGTCAGATTGTCAGACAACAGGACGTGACGTAATTTAAAACGTCACGTCAATATAATTCGTACCTGTCCATAGCGCTCATCTTCACGGTCTAAAGCAGACTAGTACATTTTAATTTGAAGCCGGTTTCGTTGAAAAATTGTTATCGATGGGCGAGATATCGTCGGCCAATTCTTTTTACGTACCCGAAATGTTTGCGACGGCTCGCTCCGGGAACGTTGAAACGAGGACGATAACAGAAAGGGATCGCGCTCTCGACATATTCGATATTCCTTATTACAATAAGCTGCAACGTTTTCTCCAATTCTTGGGGCAAGATCCTCGTCAGAATGAGTCCGTCAGATTTGCCATAGTCGTCGTCATGGTCGTCAGTGCCGCGGGGATTTTCATTCCTACGGTGAGAAAGACTTCAGAACAAATTCAGACACGCTGAGAATAAAATCGTACATTTTCCTGGTTTCAGTCGCTGGAACTGTACGTGTCGATGAAAAAGAAAGACATGGACGCTGTGATCGAGTGTCTGCCGCATTTAATAGCAACCGTGACCAGCGTGGTCAAAATACTGAATCTCTATTTTTACAGAGAGAACGTATGTATGTTCTAATCGATCGATTACTTAAGGAATCTTATCTGTCTATTGAATCTGCGCTGAAAGTTTAAAAGGATGTTTGGCATGACCGTGGCGGTGTGGCACCGCCTGAACTCCGGGGAACTGACAGTTTTGGAAGAGATCACGGCGCGTGGTAGTCGAGTGGCTCAATTATACAGAAGTGAGCCCTGATTTTGCGAAATTAGTATGCCTCCCTTAGCACGCGTCGACTCTGGTCTCTCTGCTCATCTGTTCCTCAGATACGCTATTGATATTTACGGTCTTGTTCGTATCGGTGCCAATGCTCTTTCCAATTATGGACGTGATCGCGCCTTTAAACGAGACCAGACCGAGGCAACAGATGCTAAGGGTCAACTACGTAGCCTTTGATGCCGACGAATACTTCTTCTACGTTTATATTCAACTGTCTTGGTCAGCTGTGGTGGTAGTTTCTATCATAGTGACAGTGGATTCCCTTTATATCGTCATAATCCATCATAACAGCGGCCTGTTTGCCGTTTGCGGGTACTGACGTTTGGAAGTATCTGGCTCACCCTCTCGCTCATTCTGCCATTTTTGTTTCCTTGCCAGGTACAAATTACAAAATGTGACCAAGAATCGAGACGCTCAACTAGAGAACGAATCGAGGATGTACGGGAAGTTCCGCGAATGCGTTCTCGCCCACAAAGAAGCTATCGAGTTCGTATCCGTCATAGTCTGATCCGCGATGCTCGGACCGACCATTTAAGATCTGATCGATTCTTATAAGTTGTATCAGACCGTTTATTAACACTATTTCTACCGCGATTTCGTGTATATCTATTGTATAAGGTAAAGGAGGTAGTACGAGGCGTAGCAATGTCGAAAAGGCACGATGCTAATCCTTCGAAAGACGTCTATTTTTTGTCAAATGAAAAATCGTTAATCGATCTGTTTTTTAACGACGTTGCCAATTGCAAGTTGCAAATTCGTCACCTTCAGTAATTGATCAGAAACTACGGGGTCGACCATAAAAAAAAGGTCTAGCAGCTATCCATAACTGCTCAGCGGGTGATAGTCCCGTACTTTCGCACTAATCTGGGGAAGGAGTCGGCAGGCCCTTCTGAAGCCCCCGTGCTTTTATATGGGTTTCCCTATACTTTCAATTTTCTCCTACGGTACTGTAGGTATGCCGGGGCATCTCTCGAGCCTAAAATTTAGCCCCCTTCACGTAAAATTTTTCCTATAGTTACAGTAATGTAAACAGGCCATAAAAAATGCCTGGCTTAACCCAGCACTTTGTCTAACTCCAGTCTTTAATCCAAGTGTTTTTTCCCCCAGGAAAACCAATCGTCGTGTCTTCGGGCCCGAACAAAGACGTTCGAGTCCCAAAGACCTGGGCATTTGGTATCCATCTCGTACCTTCTTAACTGCTCCCTTTCTGTAAGATTAAACGGGAATCTACTATAAAATGAAGAAGGTGGCGGACGGTTTAAATAAAACTCGTGGGCGTTAAAACATTTGATAATCGTCAACTCTCGCATTTATTCTCGATATCTCAACACTAGGACGGCTGTACCAAGAGTGCCTTTTTGATCAAACCTTCTGGTTGTCCTAGGACCTCCCCCATCGCCAGTATGACCTTCGTTCTATGTTTTATGGATCTTTGTCAAGTTGCGTACCCTTAAAAGGCTTGCGTCGTTGGACGCAGTCACCCCCCATTCTACTACGCGTTTTCGAATTTTCTTACATTTCTGACCCTTAACGTTCCTCGCTCTTACACTATCTCGAACAAAGGGTGTCTTTTGTCATCTCTGCGTTTAAACGCAAATAATTGCCAAAACTGTCGACATTTCAAATTGTCAGTTAAATATAGATAATTTGAGCAATATATTTACTGATACATTGATGCGTAGTAGAGATTACTTAATTGAGTTGTAAATTCCAGCTAAACGGTCGTGTGCCTCATGCTCAATAGGTCCTACTCCCTATGGCTCTTATCGCTGTTTTGTTTGTACTATCTGAGTGTATGTGTGTGACTGTGAGATTTGTTCTCAAAAGTATGACCTAATTGGATTAGCCTTGATGGTGTTTATTTATAAAACCGTTTAAGATTAGGGACTGTTATGAAATCCTTAAGGAGTCAAAAGACATCTCATGGTAGAAATAGGAATACCATATGCACATTTTTAGAATCAGGATGAGCTGGGGGAAAATGATATCATTAGTTTAACAATTGTATGAAAAATCAAACAATTGTTTGTAGAGAAATAATTAAACTTAGAAAATAGTTTGAAGTTAATATTTGAAAAGTTCTTTCGACAACGTCTCGGTAGAAATAGTGTTAATATTATCCCTGCGTCGTCGGTGCGGGTCAGCTCCAGTGCCCCCGGTATCGGAGTACGATTTAAGTAATTTGATTTCGTTCAGGTTTTACGACGCACTGAATCAAAGCAGTCGCAACAGTTATTTACTCCAGGTCGGACTGAACATGATGGGCATCAGTGTCACTGCTGTCCAGGTAAAAAGATAGACGTCCCTCGGTTGAGTCTCAAGCAGATACTTTCGAGAATCGTTTCAGACAGTCGTAAACCTGGACAAACCCGAGGAGGCGATTAGGACCGGAATTTTCCTCGGGGCAGAACAGTTCCATCTCTTCGTCATAAGCCTGCCAGGGCAAGTCCTCATCGATCATTGTTCCCAACTCGCGGAAGACATGTACGTCGTTTGCTTTTACAAATCACACTCGATCTCGATTCATCGTTGAACTTCGCGGTAGATATGGTTCCACTTGGTACAAAGTGCCCGTCAGGATCCAGAGGATGCTGTACACGATGCAGATCCGCAGCAGCAGGCGCTCAGCTCTGACCGCTGGCGGTCTGTACGAGATGAACATAGAGAATTTTGGAATTGTACGTAAGTCGTTTGTTCTTTCGAGATAGAACGTAGCTCATCTTAATCGACGTCTTCGTTCCTCTCTGTTTCAAGACATTCAAGACGTGCATGTCCTACTTCACCATGCTGATGTCCCTTAAAGAATAAGTAAATCGATGGAACGCGTGCACGTGCACATCGCATGTTTCCAATAAAAATGGTACAATGCGAAAACAGGATTACTTTCGACGTGTGTCGTTTGTATCGCAAGTGTGCGGTATATTTATATTATACATAATGTAAAATCGTTATCGTCGAGTATCTAGAAAATCGTTATCGTTACACAGAGGCAACAGTGCACACGTTTAATTGTACATGTAATATATAAAGTTACCTCAGTTATCGTTTAAGAGTATTTAATGAGGCCCAGGTCGAAGTACGGGAAATAAGAAAACAACGAAGTTCGTTAGGCCACGTTTGCCTCTCGTTTACTCGCTTCTGCGTTTCTATATGATGACACACGACTGGGACTGTTTGTGTTTGCAACTGTTGTCGCTTGACTTCTGCTATCGAACGTCAAATAGTCAAAAGTAATTTCTGTCTATAGGAGAATACAGTATCTATATGTGGACAATCATGGCTGTCAGATTGTCAACCGATCGGACATGACGTGATGTATTATAGAATCACGGCGGTGTATCGATATAATGCACACTTGTGCAGATTCACTTTTATCGTCTAAAGTAGACCAATAACAGTTCAAATTGTGACCCTTATCTCATTCGGAAGTAGCCGTCGGTTTCCGTAAACGCAAAATGCACCCTCTTGAAGACGGTGAGAGTAGAACAGTGAACGGGGCTTCTTCTCTCGATATATTTGATATCCCTCATTACGCCGAGCTAAAGAGATTCCTAAGATTCGCGGGGCAGGATCCTCGTCAGCATGCGGCCACCAGAATAGCGATTATGGTCGCGATAGTTATCAGCACCTCGGGAGTCATCATCCCTTCGGTAAAGCCACATTTTCCTTCCCGTTTAAATGGTCCCATACTTCTTCATCGAAACTGTAGGGTCGTGAAATGAGAGAGGATGAATAAAAAAACAGCTGTAATTTTGCTCGCGATTTTCCATATCCCGTCTGACTGTCGAGGAAATAAAACTGTGTTCCTTCTCGATACGTTTAGTCGCTAGAAGTGTACCTGTCGCTACGAAGGAATGATATGGATGCCGTGATCGAGTGCCTACCTCATTTAATAGCCAGCGTGATCAGCCTGGTGAAGATCGTGAATCTCTACCTCTACAGAGAGAATGTACGTCCTAATTGATTGATCGATCGTTTAAGGATGTATTGGCTATACAGTCAATTCTAAAAGTTTATGTACCTTAGAAAAACGCATTTCCTATAATTAAAGAGAAATCAGTCGTCGGAAGAACAATGTTAATAATAAATAGCTACGTGCTAAAAAGTATAGAAGGAAATATCCAATTAAGTATTGATGCTGACGAAGATTTTTTTTTCAAAATTTCGAAAAATGCTTGAAATAAAAGTTGTTGTCCCTCTAACTTCGATATTTAACGAGTTACGTATGATTATTTGGCATTTTATTGATGTTGATAAAATCCGACCATCCCAGCGTCGAAACGGCGAACTTTTGGAAAAAAATTTCGTTTTTCCTCAATAACTTCTAAACCCTTGGTCCTACGAGAAAATTGCATACGATCTTTCTTATAGAGGACGACGAGATCTACAATTCATATATAAAAGTTTTTCGCTAGCGTCAATAGTTTACGAGTAATTTGCAAAAAACTGTTTTTTCGTTTTTCGTCAATAACTCGTTAAATATTGAAGATAGCGAGAAAGTTTTATATGGAAATTGGAGATCTCGTCGTTCTCTACGAGAAAGGTCATATGCAATTTTTCCGTATGTCCAACGATTTGGGAGTTATTGGCTAAAAACGAAAATTTGGAAGAAATTGAAGGGGTACCCCTTGGAAAATTCTCGGAAAAATGAAAATTTTTTTTTGTTTATTATTAGTATTGTTCTTCCGACGTCTGATTTCTTTTTAAGAAATGCGTTTCTAAAGTGCATAAACTTTTGGGATTGACTATATAGCCAATACATCCTTAACAGATACATCTTATTTATTCAAACCGCATTGCAAATGTTGTTCAAGTTAAAAAATATGTTCGATATGATTACGGCCGAGTGGCATCGGCTAGGGTCGAAGGAATTCGTAGTTTTGGAAACGGTTACGGCTGAGGGGAGTCTGGTGGCGCGCCTTTACCGAAGTGAGTGTCGTACGTAGCAAAAGAAACGAGATCCATTGGTCGACTAGAAAGAATAGAAAAGAAAAACGCGTAGACCAAAAATCTGTTTCATCGTCGCTGTCACTGACGGCAAAGAAAACAATTGCCGATCGTCCAGAACTCACCAACTTGAAAACTCGAATCTGCTCTTCTCAGATTCTCTTTTATTCGTCTTGGTCCTCTTCGTCACAGTACCATTGCTTCCTCCGCTCTTGGACGTGATCATACCTCTGAACGAGACCAGACCGAGGCCACAAACGATGAGAGTCAACTACGTGCTCTTCGACGCCGACGACTACTTCTTCTACGTCTACCTTCAATTGTCCTGGTCGGCAACCGTGGTCGTTACCGTCATAGTGACGGTCGACTCTCTTTACACACTCATCATCTATCACAACAGTGCCCTGTTCGCTGTTTGCGGGTACCGGGACTTAATATTTCTTTACACAAATTCGCTAATATAAAGCTGAATCCTGTTCTATCCGGACATGTTCCATCAGGTTCAAGGTGCAAGAGGCGACTAAAAATGAAGTATCGGTGACGGATGACGATTCTGAGGTGTTCGAGAGATTTAGAGAATGCGTAACCGTCCATAAGAGAGCTTTACTGTGAGTCGGAGACTCGTTCTGCCTAATTATAATAATTAAATAAAGAAGGAGAACATTTCGATTTTGACTCTCTGACCAGGTTCTACGACATCTTGTACAAAAGCAGCAGCAACAGCTATCTGTTCCAAGTCGGGCTGAACATGATGGGCATCACCGCGACTGCTGTTCAAGTAAATCTAAAAGAATTCTTCCGAGCTTTCAAATTATTGGAAGCCATTATGTTTAAAATCGATGTCCTATACTTCATCTATACTTTAGACAATGGCGAACCTCGATAAACCCGAGGAGGCTCTCAGAACCGGGTTCTTTCTCGGAGGGGAACAGTTCCACCTGTTCGTCATCAGTTGGCCGGGACAGATTCTCATCGACTACTCTTCCCAACTTGAGGATGACATGTACGTGTCATCGTCTCACTCGCATATAACATACCAATTACGCGTAGTACAGTATTTGATTGATAAATCGATGTATGAGTCAGGCCTGTACGCGTCAACGTTCGAAGCCCCGTGTCCACTTATATCGCATCCGCGTGTCGTGTCGTCTTTGCGTATCAATGATAAAAATTACCTTCCAAGGCAAAATGCAGCGCCTGCCGATTCACGGGGCTTCGTATCTCGACGATTAATAAATGCCCGATGATCAAATTTTAGATTTAGGTTTGCTTTCCTTTCCTGAGTCAATCGAAAACTCGATTTTATGGTAGACACGGGTCTGCTTGGTATAATCTACCTATTAGGATTCAAAAGGTAATCTACATGATGCAAATTCGCAGCAGCAAGCGCTCAACTTTAACCGCCGGCGGATTGTACGAGATGAACATAGAAAACTTTGGGACGGTGAGTATAGATCTAGCGAGATCTTCACTTAAAACGATCTATTGCTGTCAATTTCATAAACACCCCGAATGGACAACAGTCCGATTGAAGATTTGTATATACATGTATTTACTTACGTTCCGCTTACGAGAAGATTCTATCGGCACAGGAACAGAAGAGATTCTTTGTAACTCGTGCATCGCACTCACTTCGACAATCACTTGGCACTAAATTAGAATTACGATAAAGATCCATGGTACAAACCGGAGAGACGTTCACGCTTCACACGATCTACGCGTCGATGCATCGACCCACGTTTAACCGTCATTTTCGATGTATCGATTCCGATTTTGTAAAAAAAAATCGCGTTGCGTTTCCTCGACAAATCTTTGAGATTTCATTTTAAAATAAAATTTGCTTTTCACGTCCGGGGGTTTAAATGCGGATTAAAATCTAAAATACACGTTTATCTTATCATCCGCGATTTTAAGGTTGTACTACCATTTCAAAAAATTAAAGCGAACACGATATATGTATATATATTTCGTTCGGGTAGTATCATTGGCGGGAAAATGTAGAAGAGAATATAATTCGTATCTCAATGATAAGAATCCGGCATACGAATTTGTTTATATCGATTGAAATTTAACTAAGAGAAATATTTTAACTACAGTTTATATCCTGCTTGTGTTCGAATATAACTCAAACCTAACGAAGAAATGTCTTCTCTTTCTGTTCCAAGACGTTCAAAACGTGCATGTCCTACTTCACCATGCTGATGTCCCTCAAGGAATAGATAAGTATATAAATTTGTGTTATCGTTAAGAATAAACGACGTAGAAAATCACACACTTGTGGACCAATCGTAGTTCGTTCCTAATTCCTTCTTTATTCATCTGATTTATGATACTTTTACAGTAAAACAAGTAATAATTAATCTTAATCTTATTACTCTTAATTAAACATTTAATATTACAATTGCATTTATACTGATAATTATTGTTGACACATTTACAATTAATTAATTGTCCTTCTTCATACGATTCGAAGTCATCCTGTATATTATGGAGTCCCTTCCAGGGTCCATTTGCGCAATGGTAACTGTACAGAAAGTTATTTGTTAGACAGAAGTCTGCTCTGTAAATTATATTAGAAAACAAGTAACGCACTGCTAATAGCGAGTAGGGACAGCCAAAATACCACACTGAACCACAATAGAATATTGAAAATCACTGGATAATCGTCCGAGTAATCCTTGGCTAGATTTTTAATGATCTGTAACAGGAACGACTTTTTTTATTTCTGAGGACTGAACGGATATCCCATTTGGGAATTGTCTTGCGACTTTCTACCTATTAAAACGGCTAACATAAACCATTAGGCGTCGAAACGTGTCTAATTCATTAACAAAAATAAATGATTAGCTACAAAAATTATACAACTATTGCATAACGAACTCAATCAAAATTAATTTCTACATGCAACCAATAAGCACGTACGTATATGTATACGAACGTACCTTAACCCCATTATTAACATTGTTATTATTGTTATCGTTATTAGTTTCCTTATTATCTAGCACCGCAGTGTTATTCTGATCACGTTTAGCTTCCAAAGGAGATTCTGTTTCTAAATTATTAGTAGTTTTATTTTCCTATAAAACATTGTACTTTCTCATTAGTTAAATCCATCTACGAACATTCTACATAGAAAACAGACACGTCCATACGTCACGTCTCTCTTCCTTTTTTTATTTAATTATTAAATACGTACTATTGAATCGGCTACGGCCTGCCGTTTGTGTCTGTCCAAAGTCAGCGAATGAACTTGACTAGCATCGTTCGTGAATGCTACGATCAGTACCTGATTGGAATCGATAATTAATGTTCACGGTAACTGGTAATCCAGACTTCGAAGTTGGACTACTTACTTGGCCATCGTAGGCTTGGATAAAGGCATCGTGGATCACGTTTAACGCGTTGTTCAACAAAGTCAGAGCCTCTCTAGAGCTGGTCGAGTTGGACCCATGGGCATCGAACACTGGTCGCAGACCGGAAACGACCAGCCAGTAGATATCGGGCCTGGAATCTGGTTTAATGGCAGACGGAGCCTTGTTGGCAATGGCATGAAGCAGCTGCACTTCTTCCAGATATTTCCTATCTTCCTCGCTTCTAAGATTCAAAGCTGTTAACGAAGTTTCGTCTATTGGGGTCGGTTTTAATTCTCCCAAGGCTGACTGGCCCAGCTACGATGTGGACGTTACGAGAGGTATTACAGATATCAAACGATTATCAATGAGAAGTGTATGAAATATACTAACAGCATCTAATCCATCACCCAAGGATATTCTGACCAGAGTGTTGTTATTGTCTCTCTCTTCTAAACGTTCTCTCAAGGCTTGCCAAGTAGTTTCCTCTACCTCGTTCACGTTCAATGGATACTTTTTACCTCTTGGTATGTCCAAGGAATCTACACCTTCGATGGCAATGGCTACGACGGCCTCTGGAAGCGAGAATGGATCTGTGATGGAAATACCACTCCATACTCCTCTCTGAAAGAACCATGATGAATCCCGTTCATCGCAAGACGATGAAAAATTCTATGATGAGAAACGATGCGTACTAGTTTCACAGTGAAGCCCAAAGCTGCTGCCAGAACTTCTTTCAACAAACTTTGTTCAACCTCTTCGTTCCCATTGAATAAGACACTGTTCGGGCTATGAAGAACTACAAAATCTCCGTGGGCTTTAACTGAAAATTAAACAGAATTTCAAGACCAGTATTATCACACGAAATACGAGGGACCGTACCTGTAGCCAAAATTATAAACAAGCCTACTGAAACCTTGAAAGGTATTAACTTGAACATGGTCGCGATTCTTCGAAATTCACGCGGTGTTTAGTTCTATCAAACTGATCTCACTCCTCGAATTCTATTCAGGTATTTCGAAATCTGTTCACAGCCAAAAATTAATGTAATCGACAGACACTCCCAAAAACTGTCGGGAGGAATAACGATCAGCTGATTCTTATCCACGTGACTGCCAGTCTCGTTCCGCGACACGTTCACAGTATACAGCAAATATCGACGAGGCTTCGTAAGGAATTGAATACTTTTCTAATGTTCACCGAAGGAATGCGTTTGTACGTTTGAACAAATCGGAACGAATGCTTCCAAGACTTGTCAACAGGCACGGTAATGGATATCTGTTTATTTTGCATGAGAATCATTCTTCTGTCTCACCCTATATATGAACAGAGTTGTACCCGAATCTTTTAGAGCACACCGTGTATATGAACGTACCGACGGCGCTGGTATAGCGAAGTGGGCGTCGACCAGTAAATTCATCGATTACAGCAAAAGTATTTTGCATGTGTTACCTCGTGACTAACGCATACAGACAAATAATTCTGTACAGACACACCGTATGCCTTCCTCTGTATCGATTTTCTTTTATTCCAGACCTAACTTGAAACCGAGGAAGGTCGTTCGAGGAAACGCTTCGACGAGGCTAGTAACTAAGGTAGAAGTGATCACGATTGAATCTCGTCGAAACGGACTTAAAAAATCTATAAATTAATATTCGAACATGGCTGGAAATAATTTATATAATTCATGATCGATAAATCGTTGAAGAAGAGCAAGAAAGATTCAGTGAAATATTCCCTCGTGACTGTACCAACGACGTGTCCAGCTCCGTAAAGTGTTTCTGACGGGCCTTGGGTAAGAAGAAGACCTGGGATCGGGTCGGAAGTAAAAGGCAGTGTTTAGAGAACGAGGAATCGTCGATTCGACGAAGAGGTTTCAGAAGAGAGGAAGATCACAGAGGAAAAGATGGGATCGCTTTTTAGGAGCGAGGAGATGACCCTGTGTCAGCTCTTCTTGCAAAGCGAGGCCGCATATGCCTGCGTCTCCGAGCTGGGCGAATTGGGCCTTGTACAGTTTCGAGACGTAAGCTACTTTTACAAACGATTCTACCTCATATTTAATTCAAATAAATGATCACTTACTCTCGCACATTCCTACATGTTTCATTATCGCAGCTAAACGTACATCTCTAAAGCGTATAAGTAGATGGTTTAATTAAATATACGTACGTGACCCACCGCTGTTTATTTCTTTTAGTTGAATCCAGATGTGAATGCGTTCCAACGAAAATTCGTCAACGAAGTTCGTCGCTGCGATGAAATGGAGAGGAAGTTACGATATTTGGAGAAGGAGATAAAACGCGACGGTACGTCTTTAATTCGCTTCTTCCGTTCGAGTAAAAGCGATCCTGGATGATTCTAAACTCATTTCACAGGTATACCAATGCTGGACACTGGTGAAAATCCTGAGGCTCCTCAGCCTAGGGAGATGATCGATTTGGAGGCCACTTTTGAGAAGTTGGAGAACGAGTTGCGGGAGGTGAACCAGAATGCTGAAACTCTGAAGCGAAATTTCCTGGAGTTGACCGAGCTGAAACATATCCTGAGGAAGACGCAGGTCTTCTTCGATGAGGTAAGAATCGACTTGTTCAAGGACAAATACGAATAGATTAAACTCGTGATTAATTGATTAATCCTTATTATACACATTATTGATCGCTTCGACTTACTGTCAGACTAAATCTTGTGATTAATTGATTAGTTTTATACGTATTATTAACGATAAGATTACATTTTTGTTCTGTTTTTTCTTTTTTTAAAACATCTTTCAGAGATTTAATGATCGTTTAGTAAATTTCTAGGAATAGTAACGCCAATAGTCTTGGCAACTAACAGAGAAATAATAAAGAGTGTGATAAACTTTTATTAAAAGATAGACCCATTTCCCCTTTGTCGATCTAAACGGAGATCTCGAACAATTTCTGAAGACACGAACTTCGTAATCTTTAGGAATCGCTTTTCTTTTAAATATGGACAGCTCGGATTAATCGGAGATAGTTATTGAGACTGTAGCGCGAGGGGAAATGGAGCTAGCGAAAAAAAGAGAAAGGAAGGAAAATGGATTATTGCAAAATGACCGAGACACACGGAACCGATGTTTCACGTGTATCGTTGATGCAGATGGCCGACCCAGCACGCGAGGAGGAACAGGTCACCCTGTTGGGTGAGGAGGGCCTCCGCGCCGGCGGCCAGGCTCTTAAGCTCGGGTAATTAATATAAACTTAATCCTGGGGACATTAATTACACTGATCGATCAACGAGAATTACATAGATTCGATAATATTCCTGGAATCTCCGGGAATTCGCGATGATCTTTAAGATTAGATAGGGTCACCTGTTACTTGCATAGACGTAATAGCAACGAGCTGATTCTGTCCACGTCTGCTTCTATCGAGCTTGCACAGAAGCTTGCGTTTGAGCAGGGATGGACAGACCTCGTCGCGATCTGATGTACATACATATAGTTTGGCTTTTCATCAAAAGATTCTATGGTGTTCGCAGCACCTACAGTACATCAGAGATGATACAGAGACTCTTGGCTCACAGTCCTATAGGAACCCGTTAAGGCAAGCTGTTATCAACCGTTATCTCATTAATCAACGACTTTTTGCACCCTTATTATATTATCATTATTATGCAAATTCAATCTAATGCCTTAAATGTTACTTGAGAATTCGATCTCATTTTTTTTTATTATACGGCTTTGTAGTTTAACAATTTTTTGTCCACTGACAACCAAGTGTATTGATTTGATCTTTAAACGAAAGAATCTCTCCGGGTACAGAGACGATGAAATTTAATCAATCGCAGCTAATGTTTGACTAATTACGTTTCTATAACAGTTGATACAGTTTGGCATTTTTACTTGCAACGAACAGAATGAAGAACGTAAAGATTTTATCGGAAGTATATTAAATACAGTTTAACGATTAAAAAAAAATTCAAACTGTATCGATTAGGGCGACGATTTTTAAGATTATGATTGATAGACGATGATTACATTAAATGATGATAATGTGGCCATGGGTACTTGAGATTGATCTAACAATCGAGAGAGTTTATGCAATGAATTTGTAATAGCATCTTTAGAAGAGAAATCAGACTGTCAACGGAGGTGTCCTAATATTACTTGTATTCCGATAAGAGCGTGTGATAAGAGAACGCTGAAGACGCAAAATTGGCGAAGGATATTAGGGCACCTTTCAGATGTAATTTTATAGGAGGAGATTCGTGGTAAGTTCTACGTGAATCCACAAGTATCAGCACATATATTTCATAAGCTTGATCGCTCACAATTTCGCTATTGCTATTAATATTTGAAATTGAGCCCACTGATAGGTACCTATGTAATTCCTTCTTCGTCGAAAGCCAGATCTTTGAAATACATGTGCGGTACGGATTAGCTTTGTCTGTTTCCATGTGTTAATCGTTAAGCAAATGTTCAGCAAGTATTTGAAATCCTTAACACCACAGAGAATATGAAGAATGCTTTTCAACTAATACCGTTAACCATGTCAAGCTACGATTACGACTTTCTGAATGTTCATCAGAAATTCTGATCAGAGTAGCTTGAACTCTCCTCGTACGTTTCCATTTTGTTTACGTTTTTATTAAAGATTAAGTTAGACCGACTAATGAATCTAGCAGTTTAAACGAGAGTAACTAAATTCGAATTAAAGTACCTGAAACCGTGTGTACGTTCATCAAAATTAGTGTTTGCTAATGTGGATGTGTAATTTTTTTTTTCATCCGTCCCCCTGTCTCTGTAACTTGTGTCTTCCTCGTGGTCGTCGTCGGTCACCACCTTCACGGTTTGTGACGTCACACTCGCAGCAAGAGCACGCAGGGTTGAACCCGACCGAGTCGATGACGCGTGCATTGATTAGCGATGATAATATCGCCAGGCAGACCGCCCTGGGCCCCGTCCAGCTCGGGTACGTAGCCCAATCAGACCACGGTCCTGTGCCTCTTATTACCTTTAAGATATAGGACAAAGATTGGACAAGCCTAAGCTTCGGATCGAAGGTCTGAAATTCAAATCTTAAAAGACCCGTACATCTACATATCCTCTGGACCTCACGGTTCCTATTGCTACAGGTCCTGCGATTCCTATCCTAAATCTAATTCCCAGTCCGAAACTGGCCACACTTGATTTAAACTAAACTTAATTTAGGTGTTCCATGGCTACAGAGATCATCATTCCTCGGTAAAGGAAAACCAATGTATTAGCCATTTTTAGATGAGTTAGATTTAAATGTGACAAAGGAACACAGTTCTTCGACTGAGTATCGCTTTTTTAAAATCTACTACCAAGCTTCGATGTACCGTTCCGTTTGTATAATGATTCTCTAACTTCTGGTAGTTGGACGCGTTTGGTAGTTAGACATAATGAGACACTAAACGATACAGGTTGAATGCAATTATGACAGTACATAGAAGAACATAATCTGATAGCATAGTCGACTAACACGTTGAATGAGAAAATTTAGTGAAATCTCTCTATATGTATGTATAGGGAATAGTCTCGTGATTAGCCCTAATTATAAGCTATAATCGTTACTGGTTCGACGGAGATAGCAAAAGTAATCCTGATGTTTTTCTCGCTTGAAAAAATCCTAGTTTCGTGGCCGGAGTGATACTAAGGGAACGAATCCCGGCTTTCGAGAGGATGTTGTGGCGAGCGTGTCGCGGAAACGTTTTTCTGAGACAAGCTGAGATCGAAACGCCGCTGGAGGACCCGTCGACGGTGCGTTTTATCCATCTTATCACATTGAATGTCACAGACAATGAGGAATTCACAAAGTTCGATACATCTGTAGGGCGACCAAGTGTTCAAGTCGGTCTTCATAATATTCTTCCAAGGGGACCAACTGAAGACTCGAGTGAAAAAGATCTGCGAAGGTTTCCGAGCCACTCTGTATCCTTGTCCGGAGGCCCCGTCCGATCGCCGTGAAATGGCAATGGGAGTCATGACGAGAATCGAGGATTTGAACACCGTAAGTCATTATCGCGTCGTTACGACACAACATGCTAGATACTAAAACTATCTGAAATTCTTTAGGTCTTGGGGCAGACACAGGACCACCGCCACCGAGTCTTAGTGGCTGCTGCTAAGAACATTAAGAATTGGTTCGTGAAAGTCAGGAAGATAAAGGCCATTTATCACACTCTGAATCTGTTCAATTTGGACGTGACGCAGAAGTGTCTGATAGCAGAGTGCTGGGTCCCGGTGTTGGACATTGAGACGATCCAGCTGGCTCTGAGACGTGGAACGGTAATTAGAATTTTAACGTGACACAGTGCGGAGGAATTTATGTTTCGATATTTCGTTTAACAGGAGCGTAGCGGAAGTTCGGTGCCTCCTATTCTCAATCGAATGGAGACTTTCGAAGACCCTCCTACTTACAATCGAACCAACAAGTTCACCAAAGGATTCCAAGCCCTCATCGATGCCTATGGGGTTGCTTCTTACAGAGAAATGAATCCTGCTCCGTACACCATCATCACTTTCCCGTTTCTCTTTGCCGTCATGTTCGGCGACACGGGCCACGGAATGCTGATGTTCCTGTTCGGCGGCTGGATGGTCCTCAAAGAGAAACCTCTAATGGCTAAAAAGTCCGACAATGAAATTTGGAACATCTTCTTCGGGGGCAGATACATCATATTTTTAATGGGACTGTTCTCGATGTACACTGGCTTGATCTACAACGATATTTTCTCGAAATCTTTAAACATATTCGGCTCCAATTGGAAGATCGCGTACAATTATAGTACTGTTCACGACAATAAGGATCTGCAAATCAATCCGAGCGAGAAGGATCAGTATTTACAATATCCTTACCCGTTCGGAATGGACCCGGTGTGGCAGCTGGCCGAGAACAAAATTATTTTCCTCAACTCTTATAAAATGAAGATCTCGATTATTTTCGGAGTGATTCACATGCTGTTCGGAGTCATGGTCGGACTGTGGAATCACATGTATTTCAAGAGGAAGCTGAATGTAATCTGCGAGTTCGTCCCCCAGATCGTGTTCCTAGTGTTCTTGTTCCTCTATATGGTGTTGCTGATGTTCATCAAGTGGTTCAAGTACGGACCGGACAGCGACCGTGAGTAGTTATTCGAGATGGAAAGAAATGTGCTCGAACGTTGAAACGACTTTCTCTTCTGTCTCTTTCAGATAACGACCCTGAGCACGGACCATTTTGCTCCCCGTCAGTTTTGATCACATTTATCAACATGGTTCTCTTTAAACCCGGACAAGCACCCAAGGAATGTTCGCCGTACATGTACGCGGGTCAAGACGGCTTTCAACGACTTCTCGTGGTTCTAGCAGTCCTCTGCATACCCTGGATGCTGTTCGCAAAGCCGGTGATGATGATGCGCAGCAGAAAGAAGCAGCACCAACAGGTTATTCATTTTTTGAAAGAACATCTCGACGAGCTCGATGATTCGATTTAAATAAATTCTTTAAATGTGTTCAGCTGAACAATCACGGGACAGAGAACGGTGATGTAGAAGGTGGAATGGACGCCATTCACAACTCGACGAATCCTGCGATTCCTCCAGCGGGTCAGAAAGAGGAGGAAGAGGACATGACCGAAGTTTTTATTCATCAAGGAATTCATACCATAGAGTACGTGCTTGGCAGCGTATCTCACACAGCTTCTTATTTGAGATTATGGGCGCTGTCGCTCGCTCATGCTCGTAAGTATAACAGTTCAATTCGTCGCCGGTGATCTCGAGGAATCTACGAACGTCCTTCTACTGTTCTCTTCAGAATTGTCCGAAGTCTTGTGGAACATGGTGATGAGGAACGGGCTCACCAGAGAAGGATGGGCCGGTGGTATCATGCTATGGGCAGTCTTCGCCTTCTGGGCCGTTCTGACCGTAGGAATCCTTGTCCTGATGGAGGGACTGTCAGCCTTCCTGCACACGCTTCGACTCCACTGGTAAGTTACTCTCAATGTATCGACGATAGATAGTAATTTAGTACCGAAGCCTTCTAATACCGTTCTCTTGTCATTGTTCCA
This sequence comes from Ceratina calcarata, assembly GCF_001652005.2. Taxonomy (NCBI): domain Eukaryota; kingdom Metazoa; phylum Arthropoda; class Insecta; order Hymenoptera; family Apidae; genus Ceratina; species Ceratina calcarata. The sequence continues at coordinate 92,680 of NW_017179000.1, forward strand.
GGGTCGAGTTCCAGAGCAAATTTTACTTAGGCCAGGGCTACAGTTTCCAGCCGTTCTCGTTTGAAATTATATTAGATGCGGCCCAATCCACGCCCGAGGATTGAAATTAACAAGCAGGCTAATAATAATACTGTCACTTAAACGATAAATATATAATCAAAATCGTAAGAAGAATCGTAATCGAATGCTTATTAAACTTGTATAAAAGTAGTCAATATGCATTTAGTGAAAGAAGCTTAATCGACGTTTAAAAAGGCGAAGGATATTAGAAAGAGAGGTTTCAAATGATTGTTTAAATTGGATCTGACAGTAGAAAAGCTGAACTGTTACAACGCAGAACCATGAGAAACATGAAAATTGCATTCCTGTTACCAATAACAATAAATGATGATTATTGACAAACACCTTTGCGTCTGATTCATTCAAGCCGATTTCCCTTACTGCTCGTTCAGACCGCGAAAGAAAGAGACGTACTCGGAGGTCCTTCTCTTCGTGATACACGCTTGGCGTTTAAAGGGAGCTCAGGAGGACAAAGAGGGTAGTTCTGCTTTTGTCAGAGGGTAGATCGTGGGCGTATTTCAACCCCTGTTCGGTCCAATCGCGAGGCGGGAAGAGGGGATCCGGGTGGAGTCGATGTAATAGGCGAACGACCAACTAAAATTTTACCCGGAACGTGCATGCGCAGCCTCCTGTGTTTCTCTCCTTTTATTCCGGGATTTTAGTTCCATTCGTTGCGAAACCCATTGTCAACGTTATTGAACAACGATTATTATGATCCGATCATCAGGCGGCAAAGATTATTATTCACAGTGGGCGTACAACATGGGATAAAAGTTTAAGAGCGTTGTACAAATTTCGAGTCAAGCGGTCTCGCAGTTTCTCAGACAGAAATCCTCAGGGCATTCTAAGTGAGAAGAATCAAAGAATTCATCGTTACGTTACCGGAAACTAATGCAATCGATTCGATTAACGTCCAAGCACTGATTTTTTCCCCCGTTCAACGTGATCGTTATAAACGCTTCTTACTAAACTCGTTCCTTAGAATAAAGAAGAAATCGGTTTTCCAGGAATTCGGATTTAAAATCGTCATAATAAGATGCCGAAGAGCTACCTGCAAGCAACGATGCGATAAAAGCTTAATAGTTAATAAATAGTTTTGATACTTCTCTAAAGCGTGAAATCCGCAAAACTTTTATAACAGAATTATCGAACGTACAATAAACCGTTCTAAATGAAACAATCGTCCTCGTCGCTCTCTCTCTATTTTGCATAGCACGGGTACTTGTGTCTATATGATGGCAGCGAGTCTATCCGTATTACACGCAACGATTAACGACAATGCCGAGGAAAAAGCCAAATCCGTTTCCGTTCCCGCGCGGCGAAATCTGGCGCAGGTGCTTTTTCTCAGGGGGTGTGGGAGGCCGCAGGCAAGTTGGAGAAAGCGAGACTGAAGGAGCGAGGGAGGGAGCGTTACAACAACCGTCACATAACAATAATGGCCACGTGGATGGGTATTTATTCATGTGGATGCGAAATTACCCATCCAGGCAAGATGATCATTGTCACGGGGGTTGGGAGTGACGATAATGCTTGATGTATAGTTATACAGGGGAGAACGTGCACGCTCGCCGGGCGCGACGCGTATTGCGGGGGTGTGGTTTAAATCGCCGTTCCCACCCTTTCCCGTATCTACGCTTGTATCTATATCTGTGTACCGGGAGAACTTGGTTACCTCATGAAATCGCGGGAATGGACATGATCGCGGGAGACTCTCGCGTGTCTTCGAACTCGTACCGTGGCCGCGTCACCTGTCAAAACGTAGCAACAGTAATAAATCTATAGTCAATATAAAGTAATTGTGGGAATTATAATTGATAACCGAGTGAAACAATGTCGATGGAAATAGTGCCGTTCGTCGAATATCCGTGTGATCGCCTATAATGAAGGAGCAGAAAGAGAGTGGCACAGTGGGACTCTGAACACGGACGATAAATGTCGAAGAAAGCGGAAGGGCCATCGTCGCCGCGACAGTTCTTCGCTAGGATCTACGGACACCTCGAAACTGCGAAAAAGGACAAGGATAGACCGGAGTCTCCGAAGCACGACTCAAACGTTCGCTCCGACGTCTTCGTCTGCGACAATAATAACACGTTGGACGCCGAAGAGATCTCGAGGATCAATGAACGGAACGTTGCTCGTTCAAGGGTGACACCTTTCGTGCAAGAACAGCGGCAGAAAGATCGCGAATCGGTTGGCGATCCTTCGTACTCGTTCCCAGTGATACCGCCGCATCTGCGCGCCCTTACGTACTCGCTGCCGAGCTCGGATCACCACTTCCAGGGATTCTCGGCTTTCCGTGAGTTACCGATTTCATCGAGCGAGGATCGAAGATCGTTCGGTAATCAATTAAAATATGATTGTTTCTGACGATGTCAAGTGGCTAGGAAAAGGAGAAAAGAGGGGCGGCCCAGGAGACAGCGAACCACTTTCAGTGGCGAACAGACTCTGAGATTAGAAGTCGAATATCGGAAAGGGGAATACATTTCCAGAGGCCGAAGATTCGAATTGGCCTCGTCTTTGAGACTGACGGAGACACAGATCAAGATCTGGTTTCAGAATCGACGGGCGAAGGACAAGAGGATCGAGAAGGCGCAGCTGGATCAGTATTACAGGTATTACAGAAGAACGAATAATAATTTAATATGTATATTGACGGCAGATGATGTCTTCAGGAACTTTGCGATCACCAGTGGAATGATAAACTTGATAAATCCAAATCACAGTGGAAGCTCCGGATTTTGCGAGTTGTGCTTCTACAAAAAGATTAATCATTCCTGTGTCACGATAAATTATAACAATCCGGTTAATTTCACGGAACGGCAAGAGGAAGAAGAAGAAAAATGCAGTAGCAATAACGCAAAGATTGGCAGCGAAATATCATTGGTTTAGAAAGCTAATTACTCATTAATTTTGATTGTAACATAAATCGTGCTGTACAATTTTTATTACGAAATAAATTTGAATATAACAATTAATGTTAATACCACCGAGGAGATGCTATTAAAAAGAGTGGCAGCGCCCGTGTAATCGTTGGGGTAGCGAATGGGGCCCAATTGGACTCGAAATACAGTAATTTGTAGCTGATAACTAGAGATACAACTTTTGACTGAAACATTTTTCGCTAGGACGAAGAAAAAGTTTTTGCAACAAACAATTTTATTTATTAATTAATTATTGACGC